>NW_023416309.1:99611919-100082805 GCF_014176215.1 Rousettus aegyptiacus
GGAAAAAACAGATCCCCAGCAACCCTTCTCAGAAAGCTGTGCCTCTTTGCCATTCATCTCCTAAGATCTGAGACTGGTGTGAGAAGGGTCCCTCCTGTGTTCCTTTCTCTTCCAAAGGTTCTGAATCAGACAGAGGATCACCGCCAGAGGGTTCTGCAGGCAGCTGCTAAGAACATCCGTGTCTGGTTCATCAAAGTGCGGAAGATGAAGGCCATCTACCACACTCTGAACCTGTGCAACATAGACGTGACCCAGAAGTGCCTGATTGCGGAGGTCTGGTGCCCTGTCACTGACCTTGACTCTATCCAGTTTGCACTCAGAAGGGGCACGGTGAGTCCCCCCAGCAGTGCAGTTTATCTATGGCCAGGAAAAGACTTTCCCATCAACAGTAACATTAATTACATTTTCTTGGGATTTTAACTTTCCTAGTTCTTTAATATATTTATCTGGTACTCATCTCATATCCTGACAATACAGTTCACATATGTATCCTTGTTTTCCAAAGGTGGAAACTACAGTTCAAAAAAGATTAAATGACTTGATTATATACCCATGATTCTTCTGGGTAGCTCATGACCAGGATGTCAACTTCCTGATCCATTCTCTGTGTCCATTAGACTACTTCTGTAGTATAACCCTGGCAGTCTTGTTTAGTAGATAGAGCTACTGCCCTGTTCAAGGCACTGATCTAGGTAGAAATGTAAAAAATAAGCCCTCAGTTATCCTGCAGTTTACTTGGAGAGGCTAGCATACAAGACCGTGTGTGCTAAGAGTGGTTTATGTGCATGAAGGGAGGGTACTAGCTTTTCCAGCTAAGGTGATCAAATAAAAGCTTCAGGAATAAAGTGGCACAGAGGCTTTGAAGAATGAGTGAGATGTTGACAGCAACCAAGAGAAGAAAACAATATGGACAAAGGCAGGAAGTACATACAGTACAACCATGCATGCTGGGAAAGAATAGGAATGATAATGAATGAACCAAAACAGTAGGAGGTAAACCTGATGAGGTTGATTGGAGCCTAACTGTGAAAGGTTTTTAAATACCAGGTTATAGGGTTTAAATTCTGTTCCAGAGGGAGTAGAGAGGCACTGGAAGTCGTTTAGCAGTGAAAGGACCTGATCAAAGCAGAGTTTTAATGGAGTAATCCTTTGGTAGTATCTAGGTTGGATTGGGAATTAGAGAGCGTCTGTAGGTGGGGAGTCAGGCGGTTACTGTAAACACAGAGTAGAAAGTTATAAGGACCCGAGGGTAGGATTTAACAACAGGAAAAGAAAATAATGAATTTGTGAGACGTTCTGAAGGAAGAATCAATAGGTATACTTGGTTTCTAGCAACATGCAGGGGAAATATAAGGAGAAAAAATTTTAAATGTTTCTGAGGCATCAGAGCTGGTGGCCAGTAGAAAAATGGTTTCATTGATGGAAGTAAAAGTTCAGCAAGAGAAGCTTATCGATGATAAGGGGAAGATGGCAAGTTCAGTTTCGAGCACATCAAGGAGTCAGATAGAAATCCACATGGAAATGTCAAGCAGATAATGGGACAAGTTTTTGATAGAAAGGGCAAAATGAACGATATGGGATTCCTGAGGGTTGAAGAGAGTAAGACCTCCAAGAGAGAAAATAAAGAAGCTAAAGATAGAACTTTAGGGCCCATCATCAATGTTTGTAGATAGGCAGAGGAGGAAAAGCCAGCAAGGAGACAGAGAAAGCATGGTTAGTGAGTGAGGAGGGAACTCCTAAGGAATAAAGGTTTTCACCTAAGAAGAGGAAGACTCCCAGAGTCAGGGGCTCGCATACCGGAGAAGAGACTTTGGATCTGGCGGTGAGCCAGCCACTTTGACTAAGCTGGACTACAAGGGACTAGGGCGTTTAGGTGGAAGGAAGAGACAGAGAATATGCTTTGTTCTCTCCATAAGTGAGGGAGAGAGCAGATGACGATATCTCCAGAGAAAGGGGTTCCATGTTTTCTTTGGTTACTCATTTAAAATTTCTTTCACAGGAAGGAAATTCTTCCCAAGACTTATTTCAAATCTTTCATTGTAAATTTTATACTTAACTTCAGTTTCTCCAAAAACTGAGAAAGATCGAGATAAAATGTACATAAAGTAAAATACACACATTCTACGGGTACAGTTCGGTGGGTCTTGACAAATGCGCGCGCCCGTGCAGCCGCCACGGCCCTTCGGGAGGATGCCCTAACCCTCGTCCTTGTGCTTGCCGTCCATAGGAACACAGCGGTTCCACCGTGCCCTCCATTTTGAACAGGATGCAGACAAACCAGACTCCCCCCACCTATAACAAAACGAACAAGTTCACATATGGCTTTCAGAACATAGTAGACGCTTACGGGATTGGAACGTACCGAGAGATAAATCCAGGTAAAAAAGCTTGAATCATTTCCCTCTGGAGGTTTTATTTTTTGTTTGTTATCTTGTAATACCTCCCCTTAAATGCTATAGACTTAAAACGAAAGATGTCAAGACCTCAGCCCTTTTAAGAGGTGGTTTTACAGAACAGGTTATTTATAGAAACTTGTTGATTATGAAGTGAAAGTTAATACAAAATTTGACTGTATAAAATTTTCATAATGTTATTATTAGTAAAAAGAATTACAGAAATTATCTCATTCAATTTCCCATCCAACAGCAGAAAAAAATCTTATTTTTTTTCTAATAAAGTGCTTTTATAGGAATGAACTCAATAGATTGGATTCTTCTGTATCTGCTATAAAATACCTGGCTTCCTTTAACATACCATTTGCAGGAACTGCTTTAAACAGAACTTTTTTTCTAAAATATCTGACATTTTTAAATGGCTTCTCTGTTCCAGGTTAGACAGAGAAAATAGAGCAATTATTGACTATTTTAGGGACAGGGAAAATTTCTCCCCTGTTGGGATAGTTAATTATTAAATCAGGAGTCTGAGAATTCATTTTCAGATGGAGCCCTCTGAGGACCTGCTTTGCTCCAGGTTCTAGGCCTTCTCCCACTCTCCTGGTAGGCTTGTTCAACTGGGAGGTGGTTGATGCACGAGAAAAGAAAGCCAGCCTGCCCCAGGAGCAGTGTCCCAGGGGTGAGAAAACAGGAATCAAAGAACAAACCACAGTGTTGCCAACGCTAGAGACAAAACTTTCACTTCCCGTGTTTTCCTTGTTTTAAAATGCTAGCAGTAGCTCGGATGCCCTCAGAGCTGCTTTGTGAGGTGTGCAGATCCTGCTGGGAAAGATTTTCTCTGGGAATCTGTCTGATCAGCAGCTTGGGGAATAAGTCACTCCGTGCTGATCTTAGAGTATGGAGTGGAATGTGACATGTTGGGAGTTGCTGTGGTTTTCTTTATTTGTCTTTTTTCTCATTTCGTTTCTTTTTTGTAAATTCGTTTTTTAATTACAGTTGACCTACACTATTCTCTTAAGTTTCAGGTGTCTGCCATACTGATTAGACATTTATATAACTTAAGAAGTGATCTCCCTGATAAGTCTAGCGCCCATCTGACATCCTTTGATTTTTTTTTTTTTTTTTTATAGCTCCATATACCATCATCACTTTCCCTTTCCTATTTGCTGTGATGTTTGGGGACTTTGGCCATGGCATTCTGATGACCCTTTTTGCTGTATGGATGGTGTTAAGAGAGAGCCGGATCCTCTCCCAGAAGAATGAGAATGAGGTAATATTTGAGTTACATCTGCCTTAGACTGAACAACTTTATAATTTCTCAAGCATTCATTATGAAAAGTATCATCTGGAAGTCTTTTGTCCATGAATTTATCGAGGAGTTATGTTCATTTTAACACTAAAAAGGCCATGTGCTGTGAAAGTGAGTTTCTGGTTAGCATTCTATTTTGCTCTTTACTTCAAGCTCACTGACCCCTGACACAGAGTAAAGTAGTATGAGAGGAAGGGTCTAGCATATTCTGAGTCACATTGTCACAGCGTGACCTACAGTACATACATTTCATCGACTTCTTTCTTTTGGTTCCCAGATGTTTAGCACTGTGTTCAGTGGCCGGTACATTATCCTACTGATGGGCGTGTTCTCCATTTACACTGGCCTTATCTACAACGATTGCTTTTCCAAGTCTCTTAATGTCTTCGGGTCATCCTGGAGTGTACGGCCAATGTTCACTATATATAATTGGACGTAAGTTGCAAAAGAAGCTAAAAGTCAAAGCTTATTCCTTTTGTATTTAACTCTGATTGTTCAGACAGGTGGTAAACTAACACTTCTTTAGGAGGTGGTTGAAAATATCTCTGTTTGAGACAAATGCAGTGTCTCCTCTTATTTATGCTCCAGCCTGGGAATTGTTCTGTGATTTGTTCAGCAGTATGAAGGAACCGAGACTATAAATTGGCATATTGATTCTTTTTGTAAATTAAAAGCAGATTCCCCAGATTCCCTGCTTGTTTGTGTGTGTGTGTGTTTAATCAAACTTCCTTCCTTCCTTCCTTCCTCCTCCCTCCCTCTCTCTTTCTTTCTTCTCTTTCTTTTTTTAATCTCCAACCCTTTCTCATCTCAGATGCTAGTTCCTCCTATTTTGTTGAAGAGATGAGATAGCTTTAGTAGTTTCTTTGGGATCAGTTTCTGGACCCTAGTAGTTCCCCTCTGTTGATTCAAAAATAAATGCAACTTTCCTCCTAACGTGGTAGGGAGGAGACACTTCGGGGGAACCCTGTGCTCCAGCTGAACCCAGCCGTCCCTGGAGTTTTTGGTGGACCATACCCTTTTGGCATTGATCCAGTAAGCGCGCATCTTTCCTATATGTCTGACACTGAAAGTTAAAATTGTGACCCTAAAGTGAGAGAATTAAAGTCAGTAGTTATTTGGGTTTTTTGTTGACTTATTTTTGAAAAAAACTTGGTTCATCTGTCTAGTGTACTTTCGAGCCGTAAAAGACCCAAGTGCCTTGGAGCCAAATAATTTTTCCTACACTGCTTATTTCAGAGATAGCTAATAATATTGACTCTGGGAAGACTGATTTTCAAGACTCCTTCCGAGTTTAATTTGTTTTATTTAATTTAGTTTGGTTTTTATTTTTTGCAGAAGTTTTAACAAAGCAGAAATAGCTTTTCCCCCCATGGTTTAGATTTCCATTTTTATATTTACATACTCACAAGAATTTATCCCAGAATTTAATTTTTTTCCATATACTTAGACAGATAAAGTGTGATCACATCTTTTGTATTATGTGCTTTAACAAGGGGGTGAGGGGAATTTAAGAATAAACATTAAACAGTAAGGATTACAAAATTACAGAGGAAAAACAGATCATAATAGGCCAGAAAGACTAAGGTTTCTTGTAAAAAAATAGGAATTAATCTCACCTTTAGAAAATATTTCAGATTGTTACAGAGGAGAAGTGTGGGCAGAAGCATAGAGATGGGGAAGTACCAAGTTAATTATTTTATTGTTATAGAAGCTAATGTTACTGAAATGCTTCCTGTGAGCCAGGCACTATACCAAGCCTTCAGCATATCTGATTTATCCTCAAACAATTCTAGCAGGGAGGTAATGCTTATCCTTATTATACAGATAGGGACACTGAAGCTTAGAGAAGTTTAATAACACTTTACATATGCATTTAACAAGTGTTTATTGAATCCCTATTGTCTGCAAGGCATAGTGCCTTCTGGGGGAAACAGAATTTTAAGTCATAGATCCTGCCCTCAAGTAGTTCAGAGTCTAATAATAACATTACCTAACGTTTCTATAATATTCTGTAGTTAACAAGGGTTTTTTTGCAGACATTTCATTTGATGCTTGTAGGGTAGATGTTGACTGTGGCATGCCTGTGGGCTACCCAGGTACAGACGTTGGAGTTGTAGAGGTGGTTTTCAGGCTGGAAGAGAGAACTCATCAGAAGTTTTCAGGTTAGAGGTCACTGAGGATGATCTTCACGGAAAGGTCAGTTCAGGAAAGGGCTAAAGATCAGGCTTATTAGGCTGCAGAGTTTGCACTTTAGAGATGACAATGGGAGTTTGGGGGAGGTTTTGACTCAGGGAAATGACTGTAATCGGAGTCACAACTTAGAAAATGTAATCTGATGGCCAAGTGTAGGCAGAACTGTCAGGAAAATATATTACAAGTGTCCCGGCCTCAGGGGACAAAGCTTAAGGCAATTAATATTTAAAAGTAGATGAAATGCTAGTGCCTCAGGGATGTGATCAGCAAAACACAGATTGTGGGAACATCTACAAGATAACTAACCTCATTTCTTCAGCAAACATTTTGTAAGGAATAAAAAAAGAGAGCTGGAGGGAAAACCTATAGATTAGAGACTTTTGAGCTATGTCAACAATCGCAGTGTAGAAACTTTATCTGGACCCTACTTCGAATAAATGAAATTTAAAAAAAATTTTTTTAGACACAGTTAAGGAAATTTGAATACTGACTATATAGTTTATGATATTAAAGAATTATTGTTAATGCTTTGGGGTGTGATAACAGTATTTTGGTCATGCTTTAAAAATGAATCATTACCTTTTAGAGATCTGTACTGAAATATTTACAGGTAAAATGATATTCTATCTGAATTTGCTTCAAAATAATATGGAAGTGGGAGCAGGTTGGGGGTGCGGTGAAACAAGATTGACCGTGAGTTGGTAAGTGGAGTGTAATTGTGGAAGCTGGGTGATAGGTACATGGGAGTATGTTTACAATTTTCCATAATTAAAAAAAAAAAAAAAACTTTTTAAAAATAGGTGAATGTGTTTTCATTTGAGAGCTCTGTAATAACACCTTTTTGGTTTTTGGGTCGTGACAGATTTGGAACATTGCTACCAATAAACTGACCTTCCTCAACTCCTTTAAGATGAAGATGTCTGTTATCCTTGGTATCATCCACATGATGTTTGGCATCAGCCTGAGCCTTTTCAACCATACGTGAGTTGCTCCGTTTCTGTCATCTGAATGCGAGTAGTTTAGATAATGCTTTTTTTGCCTAAAGAAATCACAACATCTTTGGGAAGAATTAGTAACTCAGAACCCCGTTCTGCATTAAAGTGCTTTTATAAAAATTGCATGTTCTTAAATGAGGCTTACTTAATATTAGTCCAGTAACAATTTACAATTGTAGTAAAAATCTTCGAGAAAACCTTAGGTGATTTTCATTCAAATAAGTTATTTTTTTTCCCTTGGTGTGTAACTCATATAAAGTATAAACTGTGGTCTCATAACATACCAGATTTCCCAGTCTCTCTCATGGGAGAATGATGGTGATACTATTGCAGCTGTCCAGGATCCAAAAGTTTGCAAGTCACAGTAATACTGCTTGTCTCTGTCACCTCTGGTGCTTCTGGCTCTTGCTCCTTCAAGTGATGAAAAGTTGAGGAAGCAGTAGGGGAAAATCTAGTGAGGATTCTGCCTGGTGTAGGAGTGACCCTGAGTCTGATCACCTTGCACATTTTTTCTCTCTTTTTAGTTATTTCAGGAAGCCCCTGAATATCTACTTTGGATTTATTCCTGAAATAATCTTCATGACCTCTTTGTTTGGCTACTTGGTTATCCTTATTTTTTACAAGTGGACGGCCTATGACGCTCATACGTCTAAGAAAGCACCAAGCCTTCTGATCCATTTCATAAACATGTTCCTCTTTTCCTACCCGGAGTCTGGTAATTCAATGCTGTATTCTGGACAGGTGCGTCAGCCCAGAAGTGGACTGTCTTAGGTGGTTACCCTAGGTCAGGAAGTTAGATGTTTTCATGACCCTAAAAAAGCCTTAAAAAAATCCCTTTTTGTAGTGTTTGGTTTCCAGTCCACATATCAAGATCTAAATTCAGCCCATCCTCTTTACTTGGGAGGGTCTACTGTAATTTCTGTATCCAGAAAGTGTTGGATAATAACTCACATCCTATGGGAC
This sequence comes from Rousettus aegyptiacus, assembly GCF_014176215.1. Lineage (NCBI taxonomy): Eukaryota > Metazoa > Chordata > Mammalia > Chiroptera > Pteropodidae > Rousettus > Rousettus aegyptiacus. The sequence goes on from NW_023416309.1 coordinate 99,619,773, forward strand.
AATTCCTGGGCTTTGCCACAACATCTGCTAATTATTTTGAGAAACTGGATAGATAGCATTATTCACAGATTGTTTTAGGAAATTTGTGCTGAAATTCGAAAGTGCATGTTTGATCAATGTGATGTCCCTTGTCCTTCTGTACAGAAAGGAATTCAGTGTTTCCTGGTCGTGGTCGCGCTGCTGTGTGTACCGTGGATACTGCTGTTTAAACCACTGGTGCTGCGCCATCAGTATTTGAGGAGGAAGCATTTGGTGGGTGTATTTCTGTTGTTGAAAGTTACTAGATTCTCTCTTTCTTTCTTTTTTTTAAGATCAAGGCAATTCCTCATTGGATCCAATGAATTTTGCATAAGTCTGTATACTCTTAAAATGCATTTGTGTCATATCCCAGCATGAGTACTGGACCTGCTGAAATTAAAATAACAAACAAACATGTTTTTGCTGCCTGGACATCTAGATTCAGCTCTGAGTAGCTCGGGTACAGAGAATCAGTCATAAGTTTTTACCTTTCTTGGTCACGATTTGCTCATGTCGTGCTCAGCAAAATCCAGGTCTGGGCCTGTCTAGATGCAGCAGCGTCAGCCAAAGCGAGGCTGCAAGAGCTACAGCTGGGTGAAGCCACTCATGTGGTTTGCCTGGGCAACCACAGGGCTGCCGCTGAGACATTTTCTTTTAAAATGAGACAGTGATACTTTGATCAACCAAAACATCTGGGGAAAAGATTTGGTTTGAAGAACTTTGATTTAAAAAAAAAAAAAAAAAGCAACATAAATACTTGTGTTTACTTAATGTATATGTGCACATGAATTACACACACACTTAAGTCGCCAAATGTTCATTTCTGGCTATGCGATAATTCTTACATATGGCGCTGCCTGGTAAAACCCAAAAGATCTTTTTGCATGACTCTCATACGGCTGTTAGATTATTGCTCCTGTTGGAGAGCTGCTGAGTTACGAGACCCTCCTTCTCCCTTTTCTGACCATCTTCATCCTTCCATGTACCCTCCATTCGTCTCCCCTTTCACTCCCTCCCTCTTTTGTTTCCGTCTCCCTTCCTCTTTTCTTCCATTCACTATCAGGAAGGGCAACCTGTGGAGGTCCCAGTCAGCCCAACCCCGAGCCAACAGGGACTAGAGGCAGCAGCGGCTGCAACAGTGAGTGAATTAAAACCAACAAACCATCACGTTTTGTTTCAAGAGGTGGCAAACAGTGCAGCAGAATTCTTTTTAACTATATTGAGAGCATGGGACATGTGTGCTCTTGGGAAGTATGTCCTTGTTACTCATCGAGAAGATGACAGAAAAGGTTTCCACCTCTTATGAGTAGATTCTGATGTCATCTTTGCCATTGGTCTACTAAATTTGTATTCAAATATGTAAGTACAGTCATGTTTATGGAAGCAAAGTGGCTGTTGTACCTTCTCCGAGTCCCATCATCTTAATCCAAGATGGCAGCTCTTGGACTCATCCACTTTCTTGTCTGTATTTTGTGACCATGTATTCACTGATTTTTCAGCATGGAGTATGAACATCTCTGTGATTCTTGAATTGATTTCCCAACACTTTAAAGTTCTGTTTCAGAATGACATTTGGACATTTGGCCCATTTTAGCTGTGACTTACTCTCTTTCCAGTGGAAGTTTATACATGTCGACTTTTTTGTGAGAGACTCAGAAGTTCTCAGGTCCTCAGCTATTCCAGTGAGACCTCCATTCTGCCATGTGTCTCGTGTATACTGTACATCTGGTATAATAAAGTCATCTTCTGTTTTGATCTTTCCTTCTTCCAATACTAACTCATGCTTCAGTATTAGCACTTTGAATGTAAAGCATTTCAATATTGGTCCTTAAAAACATCTCTTAACCAAAATCTTACAATGCCCTAATATCAAATCAGTCCAGTCTGTTCTAGGTAATGAATCTATAAGATTTTTAAGTCTCACCATTAGTGATTACTCATGTACTATTATGTTCTAAGTAGCATCATACTCCTTTAAAAGAGAACAGAATGTTTAGATGGATAACTATTTCCTTCATTAGGTGTTTCTGATCATTTTAAACTTATGAAACTACTATAATCATCCTTCTAGAACGAGTCTAAAAGGGCTGATATTTTGAATCAGAAGATATTTTAATGTTGCTGCTTAAAATTATTTTAAGTAGGGACTTACTTCCTCCTTTCCTCTGAGAAAAAAATTTTTAAATCCCGTAAAGCACATACTTTCGATTTATTTCTTTCAATGTGCTCTTTTTTCTGCTAGTCTTACTATACTTAAGATGTGCTTCCAATGTGTCAGTCTTGATGCTTTTAAATCCGGCATCCTCTTTTCTGAAGCTATCCAAGTTAAAAGTCCCCAATCTAGAAACCTGCACATTCATAGGATCTTCTTAGCCCACTGGATTTTTAGTTAAACATCTGGAAAGCAGCCTGAAAGCATCAGGATGATAATTCTAGAACAAGGGCCCTGGATTCTTTACCCCAAGGGCTGAGGATGTGAACACTGATCTGTTTTTGTTCTGTTCTATGCCCTCTTGGTTGTCTGTAAGTCGCGTATCACAGTTTAATTTTTCTTTTCTTTTTTCTGCCAATGTGTGTGTGTGTGTCTCATCCCCTTTCCTGTAATTCATTCCCTATGTTCTGAAGGGACAGTTTTTAGTGTCTAGCTGGGAGGTTTAACCTGTCTGTCCCTCACTTTATTCTCTGGTTGGGGAAAACTTATGAAGTACCCTTCTGCGTTAGGAGCCTTGAAGCCCGAAGCCTGCCTCCTCTACCCTGTAAGCCATCCCAGAATACGCCAGCCTCCTCCCCTGTCACCCATGCCCTTCGATGCCTCTCAGTCCACCTTTTGAGGGTTGTCAGGTGTAACATTTGCATGATCTGGAGGCACCCAAGGCTTCTTCAGTGGTTCTCAAATATGACTACATTTCAGAATCACCTGGTGAACTTTAAATTTGTTTCTTGGGGTATTAAAACAGATAAGTGAAAGAAGAAATGAAGATGACCCATGATTCCATGACCCAGACAATCCCCTACTGACATTGAAAGATACAATTAAAGCAGTAAGGAGAATTCGAGGTCTTGCTCCCTAGCATGTTTTGTTAGTTTAGCTCAAATAAACTCTTATAAAAATTTTTTTTAAATGCAGATAATATTGAAAGTGAAATCCTCCCTGTCCCCAGCACCCTTCTCCTCCTCAAGGGTATTACGAACAGAATTTTGCCTCTAAATTATGTTCCACGTATGTCAGCATATATATCATCTACTGATATAAGTATATATGTGGATGTACATATATATTTGAAATACATTAGGAATTGTGTTTAAACTGTAGCACTCTTCTGCCCCTTGATTTATTAGGTTTTCAAAAATTTAGTGTATCTTGGAGATTGTTTTATAATGATACTCTTTTTTATAGTTGCCTAGCATACCATAGACCAGGGTCCCCAATCTCCAAGCCACCTGTCCGTGGCCTGTTAGGAACCAGGCCACACAGCAGGAGGTGCGCCACAGGTGAGCGAGCAAAGCTTCATCTGTCTTTGCAGCTGCTCCCCAGCAGTAGCATCACCACCTCAGCTCCACCTCAGATCATCAGGCATTAGATTCTCATAGGAGCACCAGGTTGGGGGCAGCTGTCACAGACCATCTGTTGGACATGCTGCATTTATGTAATCACTCTCTTACTGATGGATGTGTTAGTGGTTCTCAGTTCTTTGCTATTACAAGTAACAGTGCAGGGAACATCCTTTTCCACGTACCTTTCACAAGCAAATTCCTAGCAGTGGCTGGGATTGCTGAGTCTCAAAAGGTGCATATTGCATATGCATTTTGTGTGTGTTTGCCTGCATTCTCAATTTTAATAGACAGTCAATTGATTATACAGTTTGTACTGGGGGAATATTTTTTTTAATACAGATTTCCTAGACCCCACCCTAGACCTACTAAATTTATACTTTCTGGGGGTAGTATTCAGGAATCTCTGTTTAATGAAATGCAGCTTTCAAGGTGATTCTGATGCAGCTGGTTCTCTGACCAGCACATGAGAACCGTTGCTAGAAGGAAAGAGAGGATTTGCCCAGACACTGAGGTCTGGTGGTCAGTTAAGCTGTGGCAACAGGGTGGGGTATGAGTGGGACCGCGGGGCGGTAGACCGATCCTGCTTGCCCTGTGCTGCTTGCCCACAAGGCCATTTTGCAGGAGAGCGGTCTTCCAGCTCTTATGCTGTTCGGACAGAAGCCATCTGAAACCATATGAAGTAGCTCTAGGAGCTGTTTCTTTAGCTCCTGTCGCTCTGTGGCAGGTTAGCACTAATTAGTATGTGTCAGACTTAATCCCAGTGGTGCCTGGTTTTTGTACCCAAAGGGTCCTTTTGCCTCAATAAACACAAGCTTTTCCACATCAGGTTGACTTAGAAAGTCTGGTTCTGGAGACGCTGCTGGAAACTATGCCTGGGAAGTGAGGAGAAGCAAATGCTCCATCAGCACCTGCCCACATGCCTGCGAAAGTGTTGTTTTAACACTGCAGAATCTTCCATTGAAGGAAAGGAGCCTTGTTTTCTTTTCTTTCTTCTTCTTCTTTTTTTTTTTTAACTCAGTATTCTCTAACCACAAGCTAATGTACATTAAGTATTTTTTCCTTCCTTGACCTAGGAAGTCCTTTGTTCCTGAGCAGAGACCCAGCACATTACTTGGAGAGATTGCTGGAACTCTTGGGCTCCTGTTGAAAGCTTATCAGACCAGGTTACAAACACCATGTCATTTGGCTCCCCTCCCTCTTAGAAAGTCTAATCTTTAGTTCCAGAAAAACTTAGGCCATTGAAGGCTTTGCAGATAGAGCTACACTTGTTTCGAGAGTCTGTTCGTATCGAGCTTTCTATTCAGGCAGGATTCTCAGTTAGCATGGACCGAGGCAAGGCTGGTTGGTGTCTCTTGGTGCAGCAGGCAGAGCTGCATATTTCCTCTGATCAGGATGAGGCGGTAATTGTAGTTGGGGCTGGGGCTGGGGTGGTGGTGACTGGGGTGGGAACAGTGGTTTATTTTTACTTAGTTGTTCGATCAGTGGGTTCTGTTTTTGTTGTTAGAATACATGCTTTTCTGAGGTTTGTATGTACTAACCATCGCCCTTCCCCACCTCACAGAATGTCACACTAAAGCCCAGGCAAATTCTACTCTTTCTGTTCATCTGTGTAGGGAACTCTCAACTTTGGTGGGATCAGGGTGGGCAACGGACCGACAGAGGAGGATGCTGAGATTATTCAGCATGACCAGCTCTCCACCCATTCAGAAGATGCAGAAGAGGTAAGATCCAGTGGAGTGGGCTTCCTCTCCTTCTACTTCAGGTCGGCCCTAGTCTTGTGTATCTAAGCGGCCTCACTCCAGTCTTCTCCTTGAAAAATGAAAATACTAATACTAATGCTCAGCCTGCCTTCTGGACCTCTTAGGGCACCACAGCTTTTTCCAGTGGGCCCCTGCTCTAAACTCCAGGTGTTGCTTGCAGAGCCCACAGCAGCTGTATTCTACTGTCTGGCTTCTTAAACTCTGAACTGCATGCAGATCTCAATTACTAACTGCCTCCCAGGCAACGAGGCACAGTAGGCCCCAGCTTCCCAGCTCTTATTACTAGAAATACAGCCCACTTATGACAGTGCCCTCATCCCTTGTCCCTTTCAAGGATGGTTCCAATTGGAACTGTGATCACTGGTACTTTTGAAGTCCTATCCAACTGATGTGCTCTTGTTGCAGAAATTTTATTTGAGCCTTTTAAAAATGCCATTTGCCTACTTTTTATAGGGAGAGTGAAGAGTAGTAAGGCCAAGCTACATTTTTCCTACACTGCCACCTCCAAGCTCAATTTTTTTTTAAAACCCAGTCCCCTTGCCTGACCACTTATACCACAAAGCCTCTGAAGTGAACTTTTGAATCTCATCCATTTATTATACTCTTTTTTAAAGCATATAGAATAGGGGTTGAGGACCCAGGTGACTGGGCTTTTCAGTCTGACTGACCACTTCCAGTATGCAAATGACTTTTTAAACAATTGAAAGGGTTGGGGTGCCTTTTAAAAACAGGTATCTTAATGCTGTCAGTCCTGCTGATTTTGCTTTCCGTATGTGCTATGCCTCCAACATGCTAGACCATTTAACATGAACAGTCCTCCCCAAGAAGTGATCAGTAGCCTTGTGTTCGTGACTTGTAACCTTGTGTGTGGCGTGGCTTCCCACTAAGTGTAACTTTGTGTTTTCAAGCCTACCGAGGATGAAGTGGTAAGAAACAAGCTGCTTTGCCTTCATGTTTATCTGGGGCTTCTCTTCCCGTCCTTGTGATCACTCTGCTGACCCTGCCGCATCCGGGGGCCACACATGACACTCGTGTATCCTGCATCTCACTGGCCATTTCTAACCAGTTCGTGAACCCATGTTCTGAAAAAAGCTCATCTCCATTAACTGCATCTCATGTCAGTCACCTCTGTCTTTGTTTCACTGACTTTGCTGATCTAATACCTCTGAGAATGGCTTTGAAAGGAGCTACAAGTAATGTCTGCGTTGGCATTCTTGAAGTGACTCCCCTTGGGAGTTAAATCCCCCTGGCCTCTGCCTTCCTCTCCTTGATGTTATGTATGGTCGCTCTGCCACCGGGAGTAGCTGTTTCTCCCCTGCTCCTCTGAGTGCTTATGAGTACAGCTCTCCCTTCCTCCCTGTCTGAGATGCAGCCACCTCTTCCCGCTGCCCTCATCGGCTTGATGATGCTTGGAGTGAGAACTGCTAGGCTCGCTTGGGCTCAGCTCTACCTCCGTGTGACCCAGGTGGGAGGTAGACAGCTTTCAAAAGAAGGTTTTGCCTCTTGGATACATCCCAGAAAAAAAAAAAAAAAATCCATCTGCGTGAAAGGATTTCATATTATACCGGCCACACACAGAGAAAAACAGGGAATAGAAAGTTAACTAAATGTTCAGGCACATCTGGAGTAGGCCTTCTAGCTCAGCAATAATTCATTTAGCAATGTACAGATTCAGAATTGGGTTTTTGAAAGGCCTTGCTGCACTGTTTGCATCTTCCCCCAAAACTTCTCTCTAAAATACCTAGACCCCTGAACCCTTCCCTTTCCTGGCTCTCCTGGTCCTCTCTAAGGGGGCAGAGGAATGGGAATGGGAAAATCTTTGCTCTTCTGTGTAAAAACAGACAGTGCTCAGGCTTCTGAAGGCTGGAGAGGCTCCTGCGCTGGCATCCGGGAGCTTCTGAGTTCCTCTGCACCCTTAATCTGTGCGGTCACTCGCTGAGCTGCCTGGAAGGGCTGGGTGGGGGTGTGTTCCATGTCAGTGAGGAGCCCAGCCCTCTCCCAGTAACACCACCTCCAACAATACACTCTGTCGAAGTATCTTCCTACTTGAGCTCCCAATGCCCTGGTCATTGTCAGAACAGTCCCTATTAGTAGCACTATCCCAGGGGAATTGGGTATCCAAACAAGACGGACTGTAATTCAGCCACCCCAGTCTCTGGATACCCAGCTCCCTCCAGGGTTCAGCTTCCCATAGCTTCCTAAGGAGTCATAACACTTTATCAGGCACAGATGCAGTCTACAGCCAAATTTAGATAACTATCACAGTTATCTAAAGATTTCAAACAACACAGATTTTTTTAGTTTCAGCCTACCTCGAGAACTTCCCCATTTTGCTTGGCTGTGAAAACTTGTTTGCTCCATGCAGGTCATTGTTTCAGCCCGATGGAAACAGCAGTTCCTCTCCCCGGGGGGCACTCGGTCTGGTTGCAAACCAGGGCCAGACCAGTTGATTATCTGAGAAATATGTGAAGGCTGTAACCATTTAGCAGGGGTCAGTGGCACCTCTCCCTACCATGCCATCTCACCAGATGCATTCATCCCACCCATCCAGTCATCTACCCTGCATGTGCCAAGCACTTCGTTTAGTGCTGCAGAAACCGCAAGAAGAAAAACGTAGTCCTTGCCTTCAAGGAACTCCCAAGCGAATTGAGAAGACAATCTGAGTGACAGATGCTTTAATCAAAGTGTGCCCAGGATGCTGTGGGAACACAGAAATAGGGTACCTGACCAACACCAGATAGGGGTGGGAAAGAGGAGACTAAGGAATCCCCTAAGGAAATTATTGCTAAGCTTAGTCTGGTCAAGCAGGAGTCTTTGTGGAGGAAGGAAGGACGAGCAGAACCATGCGTACATATAGTTATCATAAAGACAGAAAGGCTCGCAGGCCCATCATGCTTTGGGGATAAGCAGGTATTCAGCTTGGCTAAAGCTCAGAGTCAGGAGTCTGGTGAAAGATGAGACTAAGGTTGGCAGAAAAGAACCATAGAGTGTTTGGACAACAAGGCCTGTCAGGGGGTGGTAGAAGTAACAGCACATGTGCATTTTTGGAATACCCTACTGGGGACAGAGGATATATTGGATTGGAGACAGGACACAGTCTGGAGGCATGGAGACCAGCTAGTCTGCTATGAGTCAGGAAAGAAGGGAGGCCTGAAGTGAGGTAAGACATTTGCAGGGGGAGCTGGAAAGGAAGGGAACAACATGAGACTGAAGACTGGTCCCAGTGCCTTCATGAATGTAGGCATGGAGAGAGTGGGCGAACATTCAATATTGACTACCAGGCTTGGGACACTAGTAGTGACGGTGTGTTAGACATGGGACACGGAATAGAAGAAGTAGGTCATGGGGTCAGAGGACAGCAACTACTTAATTTGAGTGGCTTTGCGCTCAAAGCACTGTGGTATCCCAGGAAGAAACATAGCACAGCTAGTTGGAAATGGGCAATGTAGAAATGGAGGCGTCACTCCTAGGGATGGCCATTGAAGCCCTGAGTGGCATTGCTTCAGAAAGATGTCAGGGCTGAGGCTGGAACTCTGACATTTAAGGAAGAATCAAGATGGAGACTGAGAAGGAACATCCAGAGAGGCAGGAAGAAAACTGAGGGGAGGCTTGTGTCTTACGAGGGAAGAGGAAAAGGTGACAGTGACCAGAGACTTAGTCAGGACACAGAGTGTTAGACATCACGACCGGGAGGTAAAGGCTGCTTTGTGGAGTAGAGCACGTGGAAGCCAGGGAGAAGCAAGTGAGGGTTGGACGGGCGGTAGAAGCAGATAGAGAATGGAGATGGAGTCCTCAGGGATTCGAGGTCAGTCGTAGCTGACTCCAGTGGATCTGAATGACAGACTCCCTTAATTCTCATTCCATTATCTTTCCCCATTATACAATTAAGAAAACTTGCCCCATGTTACAAAGCAGAAAGTTGGGAACAAGGACAGGAGAAAGTGTAATGCCCGGAAGGGAGGCTACCTTCCTCCCCTCCATCCTTTTTATTAATGGGAGAAACTGGAGGTGGACTAGAAATGCCGGAAGGGGCTGTTTCTGAGGGAGCCCAGCAGTCACGGCTTTGGTAGAGCTCTTGGGATTAAAGACCTGGTCCTGGAAACCATCTCTTTTTCCTCTGAGCATAGACTTTGAGGCGACAGCCAGCAGTGGTGGGAAAGAGCTCCTAATGGTGTTGTTGGGGTTGAGGTAACTAGAATTACCCTAGTTTTCAGGGTAGGTAGGAGGTAGGAAGCTTGAAGAGCCAGTTCCTGAAGAAAAGCTCGAAATACTCTGGGTGTAGTCAGAGGTGAGGGAAAATGGTGGGTTGGAGCTGGACCCTCTCCCTCCCCACAGGGCACACCCAGGAGGCCAGGGCTGTTCATACTTTTCCAGCCCAGCCCCTTCTCACAACCTGCCCTCATGCAATTTCCCAAGGCAATTCTCATGTCCTTTGGGTGTGGAATCATGTGAGTCTTGAAAGAAACCGTGGTGAAAAATAGACTCTGACCTGAGGGCAGGGCAAGCTGGGGAGGCTCATTGGGCAACTGCCCTCTGCTCCTGGGGTTCCGGTCTGAGATGTGGAGAGGGGCCCCAGGAGGGAACCACTTCCTGTTCTATAGTGGCTGTTGGTTGCTCCACTGGGAGAGTGAGAGGCCACGGAATGCACCCGGTGCTTCTAGCACATCTGTGTGCTGGTTCCAGCCCTACTCTTTTATTCTGGAAATAATTTTTGATGTGGAAAGGAAAACTGGGAGAAAGGAAGTGTGAGGAAAACAGAAATAAAAACCAATAAATATTCTGTATGTTCTTAATCAACTGTCCAAATAGGAATTGGTAAAACTTTTGCCAAAATTGCCCTGCGTCATCTGTTCAGAAGTCACAAAAGGAAAAGGAAGTTAGTTGTCTTGCTCCCAGCAGTTTGTAGAAACTAAATTCAATGACTATAGAAGGTTAGCCTCCTCTGGGCAGTTTCCAGCCTGACTGCCTGTGTCCTGAAGCACAGCCCAAGGAGAAGCCCTTCCAGGCCTCCTGGCTTATTTACAGCAGGATGCTCCCTGTCAGCACCAGAAGGTGGGATCAGCCGGGGCAAATTCAGCAGCAGGTCCTTGGAGTCCCCAGTGCGGACAATCATCTTCTCTGAGCCCTCTTAGCTCCACATACACCCCGCTGGAGCTCACAGCCCAGCAGGGAGGAAAACAATGTGCCGAGAAGACTCTATGAAGATGAAGTTCATTAAAATGTAGCGTATGAAGAGGAATGGGGCTGTCCCGGTTGGGAGCTAAGCCAGGCAGGATTTCTGGGGACAGCATAGCTGAACTCTCCACCAGAGTGCTCCTGGGCCATGTGGCCACAGCCCAGACCTCCACGCGTGCCCCTCCCTGCCTTATATCTTCTCTCTGTTTCCTCCCACCAGTTCGACTTTGGAGACACCATGGTCCACCAGGCCATCCATACCATCGAGTACTGCCTGGGCTGCATCTCCAACACCGCCTCCTACCTGCGGCTCTGGGCCCTCAGCCTCGCTCATGCTCGTGAGTGTGTTTCTCTCAGATCAAAAACTGGTTTTCCACGTTGTTGCAAATAGCTGAGTAATACAATAATAATACGATGGTCCATTGTATATATGGATTTCGTTAACAAATGTGACCATAAAAAAAAAGAAGAAAAGAATAAAACTATGATTTCCCCTTCTTAGGGCATTCTCTCAGGTGGGGGGCTTAAAAAGAGAGGAAATTACATTATGGCTCTGGGCTTATCCAGATTCTAAGTCCAGGGAGATGGATGTCCAGGCGGGAGCATCAGTGCTTCTGCCAGGGTAGCTAGCGACGCACAGTGTCACAGTAAGGTCGTGGGGAGCCAGGCTGCAAAGAGCGCTTTAGGTGAGGGGCGGCTGAGCCGAGTACAGGGCCCACAGTGCCTCTCGCCAAACTGAACCAGATGTCGTGTCTCCCCGGTCCGCAGAGCTGTCTGAGGTGCTTTGGACCATGGTGATCCACATCGGCCTGAGCGTGAAGAGCTTGGCAGGAAGTCTGGCCCTGTTCTTCATCTTCGCTGCCTTTGCCACCCTCACTGTGGCCATCCTCCTGATCATGGAGGGCCTCTCGGCCTTCCTCCACGCACTGCGGTTACACTGGTGAGGGGAGGGGCAGCGGGGGCCCGGGGTGGGGATGTGTCCTTAGCTGCACTAAGGGCAGCGTTGCTCCCAAACAGAATCCAACCCAAGGACCTATCTTAGTAGGAGCTTCGGGAGATGCCTACAGCTCACTTTTCATAGCCTCCAGGGAGATTCTTCTGGGTGTCGTCAGAGTCCCTCTCCCTGCCTTTAGCATCCTTCAGGTTTAAAAGACCTGCTGCAGTTTTATTTATTTATTTCGTTTGTTCGTTTGTTTGTTTGTTTGTTTCTCCCTCTGGCATAGAACTTTCTCTTGTCTTTAGAGCGATGAAAGCAGTTCTGGAATAGATTCTAAGTCCAGAAAACTGCTAGAGCACACGGTCCCAAGTTTTGTCCCTCTTGTTCTGGTATTGTGCCAGTGTACGACCCCTGGCAGCTCCATGGGGGTGGAGGACATAGCGGGTAGCTCAATACACTAAAGCGGTTTCAGAGGGGTGGGTTCGGGGTGTTTTTTTGGTTTGTTTGGATTGTTTTTAGTTGGTTGGTTGTTTAACGCCTATAGCACCTGGTCTTCCAAGGCGGTCTCCCATCCAACTCCTAACCAGACCCGACCCTGCTTAGCTCCTGAGATCAGATGAGATCGGGCACCTTCAGGGTGACATAACTATAGACTTTGTTTGTTTTCTTTAATGTAGTTTGTGGCTCTTAATGGCCCTGCGTAGAGAGAGAGCTCAGCTTAGCAAGAGCTGGGGTCTGGGCTGGGCTGTGACTCCGTGACCTCAAAGTGTAGGGTTTGCCAGATGCAGCAAATAAAATTATAGGTCACTCAAGTTAAATTTGAATTTCAGATCAACAATGAATAGTGTGGTACTTTTTAGTATAAGTAGTTCCCAAACGTGGATGGGACATACTTATACTAAAAACTAGGCATCCTGTGCCGTATCCGGCTGCTCTGCCTCTTTGGGTCTCCTTTATGTTGAAATGCTCCCTTTCTGGGTCTCGAACCCCAGTGGCTCTGGAAGCTCTGGATCCTCCAGAGAAACGCTCCACGCCCCCATGTGTGCACACAGAGTTTTACCTGTTTAGGGGTCACAAACTCACCGACCCAACTTTAGGAACCCCCTAGGTGTTAATGATGTCAAAGTCAGTAGACGGCCAGAAAGGCCTCTTTCCATCGCCTGTCCAAACCTGAAAAAAGTCCAAAATTTGAACCCAGAAACCTCTTCCCCACCGCATTATCTTTGCTTTTTCTCCTGGGTTGGTTACAGCTGAGCCTCCTCAAAGATTCTGCTGTTTGTCGTTCTAAATTACAGAGGCAAAAAGGGGAGACGTGGCTGGCTGGGACTTACTCTTCCCTCAAAAGCTCCTTCAGAGGAATCTGTCCGGCTGCGTCGGTACACGCTGCTCTCTCTGGCCCGGCTTTCCTTCCCCCTCCCCTCTCTCCTCCCCACCCAGCTGTTGTTTACCGTCCAGCCAGGAGGCTGGGAGCATGGCATGATTCAGACTGCTGGCCACTCCCCTGTTCTCAGCTTATCAGTGTGCTCTCTCCCCGGCACACTTCCTCAGCCACTGGTGTGAGGGAACGTCTGTGCGGCCAGCCCATGGTGACTCACTTTTTCTTGTGCTCTTGGCTTCCTTCCTTTCCTAGTCACTTTGCTGTCTCCTGAGCCCTGGGCTTGAGGGATCGGTTACCAGCCCGAGTGGGGAGCCTGTTACCTCTTCCCCAGGCAGGCTGGCGAGCGGTCAGGGTGCTGGACCAGAACTGTTAAGAGCAGTGAGCCAGGCACACCAGGATGTGAGGAAGGTCTCCTGAGCCTCGGCAATTTGTGAGGTCATGTTTTGTTGCCAGAAGTATTACTTCTTCCTCAGGCTCACCTGTGACCTTCAAGTGAAGGTGTCTTCCCACATCCTCATGAATGAGCCCAAAGAAGCGCTAAGTGACAAGCGCAGGCTTCGGAATCAGGCCTGCCTGGGTTTGAATTCCAGCTCTGCCCACACTCGCTGTGTGACCGTGAGGAAAGCACTTACCTCTGAACCTCACTTTCTCGCATGTGAAAAGAGAGGATGATCTCCACATGACAGGTTGCCATGACGAAACCTGAAATAATGCACATACCAAGTGACTGTTACGGTGCCCTGGCACGTTGTAAACCATTGTTCAAAGTGCGGATCTCGGCTTCCGTGCTTAAAAGTCAGATGCTCTGTGGAGAGGGCACCTGGCTGCTGTCCCTTGTAAAGTAACTGCTTTAAATCTGTTTAGAGAGAGGTGAGACCTGTGGGAGGATACATGATACCATCTGAATGCCTCTCAGATGGCGTTTGCAAGGAATAGGCTTGTCAACCACATTGGTTTTGGTCGTGGAAGTACTGGGTAGAAGGAAAAATTTTAAAAAAACAGCTTTTTAAAATCCCATCATCAGAGGCAGGTTCAGAGCTCATCCTCACCACTAAAAATAGGAATGAAATTGGTGCTAGTGCACCCCCTCCTGGCCACATGTGGGTGTGCTTCAGGGGCATTCCTGGGTCTTCACAGTCCACGGGGATGGCAGGCGTTCTGAGTTGTGAGGGGCTGGGACGGCTAGTCCTGCTGAAAATGGCCGCGGGTCATTGCTGCTGTTTTTCCTGGTGTCCAGCCTGGGCATCTTCGCACTCGTCACTACATCCCTGGTAGTCAGCTCAAGGATTTCCTGATTCTAACAAAAAGGCTGCCCCATTATACAAATTCTGGGTTTCTTCAGTGGGGACAAGAAAAAAAAAATGTGATTTGATAACAAATATAAACCGCTAGTCTGAGATTCATGTAAGGTCGGAAGGAGGTGAGTGACATTTGGAAACAACGGTGAGCAGGTTAACGTGCCGGTCCGCTAGTCCTGTCTCCTTTCGAGTTGTCTCTCCCTCCCTTTTCTCTCATAAACCATGTAAAGCGGACTGGGGTTTCCTGCCACCCTAATTAGATGCCTTTTGTTCCTCAGAAAAGGCAGATGCAAGGATATGCTTTATAGTTATAACTGGGCGCCATAGTGATTTTAGTGGGAAGACTTGCCCCATAGCTGACCTTCAAAAGAACCTAATCCCTTCTTATCTAGCAGATTCCACATACACGTAGATGTGCACACTTACACACTTGCAGATTGGTCGATGGCTAAAGGGACAGAACTGAGGACCAGTTAATCGTAAGAAGTGCAGTGGTACCACATCAGGACATCATGGGGTAGTCGAGTGAATGGCTGCCCCAGGAGAAGTAAGAATACCTGAAGTGCAGCCCCAGGCTGACATCAGCGTCCTGGCATTTGGGTATGTTCCAGGCCCTGAACTGCTCAGAGAGTGACAGAAAGGGCGAGAGAAGCAGCTGGGCCTAGAATCATCTTTCTAAAACTGCCTCCCCTCAGTCACACCCCTGCCAGGAAAAGGAAGAGGCCCCGGAACTCCTTTCCCCTTCACTCACTCAAGGAAATGAGGTTTCCTGTTACACAGCAGGAGGGATCTCTTTGTGGACTCCTAGTTATCCTCTGGGTCACCGGGTGGCCTTTGCCAGGTACTGGAGCTGGAAGGGGTGACAGAGAAACCCATCTGACTGCCTGGGGCTGTCCTCGCAACTGTGGAATTCTGAGGTGCATTTTAGCGGTGCGGAGTATGGGGGGGGGGGGCCTGGAGGTTCCCCGAGCAGAGCCTCTAATGAAGAACTTGCAGGGCAGCCAGTGGGGCCCCTTGCACCCCCGCACAGAGAATTTCATGTTTGTGCTTTCTCAGGAAGCACACGTTTCCCTGGTTGGGAGGGAGAAGAGGGTGGGGAGACCAACAGGGAAATTGCTTTCCAGCTTTGTGCCAGGAGGTTGGGTGAGCACAGCTGAGGTGAAGTCAGGCTGACCCAGAGATGTGCAAAAGGTGTCCCTGTGGCGGCCACCTTAAGTCTCTAACCCTGAGCAGCAGCTGGTGGGAGAGGCGTGACAGAGGTGTCACCCATCTGCTCACACAGCAGAACGTGTGTGCCCCATTCCAGGTGTGTGTCCCCTTCCTCCCCACTGGGCCTCATGGGTAGATGAGACAGGGGGATGGCAAGAGAAGGGCGGTGACCCCGCGGACATCAGAAAATTTCTGAAGCTTCTCCATTTGCCCAATTTAGAATTAGAATTATTTGTTTGCTTAGCCAGCCAGGTGAGAGTTCCAGATACCTCCTGGACCCAAAGGCGACTTGCTTGCCCATTATCTGGCTACATCTGTTGAATGAAAATGGGGCATTTCAGTGTGTTTTCAGTTGTTCATAAATCCCTTGCCATATGTAAACACAGCCTACCCAACATGAATTCAGACCTGACAGCAGTGGGCAACAAGCAGGAACCTAGACCCATCCGCTCACCTTCCCCCCAGAGGAGGCCCCAGTAGCTGGAACTCGTAGAAGGACTCCTTAGGTTGTGGGAACATGGGAGCAAATCCAGGTTCTGGTTTGGACTTGCTCTTGAAAGAGATCTGTAGCTGGTTTGAAGCTCCGCATCCTGGATCCCGTTTTCCCTGGGTGGCTCAGCCTGGGCACTGATGGGAATTCTCTAGTCCGCGAGGCTCTGGGACGTTGGCTCAGCCCTGGAATGTGGGGCTGTGGGGGAGAAGGCTGCCTGTTCCTACACCCACACAGAAAATTCTGTTCACCTCTTCTCCCCAGGGGTGGAGCTGGCCGAGCTCAATCCTGATGCCCTCTGCTGGACCCCAGGCCACTCCCTCTCACTTTTTCCTAATTCCTCCCCTCCTGGCTTGGTGGAAAGAAAGACAAAGCCCTGCACGGAAACCATTGCCTGCCCCAGCTCCCAGCTCGGCCTGTTCTTGCAGGGGTTCTGGTGCCCCCAGGGTCACACGGCCCTGAGTGGAAACTATTCCTCAGGGCAGCTCTCCTTGGCTTTTCTATCCTCTGAATCATGCGTTTTTCTGCCCTTATTTGGTGGTGGTTCGGTTGCTGGGCAGCCATCCAGGGCGAGTTTGCAGGGAGAAGCACAGCCAAGCAGCCCGGCTCTGCTCACAGGAGCAGGCCTCTCTTCCTGCCCCTAGAGTCTGAGCGGGCCCCAGGGAGACAGGCGGGGATGGACGCTGAGCTGCCTGGGAAGAGGGTTAAAGCTCTGTTTTTCCTTTCAGTCCCCAAGAGAAGAATTCGTTCTCAGATGTTTTTGTAGTTGGAGCATATTTTTGCCATGGCGTTGAGGAGACGTCCCCTCCTGACTTCCCCGCTTTCCTGGGAATTTCCTCCCCTAAATTGAAAGCCTTCACTGTTCACTCACAAACCCTCCCTTCTCCTTCCTCCCCACAAGAACACAAACAAGAAAACAGTGGTGCCTGCAGGGTTCCTTGCTGGGCTGGCAGCTGCCTGGGCTTCCCTCAGAGGTCTTCCCAGAGCCCCTGCCAGGAGCTGGTGTTTGGGGGGCTCTTCTTCGTCGCTGTTAGGGACTCAAGCCAGCTGAACTTTTGCACAGGGCTCTCTGCTCAGCAGGACAAAGCAGGAACCGAGGACGCACATTAGTGTACTCATCTCTTGCTGAGAGCAGGCCCTGGGCCTGGGTAGCGGAGCCGTGTTCACTGTGGGAAGCCGGCCGAGGTCTGGGCTTAGTGGGCCTGCAGGAGGGCCGCAGGTGGCCGCACTGCTTTCTGAGCTCACCCAGGAAAATGAGGCTCCAGGGAGCGTGAGGCCAGGGCATCTTTCTGGCCCAATTATGAAATTCGAAAAGGTTTCTGTGGAATGATGACATCCCTCTTCCCTTTCCCCAGGATTGAGTTCCAGAATAAGTTCTACAGCGGGACCGGTTTCAAGTTCCTGCCCTTCTCCTTCGAGCACATTCGGGAAGGGAAGTTTGACGAGTGAGCCCCTCGTGGGGCCGTGTGCCTGCTGTCGTCCATGGTGATTAGCTGTACTCCTCTTGCCTGTTGGTTGTGATCCCTGGATATTGGGGCATTTATGTCATCCCTGCCACCCTCCCCCAACTGCCTCTGAGTCATTTAGGTAAATCCAGCCCTCCCTCGGGTTTCCCGCCACCTCAGCTTCGTGTGTCATAGTGTAGGGATTCTCTAGAAAAGCTGGGGTCTGGCTGTCAGTCATACCACTGGGCACCAGCCTTGCCCTTGATCTCCATCTCTGTCCAGCCAAAGACAGCCCCTCTCTGTCCCCTGCTGGTGATTGTGTGCATTTACATGTAAGCCCACAGCCCATGGAAGGAGCGCCTTTGCCATCCACACCCAGACTGAGCCCCAGCTCCTGCCATTCCACTTACTAGTTGGGGTGGGGGTGCTCTTTAACACCCTACCCTTGGGTAAGCAGGGGTGGGTCCAGGAAGATGGTATTTCTGTCCTCTACCATTCCCCCTCTGGTCTTCAGAGCACTTATTAACCAGGAATTCAGCTGGACCCCACTGTGCCATTGTGTATGGCTTCTCCCTGTCACCCTCAAGGGTCCCAGGGTACCCAACACTACCCTCCTGACTACCCTACACTCAAACCCTCTCCTCCCTCCCAGTATCCCCTCCCTTCCCTCTCCCATTTGTACCCTATGTAATATAGCACAGCTGGGAGTGACCCTAAACAGAGGTCCTGGCTGACTGCTTCTCAAGCCACGTGTGGGCCCTGCCACAAGCAGGGGGTTTAAACTGATACTTTTTCCCTGTGCATGCCCCGAGGCCTTTCCCCACCTCCAATCATGAGTCTTGAGTATAGGACTGTAGTCATCAGGGTGGTCCCCCCGCAGGCCTGCCTTGCTCTGCCCACCAGTGCCCCTTCCCACTTCCACACTGAGCCCAAGTCGGGGGAGTGGGGTCCTAGGCAGGGAAGGTCAGTGTCATTTACAGTTTGCTGATTGGAGAGGCAACCAGCAGGGCCGCTGTGCATGGTCGTGAGAGCTACATGGCCCTGCCCTGTGGACTGGTGGTGAACGCCCCCAAGAGGCCGGCTCCCATCACCCCACTCTGACTGCAGGTCTTAGGGCCTTTTAATCATGTGTTGGTGTAGCAGCCCTGGCTGCTTCAGCTAAATTGATCCCGTTGCAGTCAGTGGTTGAGGTAAGCCCGTGAATTGGCCAGGCCTCTGATCTCTTCCCACCCAGGCTTTTCTGAGTGAGCTACTTGGAGCTGCTAGCTCGACTCTCCCAGGCTGGGCTGGCCCTGGATGTGGGTCCCCTGCCCCAGTTTCCCAGCTTCACCATGTGCTGGCCAGTGTGACCCGACCCAGACCTTGTGCAGAGCCCTGTCCCCCCTGGTCCCTGTGGTTTACATGATGAGTTTTGTTCTGTTTACAGCAGGGCTTGAAGCAGAGTTTCTGTGGCAGGAACCCTGTCCAAGGCCCTTCTGTTCAGACATTCCTGTGCTGAATAAAGTGTGTTTGAATCTACCAGGGTGGCCGCCTGTCTGTGCCCACAGCCCCACAGTCACACTTCCCTCCCTCCTCCAGCATTTCTGCTTTTCTCTCTGATCAAAGGCCACAGCTGTAGTGGCCCTGGCCAGGCAATTTGTGAAATTCTCACCTTATCTCAAGTTTCCCAGGCACCTTCCCATTCCCCATAAGCCAAGGCGGCTTTACAGATACTGCTCATTGTGGGGAAGGGATTTAGTGACGCACTTTGTCTCCCCTTCCTTCAATATAGACCTAATGTGGAGGTTGGGGCAGTGGAAGCCTGGGCATCTGCCCACCCTCTCTCTCTTTTCCAGGCTCTCCAGGGCTCAGCAGCCTGGCTATTTTGAGCCCTAGTGCCTTTGGCCTTGGTGTAAGTGGAGGCTCAGCATGGGGTTCCTCAGGGCAGCTGGAGAATGTGAGGTGCCGAGGTCGGGAGGCAGCTGAAAAGCCGGCAGACTGTTCGAGCAGGCATCCTCCTAACTGCCCCATACAGCATCCACATTCCTCCCAGTGCCCTCCCTCCTGGGGCCTCCAGGGCAGGAATATGAGCAGCGGGCTGACAACTGCTGCTCCAAGAGGGTCAGGAAAAGTACCTTATTCCCTGCCACCACCAGCCTCGAACCCTGCCCTCCCCGACAGGCCAGCTGCCCTGAAAGAGGCCCTGGGTGCAGCACTCCCAACTGGTTCCTTAAATTTTAAGTCCAGAGTGAAAATTCAGGTGAATGAACAATTTTAGCCTCTACTCTGTTATTGACTCAAAAAGGGAGGCCTAATAAAAATAGATATCTGGAATAGATGGAATAGACATGAGAGTCCAGAAGTAAACTCTAATGTTTATGGTCAACTGATTTTCCACAAAGAGGCCATGATAATTCGATGGGGGAAAGAACAGTATTTTCAACAAACGGGGTTAGTACAATGGTATCCACATGCAAAAGAACAAATTTGAACCACAAACCCATACTATATACAAAAAAGTAAATCAAAATGGATCATGGACCTAAATGTAAGTTAAAACGAAAACTCTTAGAGGAAATCATGAGAATACATTATGACTTTGGGTTAGGAGATGATTTTTAGATATGACACCAAAAGCATAAGTGATCAAAAAGACAACCTGGGCTTTAGCAAAATTTTTAAATTTTGTGCTTCAAAGGACAGAATCAAAACAACACTCACTCTGGGAGAAGATAATTGCAGATCATATGGAGTTGACCCTTGACCTGCACGGGTCCCTTATACATGTTGTTTTGTTTTGTTTTGTTTTTAAGTAAATGTACAGTCAGCCCTCTGTATCCCAGGTTGAATGGCCAATAACACATGAAAAGATGCTCAACATTAGTCATTAGGAAATGCATGGAGATACCACATCACACCCACTGAAGAGGCTACAATAAAAAAGCTAACAAGTGTCTGTAAGGATGTGGAGAAACGAACCCCCATTCGCTGCTGGTAGGAATGGAAAGCAGCCTGGCAGCTCCTCAAAATGTTAAACAACTGACATAAGACCCATCAATTCAATTTCTAGGTATCCACTCAAGAAAAAGGAAAAACCATGCACATAGATTTGTACACGATGTTCATGGTAGCATTATTTATAGTAGCCCAACATGGGAATAACTCAATTGTCCATCAGGGATGAGGAGATAAACAAAAAGCATTACCATACAATGGATATTATTCTACAATAAAAAGGAATGAAATACTGACACATGATACAACCTGAATGAACCTCAAGAATATGCTAAGAAGCCAGACACAAGACCACAAATGTACGATTCCATTTATGTGAAATGTCTGGAATGGTTAAATTTTTAGAGACAAAGTAGATGGGTGGTTGCCTAGGACTGGCTGCTGGGTGGGGTTTGGGAACAGGATTAAAATAGGAGATCCCCTTCTCGTGGACTCCCTGGACCCCAGACATCTACTGAGTGAGTCTGCCCCTGTCCAGCCAATGCCCCCCCATCTTGAGGTCCTAGAACCAGCATGAAGAAGGTGGCTTTGGGCCTGCTTAGCATTATAAAGATAGGGGACAGTTCTATCATCACTCTGTCTTGTTATTCAATGAGGACCTGTGTGGGACCACGCCTCTTTCTGCCTCAGGAGCCCTGGGGCATTGGCACTCCTCTCAAATCTGAGTGACTTGCCTGCACTCCCAGCTCCCCAGCCTACCCAAGCATGTCCTAGGTATGAGCTGCTCCCTGGTGGCCAGACAGGGAAGGACTCATTGCCCCGCATCAGCAAGGTGGATGGGACCTTAGCTAGGCTATGACAACTGCATGGCAGAGCAGAGGGACAAGTGGTCCTACAGGTATTCTACGGTGTACAGGCAAAGAATCAGGCTGGCCAGGAATGAAAGAGACAAGATGGAGAGCGGAGAACCAGGCCAATTGGTTTTACACACATGAACTGAAATAGCAATAAAGTGTGCCACCTGGTAAAATAATCCAACAGTACAAAAGGCCCTATTATAAAAGTAAGTCTTCCACCCCCAGCATCCCAGTACCCCACCAAGACAGCCACTGTTTACATAGCCTTTCCGTGTTGTCGGTACCGCAAATGGGAGTGTACTATACCTATCCCTTGGTTTGACCTTTAAGAAAAAAATAGTTTGCAGAACATTCTGAATCAGCACCAACACACCTTATTCTTTTTTAGCAAATGCTTGATACTTCATACCTTAATTTCTTCAACCAGCCCCCTACTGTCCTCAAAGAGCTCCTAGCCTGATGGGAAAGAGACTGTGACATGCCCCCACTGATGATGCTCCTGCACAGCATTCATGAGCTCAGGCCTCGAATGTGCTACCAACCCCCCAGATGGTGTCCCCAACCCGCTGCTCCACCTGGAATGCTTCCCCTGCCTCTTCTCTTAGTCGATCTCAATTTAATTCATTAAATGAATGTCATTTCCTTTTGGAGGCCTTAGGCTGGGTGCCCTTCACAGCATCAGAACCACAATGTAAATCTTTACCTAAGTATTTGGTTTCTAAGTCTCTACCAGGAAGGAGTGGCAGTGCCTGGTACAAGATAAACTCCAAATAAATATTTATTGGATGGTTGGATGGATCGGAAAGAAAGTGATTTGCTTGTGAATGCACGCTGTACCTGAAAGTGTTTGTGAAGGACAGTGGCCCTTCACATGCGGCCCTAGGCTTCTGATGTTACTAGGGTCACGCGCTCCCGCACCACATGCAGCCAGACTTCCTCAAGTCGCTGTCAGGAACCCGGAAGCCTGTCTCCCCGCTGTCGGCTGGTGCTTTAACCTTCAGGTCCACGTGACCTGAGGCCCGCAGCTGATTGGACCCAGGCCGTCCCGCCCCCGAGGCCCGGTGCCCGAGTTGTTTCCGGCAGGGCCTCCGCAGGGCTCAGACCGCTGGACGATGGAGGTCTCGGCTCTGGGTTTCCTGCTCCTGGTCGTGGCAGGGAGCTCGGCGGGAGACGAGGCCCGGGAGGCGGAAGCTGTGCGGGCGCTGCTGGCCCGGCTGCTGGGGCCCGGGCCGGCAGCCGCTTTCTCGGTGTCGGTGGAGCGCGCCCTGGCGGCCGAGTCCGGGCTGGACACCTACCGCTTGAGCGGCGGCGGCGCGGGGGCGCGAGTGCAGGTGCTCGGCTCCACGGGCGTGGCCGCCGCCGCAGGGCTGCACCGCTATCTGCGTGACTTCTGCGGCTGCCACGTGGCCTGGTCCGGCTCTCAGCTGCGCCTGCCGCAGCCGCTGCCCGCAGTGCCCGAGGAACTGACCGAGGCCACGCCCAACAGGTACCGGCGGGACCCGCCCGTCGGATCCCCTGCTGCTGCCTCCAGCCGCAGAGCGCCCAAACCTCGCTCAAGTCCCCGTCCCACCCCATCTAGCCTAATAGGAAGCGCTGTCCTCAGGGTCGCACAACTCTGGCTTCAGATCCTAGTTCTGCCTTGTCCAGCTAACTCAAAAAGAGTCTGGAGGCTTTGGCTAGAAATAAGTGATAAAAGATTTATTCAAGGGTCTTAAGATTTATAAACCGCAAACTCAACTAGGCCATACCCAGGGTGTTCTGAAGAAAAAAGAAAAGCCAAGAGTTCTTAACGTAAATGGTACGTTCTTAAGAAGACGGTCCTACATTCTTAGCCTCTGCATTGGTCCTAGATGGTAATCCTGAGCCTGGATAGTAACCATTCTTTCCTTGGCCCTTCAGGGGATAATTGGAGTTATCTGGAGGTTTGATGTAAATCCAGACCTTAATGCAGGACTGGAAAGTTCAAAAGGTTAAGTCCCAACCCAGTTAAAAACAAGAATAGACACATTTTCCCATGCCTCAACCGACTTGATTTTAGTGATTTAGCAGCTTGACTCCATTTCATTTCTTCACTCTGTTCTTCAGCTTCCAAAAGCCGTGCGTCCTTGAGCAAGTCACTTAGCCTCTCAGAGCCTCAGTTGGCTCATCTGAGAAATGGAAATAATGACATCTACCATGCAGTGTTGGCTGTGAGGATTTGAACGGTGATGGGAGTAGAATTTGTGATGCATAGTTGGTGATCAGTAAATGCTATTTCTTTTCTTCCCCACCCTCTCTTCAGAGATGCTTACTGAGGGGTGACACCCCTCCCTCTCACAGGCCTCTGTTCTAGCACTTGCCCCACTGCATGAAGGTGACGTGTTCTCCCTTCCAAGACAGGGACCAACAGTGCCATAGAGCACTTAAACATTGTGCACAGAGTAGAGGCTCTAGAGGAGTTGAATAGAATATGCTCTCTGGAATATCTGGGGCTAGAGGGCCCTGGAGGAGTGCTGGGGGCATGTGGGTGGGTACCTCAGAAGCTCAGGACCTGAGCCTTAGGTCCACCTGGGGTGGATCCCGGAGTGAAGTGGTGAAGGGGCTACATTTGGAACTAGATAGGGGGTCCGGCCACCCTCTGAGCTCTTCCAGAATGATGGCCCCTCTCAGGTGGGGTACATCCCTCTTGCCCCGAGGCACACGCCCCAGCTCATACCCCTGCCTGCAGGTACCGCTATTACCAGAACGTGTGCACACAGAGCTACTCCTTCGTGTGGTGGGACTGGGCCCGCTGGGAGCAGGAGATCGACTGGATGGCGCTGAATGGCATCAACCTGGCACTGGCTTGGAGTGGCCAGGAGGCCATCTGGCAGCGGGTGGGTGCCCACCGCATGGGCCACCCCATGTGTCCCCACCCCCCATTTCTGCACCGGCACAATGTCTGACACACAGCGAATAAGGGCTCTAGAAGTGTTTGTAACATGCACCATAGCTCCAACCCTACGGAAACTAACACATAGGAGCACTTACAGAGGGCTGGACCCAGCATTCCACTATAAATCACACTTTAAGAAGCTGCGGCTCCCCTCGCTCCCCACTCTACCTCCAGGCAGTCTGCTGTTTCAACAGATTCTGTCTCATTAGAAGCTCTTGATCTGCCTTATCCTCTCCATCCCTAGTCATGGCTCTGGTTCAGGCTCTCTTCCCCTCTCCCTGGACCCCCATCCTCACAAGAGCCTCTAAACCATACTCCTGGCTTTTCAAGTTCTGCCAGATAGTCCTTTTGGAATGCAGATCTGGTTGAGGCCATCCCTAACACACTTGGGAATGCCACAATTGCCTTGGAGCTTCCCTCCCTGGGCCCTGAGGGTACTGGCAGCCCTGAGGGCACTGGCAGCACCAGGGGCAGTTTAAGCTCCCTGAAGAGCTGTCCTCACCCATCACTCAAGCCAGCCTTGCTCCATGAAGCCTTCTAAGGCCCCTACCCCATTTTGGGGAAAGCCTCTTTGTGCCTCACCTCACCTGTGCAACAAGGGTGACATATTAGTAAACTCACCTGTTCTTAGATCTGTTTCTCCTAGATTATGGGCTCCTTGCAAGCTGGGGTTACATTTTGTCTTAGTAACTGTAGGGCACAGCACAGAGAAGAGATGAGTGAATGTTTAATCAATCAATCAGTGAATGGAGATGATTATATTTATGTGTGGGGATTGCCTTCCTCCTCAGGTGTACCTGGCTTTGGGCCTGACCCAGTCAGAGATCAATGAGTACTTCACTGGTCCTGCCTTCCTGGCCTGGGGACGCATGGGTAACCTGCACACCTGGGGTGGCCCTCTGCCCTTCTCCTGGCACCTCAAGCAGCTTTACCTGCAGGTAAAAGGATGGGGAAGGGAAGGGGCAGAATTGGTGCCTGACAGTGATGGGTCCAGGGAGGATGGTATTTGGCCAGCCTCAAGGCTCTTGACTGGACCCTAGGAACTCTTTGTGCCCTGGAAGAGCAAGGCCTTCCCACCTCAGGCCATGCTCACCAGCTCTCCCTCCCATTCCTCCCAGCATCGGATCCTGGACCGGATGCGCTCCTTCGGCATGATCCCTGTGTTGCCTGCATTTGCAGGGCATGTCCCCAAGGCTATCACCAGGTGAGGCTTCCCCCCACCCCACCTCCCACTCAGCTCAGAGAATTTATTTTGCCCTGCCAGACTTGATTTAAAGAAAAACTGGAGCTGCGTGTAGGTCCTGCCTAGATTCCTGGCTCTGCTACCCATTAGCCGTGTGACATTGGACAGATTACATGACTACTCTGTGCCTCAGTTTCCTCTCTTATAAAATATACATGTGTGGCACAGATTCGTAGCAAGTGTCAGCTCTTATGAGTGGTAGTAGGGGCGCACTGCTCTCTGATTTTCCTTTATCTCCTCCTCTGTACTACTCACCCGTCCTCTCTCGTGATGGAAAATTCTTCAAGGCCCAGCAGAGACTTCCCCTCCTTCAGGAAGCCTTGCTGGGGCCCCCAGTATTGTTTGCCACCTCCTTCATGCCCATGAGCACCTGGTTCCCACCACTCTCACAGTACTTAGTGCATGCTGCTGGCCTCACTGGCCACTCCTTCGTCTCTCTGACTGGGTAGCAGAAGCCTCACGCTTACAAACTGAACATTTGTTGGGCTGTTTGGGGCTGCCAGACCAGGCTCTGCACTGGGCCCTGGGAAGGCAGTGACAAAGGTGCACTGAGTTCTTGCCCCTGGTAGAAGATAGGTTGGCAAGGTGGAAATATATAGGGGCCCAGCCTACTTCTCTGTCAAAGTCACTTCTGCCTGCGGAAGAGGGGCAGCAAGGGCTCTGAGCAGAGGCAGTACTGGACCAGACCAAACGAGTGTTGCTCATTTCAACCAGTGGCAGGGGAGAGACAGCAAAACCCGTCCAGAATAGGTGAAACTTAAAAGATGTCAAGGAGTAACTAGCTGGATAAGCGGGGAGGAAAGAGGAAAGAACTCCAGGCATGGGGCACAGTATGTGCAAAGGCACGGAGGCATGAGAGACCAGGATGAGTTCCAGGAATTGCAGATAAGTTCATGAGGCTGATGATGAATACTGTGTCAGCCTCCAGTACCTATCTGGACTGTTCCCCCCGCACTCCCAACTAGGGTGTTCCCTCAGGTCAATGTCACCCAGATGGGCAGTTGGGGACACTTCAACTGCTCCTACTCCTGCTCCTTCCTCCTGGCTCCGGAAGACCCCCTCTTCCCTATCGTGGGGAGCCTCTTCCTGTGGGAGCTGACCAAAGAGTTTGGCACGGATCACATATACGGGGCCGACACTTTCAACGAGATGCAGCCCCCATCCTCGGAGCCCTCCTACCTCGCCGCAGCCACTGCCGCCGTCTACCAGGCCATGATCACAGGTTTGGTGCCAGGGAAAGGGAGCCCCTGGACCCTCAGGGAGATGGGTCTGGGAGAAGGGACTTGGGATAATAAGTCTTCACTGTGACACATAGCACTTTACAGTATACAAGGCACCTGTACACACACATCATCTCATGTAATCACACTAGCTGAGAGGCAAGCTCCAGAAACAAACCACCTGCTGAAACCCTGGCACTGCCACTTCCTGCCTGTGTGACTTGCAACAAGTTTCCTCTTAGTGCCTCATTTGCTTCATCTATAAAAAGGGCTCCTTCATAAGTAGAATGATGTCCAGCCCAGAGTATAGTATCATTAAGTGCTACCTATTGAAAATATTTTATTTGGTTTTCATCTCTGTGCTGAGATACATAACACATGCCAGAGATTAGGGGATGTACCCAAAGCTGATAGGTACTCTTCCTGATACACACATGTGAACTCAGCTCCCCTTCCTGCCTCTTACAGGGGATGGGCCGAGAGGGGCCAGGTCAGGAGTGACCTTGGTAGGGTGGCCTCTCTGTCTTCCAGGAAGGGAATAGATTGGTTCAGGCTTCCTTGAGCAGCACTGCCTCAAGTCTGATTCAGGAGGACTGGAGGCCTTACTTAGCCCAGAGCCTGTTAGATCTGCAAATTCACCCTCCTCCCCTAGCCGCCTTCTCTTCCCTCCCCCACCTCCTGAGTCAGAATGTCAGGGCTGGGGCCCTGGAATGTGTGTTTTAACCAGCCCCCTGGGTAATTTCGATCCTGGAGCTCTCAGTTGCAGGCAGGAGGAGATAGGAAGGGTATGTGTAATGAAACGCCCTGCTGGTTGGGGGATACAGGGGAAGGAGGTGTCCTGTGATGGTCATTTAACTTCTCTAGATCTCTGTTTCCTCATCTATAGAATGGGGTGAATGTTCCCCTGGCCCCCTCTCCTCTCATCACCCCTATTCTCTGTCCCCCTGACCACAGTGGACCCTGATGCCGTATGGCTGCTCCAAGGCTGGCTGTTCCAGCACCAGCCCCAGTTCTGGGGGCCCGCGCAGGTCGGAGCTGTGCTTGGAGCAGTACCCCGTGGCCGCCTTCTGGTTCTGGACCTGTTTGCTGAGAGTCACCCCGTGTACATTCACACAGCCTCCTTCCAGGGCCAGCCCTTCATCTGGTGCATGCTGCATAACTTTGGGGGCAACCACGGCCTGTTTGGGGCCCTGGAGGCTGTGAACCAAGGCCCTGCAGCTGCCCGCCTCTTCCCTAACTCCACCATGGTAGGCACAGGCATGGCCCCTGAAGGCATTGATCAGAACGAAGTGGTCTATGCCCTCATGGCCGAGCTGGGCTGGCGGAAAGACCCAGTGACAGATCTGGGGGCCTGGGTGACCAGTTTTGCAGCCCGGCGGTATGGGGTCTCCCATGAGGATGCAGAAGCAGCATGGAGGCTGCTTCTCAGGAGTGTCTACAACTGCTCCGGTGAGGCCTGTAGTGGCCACAATCATAGCCCGCTGGTCAAGCGGCCATCCCTACAGATGGTTACCACTGTCTGGTACAACCGATCAGATGTATTTGAGGCCTGGCGGCTGCTGCTAACAGCCACTCCCACCCTGGCCACCAGCCCACTCTTCCGCTACGACCTGGTGGACATCACTCGTCAGGCGATCCAGGAGCTGGTCAGCTTGTACTATGAGGAGGTGAGGACCGCCTACCTGAACAAGGATCTGGTTACCCTGTTGAGGGCAGCAGGCATCCTGGCCTATGAGCTGCTGCCCTCACTGGACAACATACTGGCTACTGATAGCCACTTCCTCCTGGGCAACTGGCTGGAGCAGGCCCGGGCAGCAGCAGTCAGTGAGGCTGAGGCCTCTTTCTATGAACAGAATAGCCGCTACCAGCTGACCCTTTGGGGGCCAGAGGGCAACATTCTAGACTATGCCAACAAGCAGCTGGCAGGACTGGTAGCCAATTACTATACCCCCCGTTGGCGGCTCTTCATGGAGATGCTGGCTGAAAGCCTGGTCCAAGGCATTCCCTTCCAACAGCACCAGTTTGACAAGAATGCCTTCCAGCTAGAGCAGACCTTCGTCTTTAGCGCACAGAGGTATCCAAACCAGCCCCAAGGCGACACTGTGGACCTAGCCAAGAAGCTCTTCCTCAAATATTACCCCCAGTGGGTAGCTGGCTCCTTGTGACAGATTACGCCCTGGGCATGTTCTCCCTAAGCTTCAGGCCTGGGCAGGTTCCCAGGGCCCAGAACTGGGCAAGCACCGCTGGAGGTCCCCAGGCCTGGGTGAAGGAACTCACGATCTGCTGGTAGGATCGGGGGTAGGAAGTTTGGAGGGAAGTGAGCTGCCCTCCTCCACCACCCCGAATTGGGATCAGAGTACTGTTTTAATACAACTTAATAAACTGATGAATCACCTGAGATTGTCTGTCAGAATGTCACTGCCATGACACCTGAGAAGACTCAGGGCTACAGCATGGACATTGGTGTGGAGCCGGTTCTCTGTCCCCTTGTCTTAGTCTTGCCATTTTAATATCAACCCCTAACCTTTGAACTGAGAATGCCTTCCCTTTCACACCCTCAGCAGCAAACTTTGGAAACTATACTCCTCTCTGTGGGATAGAGGCATGCCCAGATGAAGATCTGCCTGAGGCAATCAGTGCCCACAGGGGAGCCCACAGCTCCTACTTAGAAAGCTTCACCCTCCTCATGATTAGCAACTGAAGAAGGGTATTCCAAGCAGTGACCTGATCTCTGCCTTGACCTAGAACAGGATGAGGAGAGCAGTCCAGGCCCCTCTGGAGGGTTCAGCCTTGAAGTGGTGCTGAAGACACAACAAGGGGTGGGGACCCTTGAGGGCAGGGGCGGAGCAAAGTAGGGGATATCTAGTCCCGCGCCTAGAGCCTAGAACTCCCAGAGCCTCTTCCATACGCATCTCCCCATGGACCGCACCGTGGTGCTCATCACCGGCTGTTCCTCCGGCATTGGCTTGCACCTGGCCCTGCGTCTGGCGTCGGACCCCTCCCACAGCTTCAAAGGTACATGAGCAGACTGGGATGGAGAGAAGGGAGCAGCCCCTGGTCCAAGGAGACCTAGGTAAGGTAAGCAGGGCATTCAGATCCTCATCCTCTCCCCCAACCTCCAGTGTATGCCACACTCCGGGACCTGAGCAAGCAGGGCCCGCTGTGGGAGGCGGCCCAGTCCCGAGGGTGCCCTCCTGGCTCCCTGGAGACATTGCAGCTGGATGTGCAGGATGCAGATTCTGTGGCCGCAGCCCGGGCACGTGTGACTGAGGGCCATGTGGATGTGCTGGGTGAGCCTCCCTGAAACACACATGCAGGAGCCTTCTTCCCCCACCCTGTGTCCACACCAAGGTGTCCCTGAGGCCCAGGTAGCACGAGGGGACTGGTTGGAACAGAGGGCAGTATATGAGGCAGGTAAGGTCGGGCTCTGGGCCTCTGTCCCCACAGTGTGTAACGCGGGCCGGGGCCTGCTCGGGCCGCTGGAGGAGCACTTAGAAGATGATGTGGGCTCTGTGCTGGATGTGAACGTGGTTGGGACCGTGCGGATGCTCCAGGCCTTCCTACCAGACATGAAGCGCCGCCGCTCAGGACGCGTATTAGTGACAGGGAGCATGGGAGGCTTGATGGGTGAGGGGAAGGGGCCAGGGGCTGGTAAATGGGCCCTGGGCTGCCTGGGTGTGGCCGGCTCTCCAAGGACCTGCTCCCTTGCACGTCTGAGCAGCCTCATCTCGCTTCAAAGGGCTGCCTTTCAATGCTGTTTACTGCGCTAGCAAGTTCGCCATCGAAGGTTTGTGTGAGAGTCTGGCAGTTCTGCTGTTGCCCTTCGGAGTCCAGTAAGTCACTGTCCTGCCCCTGGAACCCTCTGAACTCTGATTTTGGGACACCGCCCTCCCCCTTATCCCCGTCTTGTTGGAGCTACTCTCAGGCATTCTCCCTGGCCCCTCCCTACTGCCGCTCACATTTGCCATATGTCAGGCACTGTACTGGGCCCGCGGCATTTGTGCGACTTAGCTGGTGAGATGTTAGTGGTGTTATTGGGAAGTTCAGGCGCATAGAGGTTAGGTGACTGGCCCAAGGTCACACAGCCGAATGTGACCCGGCCAGGTTGGAATTCTGAGGCCAGAGTCTCTCTCACGCCCTGGGGTGGGTGTGGGAGCCCTTTTCCAGCAGTGAGCCCCTTTTCAAGAGCTCTAGGTTAGCCTAAGGGTGTGTGCTGCAGGCGCCCAGACCCCTACCAGACCTTCCTCCCTGGGCCGTTGCCCTGGTTGGGCACAGGCCCTGTTCACACGGCCCCCGCCCACTGTCTGCTTACCTGCTCCCAGCTTGAGCCTCATCGAGTGCGGCCCAGTGCGCACTGCGTTCCAGGAGAAGGTGCAGCCCAGGCCTGGCATGGCCCTGGACGGCGTGGACACCCAGACTCGCGACCTCTTTTCCCGCTTCCAGCGCCACTTCGAGCAGGTCTTCTGCAAGGCAGCGCAGGACCCGGAGGACGTGACAGAGGTGGGAGACAGGCAGGGCTCCGGGAGCTGGGAGCTGGGGCAGCAATGGGACCACGCCCAGTGCCACCCAGCGCCTCCTCCTTCCGCCACAGGTCTTCCTCACCGCGCTGCGAGCCCCGCGGCCAGCCCTGCGCTACTTTAGCTCCGATCGCCTCCTGCCCCTGGTGCAGCTACGCCTAGCCGACCCCAGCGGCTGCAGCTATGTCGCCGCCATGCACAGAGCAGTGTTCAGTGATGAGCCCGCCGAGAGTCTGGACAGTGCCCAGAAGGAGTCCGGATCTGGAGAACTAGCGGGCCCTGAGCTTGACACTCCTCCCGCCGCCCCGCAATAAAGGCTTAGTTCCCTGCGGTCTCCCTCAATGTCTTTTGTGTCCCCGGGGTGTGCTGTTCAGGTGCTGTGGGTGAGCAACCAGGAAAGACCTCGTTAAGTCAGGTTGCACCTACGCAGAAACCTCCCAGAAAGGGGGAGGGGCAAGCCAGGGTCTTGCTTCAAGCCCACCGCCCTTATCTGCAGCAGTGGGAGTTAGGCAGACCCGAATGGAGGTCCCCACTAGTCATGGGACCTCAGATAAAACAGATTCTCTGAGTCTCTTTTCTTATCTGTAAAATGGGTATAATCTTTGTCAGGGTTCATAGTAAGGATTGATTGAGATAATGCCTGAAATGCTGGTGTAGAGGTCTTAACAGCACGGCTATCATTATTACTACTAGTGGTATTACTAGTACTGTAATTGAATTTTCATGCGGTAGCCAGATGTGTAAAGAAGAAACAAGGCCAAATGTATTAAAAGGAGACAGCCCCATTCACCCTCCTCCTCACCCTTTTGCTCTAGATGAAACTAAAACAAGTGGGAGATTTAGAAACAAACAAACAAACAAACAAACACCTTAGTGGGAGGGATCCCACCAGCCCAGAAGCTGCTTCTCACCAGATTTAGCCAAGGCTTCAACCTGGCCGGTTTGTCCAGTAGCCTGTCCTTCCTGAAGCCCGCCAAAGGAGCTGGAGTGGCAGGAGCCACTGAAAGGGCCCTGCAGGGCTGGGTGCTGGAAGAGGGGTGGAGAACTGGTAGAAAGTAGGCGAGGAGGTTGCAAGCAGAGAAATGGGGCAGGAGTGCCCTGAAGGGGATGATATTGAGGGAGGGACTGAAGGAGGAAGAGGGAGGACCAGGGTCATGGCTGCTGAGAGCCTAGAAATGAGAATAGAGAGGAACCTACTGGGGTTCTTGAGCGCTTTGTGTGGGACCTTAGGGGAAGGAGGCACTGCATCCCGACCTGTCCCCACATCCAGATAATGGTCTGCTCTGGACCTTTAGACTGCCCGCTGCTTCTGCTTTTGGGGGAAGGTTCAAGAAGGGGCCTCAATCATACCATGCCTGCCTATCTCTCTGCCCCTCTGGCCCAGATTGGTCTGCTGTCCCTGCATCATCCAGGAAGGCTACAGAAATGGGACAAGGCCAAGGTGGCACACATCCCTGAGGTGTGGCAACTGCTCTTTGCACTTGTGAGTGTGTGTGTGCACTTACAAGGTCACACCTGGGAGAACGTGATGATAACAAAGGAAGAGTGTGACCGCTCTCTCTTTAATACATTCATACTCTTAATAATCTCAGGCAGCCCTGTAGCCAAGCTCCCTGTGATTTTAATGCCCCCAGTATTTTCGGCAATTAGAATCAAATAATTTAATTCTTAATTAGGCCTTCGTTTAGCTGTTAACTGCTCTTCCTGCTCAACTCCTTTTCTTCTCAGGAATATCTTCAGGAATGTAGTCATAAATTGCTGATATTGTATCTCTGTAGAACAGGAGGAGATCACTTCAAGATCCAGAAGAGAATTAATGAGTTTGTTTTGCAGAAGGAAAGACTGTCTTCAAGGTAGCTGTGACCAACTGCTGAAACCCAGGAGCCTGATGCAGAAAAAGTGTTATCGGAGCCTGAAGAAACACAGACTTCTCTCTCAGTTCCCTGAAACTGCCCCTCCCTTGCTCCCTAGCCACGTAACAGCTCCCTACTTTTACATTTTGAGGGGAATGGATTTGAGAGATCTTGCTTTCATGTCCTCTCACTTGGCCCAAATCGAATAAACCTTTCTGTATCTCCAAGCACCAGTGTCTCAATGGTTTGGCCTTCTAGCACATCGGGTACAGAATTTTGGAAGGTGATTTTGTACCAGTCCCATGACTTTGAATATCAATTACATGCTGATGATACCCCTACCAAAAAACTCCCTACATATCTCCAACTTCATTGCCTCCCACAGATTTCAGACATATATCTCCAACTGCCTGTTCAACATCTTGATGCTTAATAAATTTAATGTGTGCAAACCCCGATTTTTGATTTCCAGCCCTCCCATCTACTCTTCCCAAAGTCTTCCCACGCTTCAGTATGACAATTCCATGCTTCCAGTTGCTCAATCCAAAGAGCTCGACTACTCCTTTACTCCAGTCTTTTTCTCTCTCATCCCTCAAACAATCCAGCAAATACTGACAGCTCTATCTTCAATTTTTAAGGCATATTTGAAAATCACTGTAATCCATGTGTTTTCTCTCCTGGATTATTGCAGTAGCTTCCTAACTGGTTTCCCACCACCAACCTGAAGTTTCCACAGTGCAGCCAGAATGATCTTTTTGAAATCGAAGTCTCAACATTTCATGTTTCTGCTCAAAACACTTCTGTGTCTTCCTCTCTCAGTAAAATCTAAGGTTTTTCCCCTAAGGCTGCTAACACCATTTTTTGGTTTGGCCAGGGCCTCCTTTTCGACTCTATTTCTCACTATTTTCTTTTGTCTGATTCAGCTCCTCTGGCCTTCTGCCCTAGAGCCTTTGAACTGGCTATTCCCTCTGTGTGGTTCACTGTCCCTAATCTCCCAATTCCATCTCCTGCTTCAGGTCTTTACCGTTTTCATGGATGACCCTATCTAAAATAACATTCCCTCCTCTCCGCTATAGTCCCCTTGCCCTGTTTTATATTTCTGCGTAGCCTTTATCACCACTAGGTGTGTTACAGATTTATTGACTTATTGACTTTGTTATAGATTTATTTACAGCCTTCACCATCCCATCGCAAGACACAAGAATCTAAGCTCCAGGAAGGCAGGGACTATTTTGTTCACTGTTTGATCCCTTGTGCCAAGAACCTTTCCTGATCGTGGGAGGCACTAAATACACATTTACTGAATAAAAGTGACTGTTGGTTTGCAACCTGGGGAGTTCCTTGGGTGGAATCTAAAACTGGCCCCTGTATATAGAGAGTGAGGAGAGATGGACGAAACAGGCAGACCATTCCGGACTGGCTGGTGGAAGGTTTAACAAGCAAGAAAACTTACAAAGCTTGTCCTAGGTGGCCACAAGACAAGTCGATTTCTGTATCCACCAGAATCTTAAGAGTTTATATGTAGGCCTTAAGTAGGCTCAGTCACAGATGCCGTTCAGATGGTCTCAACAATACATTGTTCTCTCAAGGCTTCACCCTTGAAGATGGCTCCCTCTGTGAGAATGATGGGTACAGCATACATTCCAAGGGCATGGGAGGAGGTGAGGAGCTTCCCAATGCCTGGGTCCAGCTCAAGGGTCAACCAGCAGTTGTCCTCTCAAAGCCCTCCTCCAACAGTGACTCAGTGTAGGCAAATGAGACTGTATGTCTGGATGTTTCATGATATTTCCTTACAGTCTTTGAGGTTTGCTTCTTCAAACTGGTCCTCTCTTAAAATACAATTTAAGTTGCCTCCTGCAAGAAGCCTGGCCTCAGTGCCTTTGTGGCTGTATAACTTTCCATCCTTGAGTCCAGGGGAAGATCCAGATTCTGTGGGGCCAGAGACTTATACACTTTTGGAGGACCTCTTTAAGAATATAAAAAACACACAATTAAGTGTGATAGTTAGCATTTATTTTGTTTGGGAAAATAAACCACAGCACATTACTGGAATTTTGGAGATTAGTTTCCCTCCCTTTTGAGATCTCCATGAACAATTTACCTGAAATATTTCTTGATGGCAACCTTACTGCTCCTCCCCACAGGTACTACGAATTTTGGCTTTTCCTGTACTCATTAGCTTCATGGTAAACCCTCGCCTCCCGTTCTTGTCCCCTTTTCTCCTGTCCACAGAACCCATCCTCTGGCAGCTCACAAATAGAGGTCTCCTCCTCCTCTTCTCTCCTACAAACTTGCACATCACTGTTTTTCTTTTGGGGGGGGGGCGTGTGTGTAGAGTATCCCACGGGAGCCGCGAAACATGGTGTCTGTCATCACTTTCCTATATGTTCCTGAAACACAGGACCCCAATTTTCATATCTGTGAAATGGGGACTTGGACAGAGTTGTCTCGTGGCCTCCCACGTGAGGATCCTTAAACCGGGGGGGCGCCAGGAGGGATCCAGGGACGCCGAGCCCTAATTTAAGTGCTGCTCTGTGATCCCCACCCCGACCCTGAAATTTACTAAGGAAAGCCAGGTATTCTGACTTTGAAACCGTTTCCTGGATGACCTGGCTGAAGTCAATGTTTCTCGCAGGGTCTGGAGAGCATAGTGAAAAGGGCTTTTAAGCTCGTCTTGCCGTCTTCTTACCAGTATCTGTGTGGCCGGGATCTGGAAAGGTTTCCTCTATTTCCCAAGTGTCTAAGTTCGGGTTCCCTCTCTTAGCAGGACACGCCCCATCCCATAAGAAGTCTCGCGAGAATCCCGCGACAAATAGAAGTTGAGACTTTTGGCCTTTCTCGGGTTTCGTAGCTCCGAGTCTTAGTTCCTGAACTAGTGTTTCCGGGTTGCGTCCGAGAAAGCCTCGGTGGTGTTGGCAGTGAAGCTAAAGCCTGGAGGACTCAGTAAGTGGGGGACTGAGCAGAGCCTGTGTCCTCTTTTAGTCTCCTTCTTTGATTCCTCGAAAACCCTGGTGTAGCTGAGCAAGAGAGCCCAGGGTTTCTGGATGGATCGCCAGCCCTATGACTCAGGGGCTCCTGTCAGTTTCCTCACCCAGGATTTTGATTTCAGTTCAGCGAGTTCATCGCTCCGTCTGAGAGATGAGAAAACGGAGTCTTAGAGCACAGCCCCAAGGCTCCGTCTACCAGGCTCCATCCCCTCCCTGCTCTGTATCCCCTGTTTTGGGTCCAAGGCCCCATACAAATATTGGCTTCAAGGACATCCACTTCAGTCACCCTCGTCCAGGGTCTGGAGGGCATCGTGAAAAGGGCTTTTAAGCTCGCCTTGCCCTCCTTTCCCCAGTATCTGTTTGGCTGGGATCTGGAAAGATTTTCCCCCATTTCCCAAATGTCTGAGTTCATGTGGTCTCCCTGTCTGCAGGCCTAGCTAGGCAGCATGGCCGTTTTTCGGTCGGGCCTCCTAGTTCTGACGGCACCACTGGCCTCCCTGGCCCCTCGCCTGGCTCCTATCCTGACCTCGGCGGCTCAGCTGGTGAATCGCACGCTCTATGTACATCTGCAGCCGGGCATGAGCCTGGAGGGCGCGGCTCAGCCCCAGTCCAGCCCCGTGCAGGCCACGTTTGAGGTTCTCGATTTCATCACGAACTTCTACAATGGCGCCGAAGTCCACACTCACCTGGACGTCAGAATCCTGCTGACGAATATCCGAACCAAGAACGCCTTTCTCCCTTTCCTGCCCAGCCCTGTTCAGAACCTGGCCCACCCGCCGGAGGTGGTGCTGACTGACTTCCAGACCCTGGATGGAAGCCAATACAACCCCGTCAAGCAACAGCTAGAGCGTTATGCCACCAGCTGTTACAGTTGTTCTCCACAACTGTCTTCAGTGCTACTAAACCCCGATTATGGGCCTGGAGAGTTACCCGTGGGATCCCTGGATGTCCCCTTACCCTCCACCACCAGGCCATCCTCCCCCGTGGCCAGATCACCAAAGCAGCCAGTGCGCGGCTACCGTAGTGGGGCTGTGGGTGGCACGTTTGACCGCCTGCACAATGCCCACAAGGTGTTGCTCAGTGTTGCGTGCATCCTAGCCCAGGAGCAGCTTGTGGTGGGAGTAGCAGACAAAGACCTATTGAAGAGTGAGTGAGAGAGACCCTGGATTAGGGTGGTGGAGAACTCCCAAAGCTCCTTGGACCTGCCAATGCCAAGATTGAGATAGGGTGGAGCCATCCATTACTTTTCCCTCCTCCCAAATGTCACAGTGTCTGGCACTCAGTGCTAAAGAAATTTTGTTAAGTGAATAAAGGTAGCTTTCTCACTGTGTATTCTAATCAGTCCTCACTCAGAAAACCCTAAAAGCCAAGGAATCAATACTTTTAACAAGTTCTCTGGGTGAGGAACTGTAAAGTTTGAGACTGTGGGAACAAATCGATGAGTGAATTGTAGGCAATAGTGACAGAGACAGTAAGAGGAGACTTGAGGATGACATGGTTAGCATCTATTTGGCTTCGATGCTATCTGGCACTGCTAGTTCTCATGCCAGCCCTTGAAGTGACTATTGTGCTTGCCTGCTGCCTGCCCTTCATAGCTTTCCCATCACAGACCACTTCCCAGTTTAGCCCTTTCTTCCTACTCCTCCTCACCCCCATAAGATGCTTAGGGACACTCTTTCTCCCCAATAAAAAGATCTCACTGTTCTTGGCTCCTTCCTAAGGCAAGTTGCTCCCTGAGCTGCTCCAACCCTACACAGAACGCGTGGAACATCTGAGTGAGTTCCTGGTGGACATCAAGCCCTCCTTGACTTATGATATCATCCCCCTGCTGGACCCCTATGGGCCCGCTGGCTCTGACCCCTCCCTGGAGTTCCTGGTGGTCAGCGAGGAGACCTGTCGTGGGGGGATGGCCGTCAACCGCTTCCGCCTTGAGAATGTAACCCCTGGGGGAGACTGGCAGAGGGAATGGATGGGAACGGGGAAGGCCATTTATGGGGGGCTGTTGGAAGTACCATGATCCCAGAGGAGGGAAGAGAGGGCTCAAGGTAGTGGAAGGAGGCAAGGAGGAACTGGTTCCCAGGTTGCCCTCTGAGGCAAGCTCTACCTCTGGGGTAAGTAGGGGAGGATAAGGGTCAAGTTCTTCATCTCATCCCTTCTCCTTTACCTCAGGACCTGGAGGAGCTTGCCTTGTACCAGATCCAGCTCCTGAAGGACCGAAACCACAAGGAAAATGAAGAGGACAAAGTCAGCTCCTCCAGCTTTCGCCAGAGAATGCTGGGAAACCTGCTTCGGCCACCATATGTAAGCATGTCCTCCCTCCCTACCACCTGCTTGGGTGTGCTGGAAGTGTTGAAGGGTTCAGCCCTAAACGTGAGCCTGAGGTCCCTAGTAACTGTGGGGTTCCCTCTCTACCCCTAGGAGAGGCCAGAGCTCCCCTCATGTCTCTACGTGATTGGGCTGACAGGCATCAGTGGCTCTGGGAAGAGCTCAATAGCTCAGCGGCTGAAGGGCCTGGGAGCATTTGTCATTGACAGTGACCAGCTGGGCCATCGGGCCTATGCCCCAGGTGGTCCTGCCTACCAGCCTGTGGTGGAAGCCTTTGGAACAGGTAATAACTGAAAAGGGCTGGAGGAGGCCTGAAGTGAGGAGATGGCCTGGTCTCCTAGCCCAGTCCTCTGTCTTTGTTGTCCAGATATTCTCCATAAAGATGGCACTATCAACAGGAAGGTCCTGGGAAGCCGGGTTTTTGGGAACAAGGTAAATATACTCCTCTGAGCTGCTAGAGACCTAGGGGTTGGGACCCAGTGGACCTCTCAGGTCTGGCTCAGAATGCCAATTTCCATTTACTTATTCCCAACTACCTCTTCCCTTGGCTGGCTCTGTCTCTGAAGAGAGGTAACCACTGCCCGATCCCTCTGTTTTCCTCAGAAGCAGCTGAAGATACTCACAGACATTATGTGGCCAATAATGGCAAAGTTGACCAGAGAGGAATTGGATCAGGCTGTGGCTGAGGGTGAGTACAAGGGATGATGGGAGTGGCTAAGGGTCACAGTTTAACAGATACTCCCCCTGGGAGTTTCCCCACCCCAGGCCAGACCATCCACTTTCCCAGGGACTGTGTATCATTGTCTCTCTTGACTGGTAGCAAGGGTGCTACTGGCACCCTTGACCGGGGTCTCCCCACAGGAAAGCATGTGTGCGTGATTGATGCTGCCATGCTACTTGAAGCTGGTTGGCAGAACATGGTGCATGAGGTGTGGACCGTTGTCATCCCCGAGACTGAGGTATTTGGACCCCACCTGCCACGCTAACCCCATGGTGTCTGCAGATTGCATCCTGCTCTTAAACCAATGCGCTGACACATGTTATGTCTGCGCCCAGGCTGTACGACGAATTGTGGAAAGGGATGGCTTGAGTGAGGCTGCGGCCCAAAGCCGGCTACAGAGCCAGATGAATGGGCAGCAGCTTGTGGACCAGAGCCATGTGGTGCTGAGCACCTTGTGGGAGCCACACATCACTCAGCGCCAGGTTGGTGTCCAGGGACAGACTGGATCGTGGGGAGGAGTCTCCAGTGGTGCCTGCCTGACCTTGTCCTCTCTTCCTCCCAAATTCTGGTCTGCCCAAAGGTGGAGAAAGCCTGGGCCCTCCTGCAGAAGCGCATCCACAAGACACCATCAGGCCTATGACTGACAATGAGTTTTCTGTGGGGCTAGATTGGC
Source organism: Rousettus aegyptiacus (assembly GCF_014176215.1). NCBI lineage: Eukaryota > Metazoa > Chordata > Mammalia > Chiroptera > Pteropodidae > Rousettus > Rousettus aegyptiacus. The sequence continues at coordinate 99,659,282 of NW_023416309.1, forward strand.
CCCTGGAGCTGACAAGAGATCGTGGTGAGGAGGGATGGGGGACTCATTGCTCACCTGGCTCACTAAAGGGCTCTGAGCTAAACAGGGCAGGGCCAGGCTGGGCCAGGCTGGGCCTGGTGGAAACAGTGTGCCTACCCAGCTTGCTGGTGTTTGGCTAACACTGAGGTTGTGGCTCATGGGGGACCTGGCCTCTCTAGCATTCCAAACCCAGTCTTGCCTACAGGTGTCTGTGATACCTATGGCCGACGGTCTGGGACAAACACTGGAACTTGTAAAAGAATTAAAGGTGAATGTCTCCAGGTGCTGCCTGTATGGTGTCTGCTTCCTGCTCTAATGCCTCTGAATATCTCTGGTACCCTTGAGCGACAAGTGCAGGGACCCGGCCTGAGATGAAAGTCAGGAGAGCAGTGGTTAAGAGCATGGCCTTTGGAGCTAACCATACTGTAGCCTTGGCCCTATCACTGACTAGCTGCGTGCTTCTGGAGAAGTTACAGACTTTGTAGGTGCCTCAGTTTCCTTGTCTCTAAATTAGCATAACTTGGCTAACAGGCTCTTTGAAAGCGTTAATTCTATAAGTATCCTGCCAGACGCTGGGCTGGGTGTTGGGAGGACCATTCTTCAACAAGCCAGGCGCGTCCGTCATCCCAGAGCTTGGAGTCAGGTGAGTTAGGACAAGGTAGCTAGGAATGCAAGTCGCGGTGGTCAGGATGGCGGCTGGGAGCGCGAGCCAGGGTTTAACGCGCCCGGGACGCGGCGCTGCGCATGCGCACGCGCACAACTATCTGCGACACTATTAAGACAAACCTTTTAAGGGGACCCCATTTCACAGAATGTGCTTCATGTCACCCCGACTGCAGACTGCCTACCCCAAGGGAGGGAGGGACTGACGGAAAACGGCCCCAAGACCACTAGTGTCAGACTTAGCCCGCTCTGTGCGTACTCGCCACCTCCCGACTGCGCAAGCGCTCCATCCTCGCCCCGCCCTCCGCCCCTCGGCCGCAGGTTGGTGGGTTTGGGTCACGTGGGCGCGCATAGCCTTTTCCCCGCGGTTGGGGGCCGCCCTCTGGCTGGTTTCCGGTGCGGTGGGTCGGAGATGACGGAATCCAGCGCCTCTCCGGAGGACCCCTGGGTCAAGGCAAGCCCCGTGGGCGCGCACGCCGATGAAGGGAGGGCGGGTCGGGCGCGTTCACGTAGAGGGTTTGGAAGATGAGGGGAGTCTCTCCGGTCCCCAAAGTCTCTCCCGCTCTTCTGGCCCTGGGGCTGCAGAGAAGACAGTTCTCTCCCAGCCTCTGCCAAGGTGGGGAGATAACTGAGGCGTGTCCGCGCGCGTTAGAGAGGACGGGGTTTGGGGCTGGGAGGTGGAGGACTGGGGCGGGTGGGGTCACTCCGGCGGTCAGCGCTCTGGTGGCCTAGCCAGCTTGGCTCTGGGGGGAATCCTTCAATTGCGTGCGCACGTATCTGTGCGCGCAGATACGCGCTGAGTGTATGGAGGCGATTTCCCCCATGGGCAGAGGTCTGATAAGTTCCCTTGTTTGGTGCTGCAGGTGGAGTATGCCTACAGCGACAACAGCCTGGACCCCGGTGAGTGCCTTCCCCACCGTCTTCAGCTCTAGAGTGACACTCACTCCTACTTAAACCCTATAGATTTGTGTGGTCATGCCAGCCACACCTGACCACAGTCCACTCTCCCTGAGCCAGAAAGTGAGGGAGGAGCTGGAGGACAGGGACAGGAAGCATCCAATGATGATACCTAGTTTCCTCTGCCCTTAAGTAGGGAGGTGATGGAAATAGTGATAGCTAGCTGGTCAGTCTCTCACCGTCATGATGTCTGGATGTTACTTCAGGAGCCAACGGGTGTCACTGCAGGCCTGTGGAGCAGTGTAGACACTAGGTACAGGAGCATTGCAGCGTGGCACCACAGGAAGTAGGTGGCCCAAATATGGCTGGCTTTGGGGTTGAGGGGAAAAGGTCAGCATTTAAGGATCAGGAAGCCATTGTTCCCACAGGTGTCTGAGGGCCTAGCAGTGTCCCCAAACCCTACTCCTTAGTGATTGAGGCCTCTCTTTTCCAGGGCTTTTTGTAGAAAGCACCCGCAAGGGGAGTGTAGTGTCCAGAGCTAATAGCATCGGTTCCACCAGTGCCTCTTCTGTCCCCAACACAGGTAGGCAGCAACACCCCCCCCCCCGACCTGGGGGGCTCAGATATTCCATCATTTTAGTATCTTTTTAGATGGAAAGCTCCAGCCATCCATTTGGGGATGCTAGAGCCCTAGTACTAGACACAGGGTTTTACCATCTTTAACCTCATTTAGAATATTAGGGTCCTGCGTCTGGGTACCAGGTTATTCCCAGTTAGGAAGGTGGACTAGCTGGGTCTCACTGGGCCCCAGAATGACCTCTTCCTGCCCTCAACTCTGAGCATAGATGACGAGGACAGTGATTACCACCAGGAGTCCTACAAGGAGTCCTACAAGGACCGGCGACGGCGAGCACACACTCAGGCTGAACAGAAGAGGAGGGATGCCATTAAGGTGATTGGGGGGCCTGCACCTCAGCCAGCACAGGAGGGCCCTCCCTGCATATTTCAGATTCACTGTGCCCTGACCCCATCAGATAGTCCCATGCAGCCTTGGGGGCAGCTAGTCTAGTCCCTGGACATGAACACGTCCCTCTTCCTAGCCTCTCACCCCTATTTTGTGAGCATGGAATTTGGTGTCGCGGAAGAAAAGCTTTGTGCCAGTTTGCTTTAACCCCTCAGAGTTAAGGAACCCATTTCTCTTGCTCTCTCCACAGAGGGGCTATGATGACCTTCAGACCATTGTCCCCACGTGCCAGCAGCAGGACTTCTCCATTGGCTCCCAAAAGCTCAGCAAAGCCATCGTTCTACAGAAGAGTATGGCCAGGGAGAACGCGGGAGGGGTTGGAGCGAGTGGGGCTGTGAGAAGGCTAGCCTCACACCCACTGTCAGCCTGGCCCTGGTGGGGTGGTTGTAATGGGAGAGTTGGGGTATGGGGAAAGGGGAAACAAAATAAGCCTTGTCCCTCTAGTTGACACTTCCTCTGTGCTCATCCCCTCTTCCCACCCCCACCCTAGCCATTGACTACATCCAGTTTCTGCACAAGGAGAAGAAAAAGCAGGAGGAGGAGGTGTCCACACTACGTAAGGACGTCATGGCTCTAAAGATTATGAAAGTGTAAGAGGGGTGCTGAACTGGGGGAACCAGAGCTTCCGAGGGGACTCTGAGGCCAACTTCAGTTCATACCCTCCTCTTTGTTCAAAGGCCATATCAGATAATACTCTTACTCCCTCAGGTGGCCACTTAGAGGCAGGACTCTGTACACCAACAGTCCTTAACATATAGCACTCTGGAAGTCTGTTGGATTAATGAAAGGAAGGCTGGAGAAGATAGGTCTCCATTTTTGACCTAGAAGCAGGTTCTAGCTGATATTATGTCCCAGAAGCTCTAGGAATCCCCTTCCAGGGTGGGGGATGTGTAAGGTAATCTTACTGTTCTTCCTGGGCTGGTAAGGCAGCTACAGCACCTTATCCCTGGCCTGCTTTCTTTCAGGAACTATGAACAGATTGTGAAGGCACACCAGGACAACCCCCATGAGGGGGAGGACCATGTCTCTGATCAAGTCAAGTTCAACGTGTTTCAAGGCATCATGGACTCCCTCTTTCAGTCTTTCAATGCCTCCATCTCCATGGCCAGCTTTCAGGAGCTGTCAGCCTGTGTCTTCAGCTGGATTGAGGAACACTGTAAGCCTCAGGTATGGAGCAGCAGTGATCACTGGGTCTGGGGTCTTTTCCCCACCCTCAGGCAGAGTGACCCAAGCCATTTTCTGAAAAGCAGGTAGCAGCTTTTAGGTTTCTTCAAGGATTTCTACAACTCTCAGTATTCTAGTTTCTCTGTTGTTTGCTTTCTAAAGCCCAGATTCTCCTGTTAAGATTTCATTTGGCAAGTATGACTGAGCACTTACCCCTTCAAGGCCAAGATCAACCTTAGGTTAGCTCATGTTATGGCCGCCTTGATCACTCCTTGGCTGCCCAGTATGTAAGTCCCCATTACTTACAGCAGAATTACTTAAGGTTTTCCTGGCTCTCACCCCCAGTCCTAAAGCGGTTTTTCCCAGCTTATTATTTGTATTACATTGAGTCTTTTGCCTTTGAGGCCTGATTGCTTTTTCTGAGGCTTGAAGTTGTATCCGATTCTTGCTTTCGTTTTCCCACATTTTTATTGTGAGACACTTTAAACATAGTGCAAGATTGAGATAATTTTACAATGAACATTCATATACCGGCCACCTAAATCCTACCATTTTTTGTATTTTCTTAATCACGTAATCATCCCATCTCTCCATCTTTTTGAGGCATTGCAAAGTAAACTTTAGACATCTGCTTCGCAGGAGGCTTTTTTTTTAATTGTACTCGGAAGAACACACCTCGTTTAGTCAGGCGTCACGGAGACAGCTCTGCCCTCACTTGAGCATTGTCTTTTCCTTTCCTGCCCCCACCAGACCTTACGGGAGATTGTGATTGGCGTCCTACACCAATTGAAGAACCAGCTTTACTGACTGGCCCTTGGAACCTGCAGAACAGCCAATAAGAGACCTTAAGTCTCCTACTAAGCCACAGAACTGCTGGGCTTGAGATTGGACTGCGACACCATATACCAGTCAGCTCATTTCTCCTTGGAGTTTGGCCCCCTAGCCCCTTTCTTCAGTGGGGCTGGGATGTTTGTTTTGTGAAAGCTTCTGATTAATTTATTTTATTGACCATAGAGCTCGAACCTAGTCTCCCCCCTACCACCATAGAAGTCCTTGGGATGGAAGTCTGCTCTGGATACCCCAGAGAACTCCTGGCCTCTCCCCTTTTTCTAAGCCTCAGATTTCAGCTCACGATCTGCACATATTTGGAAACTACTGTTTGCCTCTGTTTTGGTCTCTTGGGCAACACTTGGCCTAAGTTTGGCCATTTTGGCAGTAGTCGACTGGGAGGAAAGGAGTGGGAAATACTCCCACAGCCATGAAGGGTGAAAGGCCACTTTGTACCTAGGCTAGAGCTGCCTGGTCAGCCCAAGGTGAAGCCAGGGCTTTCTGGCCAGCTCAGCAGGGCTGCCAGATTCTTGCCCTTGCCTCCTACTCTTATCACCCATCCCTCCTCACCGGCTCTAGGTGGGACAGGGAAATAACCTCCCCCACCTATCCCTGCCCTGTCTGTCCCCACAGGCAACAGCACTGCACAGCAAAGTCAAGTGTGACACAGTATACCATATATTAAAGTTTTATTTTTCTAACTACCAACAATACAATTTTGCTAAAGCTACAATTTTAGAAAATTAACTGGGCCTCAAAACTACTCCCAACCTTTCTGTCGAATGTATCTGGGTTTCCACCACCTCTCAGTGCTGCCTGCATTTCTCCTGGGACTTGGGGGTAGGTGAAAGGGTGAAGGGGTGGGTGAAGGCCTCCTGGGGTACAGCCCAAGAGTCTGGGGGTATGGTCCTGGACTCCATGAATACCATGTATAAAAGCCTTTCTCTGCCCTTGTCCCCCAAGCTCCATTTTGCCTTCCTCAGGTTTGATATCAGGAAGGTTTGATTATCCAGAGGAAATTAAATATTTTTATATCAAATTATAATAAATATTGCCAAATGTTTTCCTTTAGCATTCCAAGTTCGAGTGTTAAGGTCAAGTAACTGAAATGTGGACGATGCCGTGAGCATGACCATGTACTCCGGGCAACCAGTGCTCACTCCCTTTGCCTGATACTCTGGTTTATGCCCCTCTCCCAATGCTCTGACCAAGGTAGAAAGCAGCAGGAACAACAAAAAAATTGGCCTAAATAGGGCAGCCAGTCTGGGACATCTCTGTCCCCATCCCCCAGTCCTGTCAGAGGAGTTCTCAGGGGTCTGGGAGCTTGACGTTGTAATCTTCATCTGTTTCTATCCCGACTTCCTCCTGCGAGACACGTGAGTTAAGATCTCCCTGGATGAAACCCCAGGGGAGCAAAGAAGGGAGAACCACTTACAAAGAACTGCTTCTTGCTCTTGGGGTATCCTTCAAGGATTGCATCACACAGCTCTGTTGCCTGACAAGAAACAAAACCACCCCTTTGCAGATGGGCGGTACTTGGCAATGCCTGACAGAATCATGATATTGGGCAGCAGTTTCTCTGGGGGCCGCCATTTTCCAGGGCCTGCCTTGGAGCTCCTGTACTTACCATCCTCTTCCGCTTCCGCCACTCCTTGCAGTACTTCTGCCTCTCTCTGTCCACCTAGACAGGAGAAACAGGTTCCTCTAACCACTCAGCTGCTGCTGGGGTCAACCCTCATCCTCACTCTGCCTTGGCAGCCCTCTCTAGTAGCCCTCCCAACCCACCTGCTCTTTCTCTTCTGGGGTCACATGGTTGGTGGCTGCTCTGATGTTCTTCAGTCTTTCTGTGTAGCCAGCACATTCCTTCTTTAACTCCTGAATCTCTTTCTGCATCTCAGGTGTGGTCAGGGCATTAGTTAACTCCTTCAACTCTGAAACCACATCTCCATGAGGTTACTTGCTACCCCCAAGGAAGGGATTCTCTCCCAGTAAGCACTCCCTGAGGTACGGGACCAGGACTCCACTAGCTCCAGGTTCTCCACAGTCCAGAATGGGCCCCTTATTTTAGAAATGCTCAGGAGAGATTAAGGCTTACAGAATTATCAGTTTATTCTAGTTTCCTTTTCCTCTGTCTATAAGTAGTGGTAGGGTGCAAGGCTGAAGAAACTTAGCTGTAGCTAATTAAAGGAGTAGGAATAAAGAAAAGTGTAGGAACAGTATACTGATAATCATGGTAGGGAAAGCAAATGCATATCTTATATGTATTTCAAAATCCATTAGTTGTCATACATTTCTTTTAATGTAATGCCTATGGCAGCCCAGCAAAGGGGCCTTTGCAACAAGACATACTACAGTCAACGAACCATTCACTTAGTAATGCCTGACATTGACATGGGGATCACCCTCCAGGGACTGCCCAGTCCTACCAGCCTCCATGTGGCGACAGCTCTGCTGCAAGCTTTGCACCTTGGCAGTGAGAGCCACGATTTTGGCATCCAGGCCTTGGAGGTCAGCATCACTCACCATGTCAAACTGGTCCTGCCAGAGACAAGAGGAAAAAAAGAAGTGGGTTGATGTATGGCACAGGATGGGAACCCACATCTAGAAAAGCAAGATTCACATACACTGAAAAACATGGGACTTCCTAACCCTCTAAAGGGCTAGGTAAAATAGCAAGAGGGTACTTTTGAGAAATCATTGAGTTTAGTGCTGGGACAGGAAAAAAGATATCAAAGTTGAAACCTGATGCCTGTCCTCAAGGGGCTTCTAGATTGGCAGGATACTGAATAGGACAGAAACATCTTTCAGTTTAGTAGTCAAACTTCTCACTAGGCTGAAGGAGTAAAGAAAAATTCTTTCCAAAGTGGTGGTACCTAAATTATGGGCTTCTATACTAGGAAGAATCTGAGCAGGCGAATAGGCATAGTGGAAGATTTAGTTAAGGGACTCCAGTAAAAGTCTGAGGAGCTCCTCCCATGACAGACCAGCTACTAGAAAAGAACTATATTGGGCTCAGTGGGGGTCTTGTCAACTGGTGAGGGGGAGCAGGTTAGAAAGGATGTGAATGCCAGCCTGGGCAATCTGGACTCTACATTAAGGCAAGGTAAACCTTTAGAGCAGGAGGCAGTAAACTGTGTCCTGCAAGCCAAATCCTGCCAGATGCATATTTTTTAAAACAAAAATATATTGAAACACAGCCACACCTATTAATTACATATTACCTATGGCTGCTTTTGCTCTAGAGCAGTGGACTTGAATCATCATGACAGTTGTATAGTGTGACAAGAGGCCATCTGTAAAGCATAAAAATATTAATCTGCCAGGTTCTCCTTTAGGGGATCTTTACTATAGTAACATAATGAAACCTATTTTAGGAAAATTATGCTTGATGGTGGTTTGGTCTACTAGATGTTAGATGCTGTGAGGGTGCTAAGCAAAGAAAGATGAATGAGAAATGGGGTCTGCCCTAGAACAGTTTAGTGAGGGAGAGAAGTAAAAAGACAATTATAATACAGTATGTCTCAAAAGAAGTAAGCACCGGAAGAGGCAATGAGCATTCTGGGAGTTTCTGGAGGTGATGCCTAAGTGAAATCCTAAAGGTTGAATAAGAGGTATCTGGGAAAGAGGCAGAAGAGGAAGAAGGAACTAAAAAACTCCAGGCAGAGGAAGGACAATGAGCAAAGGACACAGGAGTTAAGCACATACACAGTGAAGTATTAATGTAATGGATGGAGAAATGACCAACAGGCTGGAGGCAGGCTGGGGCCAAGTCTCCAAGTGCCTTTTACCTGTTCAAGAGAGCACTAGGATTTTAAGTAGGGAAATGCCATGATTAGAATTGTATTAACACAGATCACTCTGGTTGCTACGTTTAAGATATGTCTGAGGAGGCAAGGAGATCTATTAGAATATTGCAATAGATGAGGAGTGCCTGAATTGGAGCAGAGATGGCAGATAGAAAGGAGAGGATGAATTCAAGAAGGGGAAAATCAGCTACACTTGATGACTAAGCATGGGAAGCAAGGAAAGTTATGATTCCCTAGTCTCTGACTTGAGTGAAGAATGGTTCCATTAAGGAAGAAGAAAACAGGAAGAGCCGTTTGAGAGAGATGAGGCCTTCTACCTTTGCAATGGTTCCTGAAAGACATCTAGGTGGGGGTCTGGGCTGGAGATACAAAATTAATGTGTGTATTTAGGGAGGGAAATGGAGACAGAAGGAAAGTCATGTGGCAGATGGTGGTACTAAGTGGAACTTCCAAGCGGAAATGGATCTTGGTAACAATAATTCAGGATTTTCTGTCATCATATTTTAAATCTGGAAATCTTATGAAGTTTGGATCATAGTAAGAGAACACATTTTGATTTAAAGGACGCCTGGGACTCCTTACATGGTGTAAGAAGCTGAGTCTCATGAGCTGCCTCAATTCTCCCATAGCTCATAGTAGGGGCTGATTTACTTAAAGTTAGGCTCTCACACGGATGATAATCTGCGCATTTCCCTCACCTGGTCCGCAAAATATATTTTTTGCTTGCCGTACACCTTCTCTTTGATCTTGCCTTGTTGGGCCAGCTGCTCCAGCGCCTTCACCACCGCCTGGCAGAGGGGAGGGAGCGGAGCAATCGGAAGAGTGGCTTCGGGCCCGGGTAGCCAGTTATGGGTGGCAGCGCGCGACACGACTTAGGAAGACTAGAATGGCAGCTTCGAGAGGGCAGTACCCCAGGCTGATTGAAGGGGTCCCAAGGGAAGGAATCCTGGGAGAGGGTCCTCACCGCCTTGCCCAGTCCGTGTTCCTTCTGCAGATTCCCGAACACATCCTGGGCGCTGTAAGGCCGGTTCTGCTCCTGCAGGTACCTCAGGAGGATCCCTGGGGCTACCGGGAAAGAAGAGGCAGGGGAGGGGGGGTTCCGCTCGGTCGACACCCCCCCTCACCCACTCTCCTCCCGGTCTTCCCAGCGCCCACGGCCCGGTTACCTCCCGCCGCAGCTTCCGCTCGGCCTTTATTCATGGCCTTTCCCGCCGCCAAACTCCGAAAGCCGGACGTTACAGTTGTTCGGGGCAACGGCTCCTTCCGGCGACGAAAGGGGCGGGCCTCACGCGCTGACTGGCGGAAAGGGAAGCCTCGAGGAACAGAGGGACCCTCCCCGGGCACCGTAGTTGATTTCAACCCGGAGTTCGGGCGACGGGCTCGACCCCTGCCTCCCCGCGTCTCGGCGGAAGAGGCGGGGCGCGCGCTTCGACCCTCTCCCTTTCTGCCCCTCGGAATGAAGGCCGTAGTAAATGACGCCTCGAGGTTTGGAGAACAAGTCCCAACGGCGGCTGAGCGCTCGTGCGATCTTGGGCAGATCCGAGTGTTCGAACGGGAAGAAACCTCGGGGTCAACTCCCGCTGGACAAATAACTTGCTCACGGTCACAGGACAGTTACCCACAGGGACATATCCTATACCACGGTCCTATGCTCTTCGTCAGTTAGTCTTGTCAAATAGAAACAAGAGGAACTTGCAGGAGGGTGGTCGTGAACACCTAATAAAATGTGTAAACGCCCAAGGAAAGCATAACGCCACCCTTATTTGCTCGTTTACCGAACTCCGCACGCAGGGGGCGCTCAACTCACGCTGTGGCTTTAAACGCCAAAGAATGGTGAGGGGCGGGGAGGGTTTGTTCTTAAACCACAAAGTTTGAAGTTTCCTGTTGGCCGAGTCTATCTTATGGCAACACCTGGTAGGTGCTTTCCACTCCTGCCCACAGTGGCCAGTGGGACAAAACCTAAAATAAGTATTTCTAGTTTCTAAGGTCAGCGGAAAGCCAAAGAGCAGCTGTCCCTGCAGCTCAATCCAGAGGAGGAGCATGGTGCTTTTAAAGCCTTCTTGCCTAAAATTTCATTAGCCTTGAAACGTACTTAACACGTTTAGGGGGCAATATCAAAAATCATAAATGATGGAACTGCAGGCTAGATGCCAGCCAAGAATGCCAGTTGTCTGGACTCTCTTGGGGAGGGCATAGTGGCCTCAGACCATGGTGACTGTTCTGGAAAAATGGGGATGGGCAGGCAGGTCCCTTACACCTGGGCTTCCACTTGAGACTGTCACCTCCTCAAATTAATTACATCGAAGATCAACAAGAGACCTATCAAGGGTAGGACAACATTTAACATCAGTCTTTTAAAGGTTGTTCTCAAACAAGATTTATTCCCCAGCACTCCTCCCACCCCATCCCCATCCCCATCCCAATTCACAGTGGAGGACTAAGGAGAATCAGAGCAGGATCCCCCAGGTATAAGAAACACCTTCCAAAGATGTTGCTCTCCTTCCTTCCCTCCTTGCTAAATCCCAAGGCCTGAAGCTACACACACTCATGCAAACACACAAAATCTCACTCCTTTCCCACACCTCTCAATTTTTTCCACATCAGAGTACAACTGTAAGACATCTGGTCTCTGAGAATAAGGTGTTCAGTCTGTTTGAGAACCCTAAAGTGGGGAGATGCCATTACTGCTAACCTTCACACAAAGGTAAGTGACTATGAAACAGGCACCTAGCTCTTTTCCCTTCTCACTGTTAACTATTTTCACTCCCCAGCCTCTACCTTGTCTATCAACCAAGAACAAACATGTTAGCACACTCCCACCTGCAGCACATGAAAATGGGCTCTGTCCAGCATCCCTCACCCAGGTGTGGGGGTGTTGGGGGAGTGGTCCCTGAGGATCAGCAAAGGGTTAATACGGAGGGAAAGAGGATAGAAGAGTTTGGCTTGAGCTCTGATTGTGGAGGCAGAGAGAGGCTGTAGGCTGGCGCAGATTTAGAACCAACTACCATTTTTAGTTTTTGTCTCATGATTTTACTAGGGGCAGTCTATCAGATACCCCTTAGAGGGGTCTCTGCTGGTTACAGACACATTCTTGTTAACAGGGCTCATCCTTAAAAGAGGCCCTCCCAAGTTGGGAAGCAGTTCAAGATAAAAGTATTAAAGGAGCTGAACAGGGAGTAAGAATAGCTGGTGCAAGAGCTGGTGGCTCCTGGGATGAATGCCACTGAGCCACTGGTAAAGTGCTACTCTGGCATCCCCCGTGGAATTATTGCTTCTCCAAAGGAGGAGCAGGGGAAGGAACAGGAACATGGAAATTGGTATGGTATGGTATTGCTTTGCTCATTGCTTAGCCTGATGGTCAAATGAAGCCAGGGGTTAGCAGCACCAAAGATTACCAGGCAGCTCCAGAAGATTCAGTGAGACCATGAGATATAGAGGCACTCACCCTCCCAGCCAGCTGACCCCATAGCCCAAGATAATGTAGAAGAGGCCTACCCCCACATCATGTTCACAGTTCTTAAAGTTTCACAAGCAATATTTTGGAGTACTGGAGGTTAGGCCTCAAGAAATGAGGATGGGCTAGGGCAGAGGGAACAGGCCTGCTCTGCAGACCAAAGGACAGGTTTGCTTAGAAAAAAACAAATCAAATCATGGCTTAGCAAAAGGAGGATGATAGTGTAGCTTCCAGCTGCTGCCTGACTTGGAGCTCTAGGGAAGTGATGAAGGAAGAAGAAAGGGCTCTTCTATCACAGAGGGCCCCCAAGCACCCATACCTAGAAGCAAACAGCAGCACCCCCTCAAAGGGGAACCAACACCCCTACTTTGTTCCCCCGAAGTACCATTCTGATGGAGAGAAGCCTCCCTTGGGAAACACACTCTCATTTCAGTGACTGAGCTCAGAAATGGGTGTCTTGCTGGTAGCAGGGGAGTATCCTCTCTCAGCAGGCCTCTGAGCATCAGCCAGGCCACCAGGCGTACAAATATAATTCAGGGAGTGGGACCTGGGTTCTTCCCTTGCCCCTTCACCTTAAATAGGATGAGGAGGGAAAAAAAACCTAAACCACAGTGACCCCCCAAAAAGGATTCTCTGCCTCAGTGGCTCCTGGAACTGGCGGGGTCCAGCTGATTCAGCTCTGACTGGTCCAGAAGTTCAAAATCATCCCCTTCAGCATCAGTGTCCAGGTCTGAACTGGGGGCCCGGAGGAAGCCTCTTGTTGCTCTCCGAGGAGGTGGGCCAGAAGGGCCTGGCTGGGAGGCCCCTGACAGGGCCAGCTGAATCATGCCCTGGGAGACCAGGCTGGCAAGATTGCTGGTGAGGTTGGATCCCGCAGGCAGGGCACCAAGCAGGAGCTCTGGCAGTGCAGCCTCGTTCTGGCTGGCAGGGGGGGCCTGGGGCTCCTCGGCCCCTGGTGGGGAACGGTACATTAAGCTGGGCATCCCGATGCTGGTATCATCCTCATCATCCAGGCCAGAAGGATCCACATTAATGGAAGGGAAGTCTGGAAGGTCTCTGGCAAAGGATTCCTCTGGATCACTGTGACCATCTAGGTCTGGGAGAATACAAGGGTGTCTGAGACACAGCAACTGCCTGACCCTCCTGTGCCCCAACCCCATAAGTCAGCCTCACATAACCAGATTTTTCCACCCTGGATGTCTAATGGTGAAAAAGACCCATGGCACTGGTCAAATTTTCCCCACCACTTACAGATTATTGTGCTCTACTGGCCAGAGAACTCCCCCTCTCTTCTTTCACTATGCCCCCCCATGAACTACAACCTGAGGTGACTAAGGAAATGAGGATTCCAAGGAAAGCAGCTGTGCCAGCCTAGCTGGAGCCATGCCCCTAAGGCTGTTCTGCCACCTGATCCACTATTCAGAAAACAGGAGAGAAGGGGCATTATCCCCTCTGTTCGGGGAAGCTGAAAGACAAGAGTCAGAGCCATTACCAACTCAGGTCCAAGATTCTCCTCACCTTCAGAGCCTTCTGTTAGAGGTGTCTGGCCCCTTGAAAGATTGAATGTGCCATTGTCTGTACAGGAGACCTCAGCATCCGAGTGCTCAGAGTCTGTGATGGCCAATTCCCTGGCAACGGTAGAATCATCCAGCTTAGGAAAAGAAAAGACCGACAAGCCTGAAGAGATGATGCCATTAAGAACAGGTGCAGTTCCCCAGTTAGAGATTTACTAATTAGCTGGCCATGAAGGCTGCCCTAAGGCCAACAGTGTAACTTGGTGGGAATGGGGACTTCAGTCAAAATCTTGATCTCTTTTAGTCTGTTCCCCCAGGGAAAACATCTTATTCATCAATCTTGAGGAAAAGAAGGAGTTTTGAAAGTCAACCAGGCACTTACTCTTAAGTAAATAATTGATCCAGAGAATACGTTTCATGGATGGAAGACATACTCACTGCCCGACCAAAGGTGGGCTGGGCTGTTTAAAAGATGATCACATCAGTTCCAGAAGTTCTGCCACGATGGTAGGCGTTAAAAGGAGACATGGGGGAGGGTGTGCTGGTCACCACACTCAAATTGAGATCTATGTACGAACTTCCCATATAATACTAGCTTCTCTCCTCATAGCTCTTGGGGACAGGGGGTGGGGGCAGACATTGAGCCCATAATGAGCTTACTGCTCAAATATGAGGTGCCAGATGGTAAAAGGGAGCTAAAAAAAACTTGCCAGAGGTGCAGATCCCATACACAAGATACCTGAGGACAGAAGGCAGCAAGCTCCTCTTCACTGTCTTCACTTTGGTTGTCCACAGCGCGTTCTGGGTAAAGAGCTCTGCGGCGCACTGTGTGGAAAGAGCAAGAGGCCTTGTCACCTTCCCTTGAGGGGAAACCCCCGCCTCCGCCCCTTGTGGACTTTAAAGGCATAAAATGAGAACATAAGAAAACCAAGCTCTCTGAATATGGCCCTAAGCCAGCCTAACAATGCCGCAAGGTGGGTTGCTGAGCCTAAGTCACAAGCAAGCTTGTAACACAGGAAAGGAAGAACTCTCTTCCAACAGCTCTCCTTCCACCAGCACCCTTTGTGACCATTCATTTTTTGTTCTGGACCGGTGATCAACTACCAGGCTTGTCAACAGCTCTCAGGATCAGTGAGGGGCGGACCAAAGTCAAGTAGGAAAGTGGACATTATCAGAGAGAGGGCAAAGGGAGACACCCACCTTAGTTTAATCAGGCTTTTGAGGGCTGATACTATTCAGGGGGCTGCCAGAGGGGATTGGGCTTTGGTGACCACATGCAGGGCTCTTTGAAGGCCAGGGCTTAAGGAAATACCCAACCTGGCCAGACCACAGAAGAGAGGAAAAAGTATACATGACTGTCATTCCTGTGCTGGAGGATCTCAGGCTAGCATGCTTTGGCTTCTGAGGCGGCAAGTCTGAATCACCTTTGGAAGGTAGCTCTCAGTAGTGAAAAGAGGACCAGCTTAGGGTTTAAAAGACCTACTCTGCCATTTACTAACTGTGAGCTTCAATTTCCTCAACTGAAAAAGCAAGAAAACACCACCCTCTTCTCAAAGTTGTTTTAAAGGTAAAATAAAATGATGTAGGGAGAGCAGGAAGTATAGTGCTTGGACACACAGAAAGTGCTTCATTAAAAGCAGCAAACACTAGAAATATCTTCACTGTTTTTTATTCAACTTGGGAGAGCTTTCCTTGGATTTAAAATGGGGATTCCAAGTGGGGAAATTGGTAAGCCTACACAGATTTCCCTCAAAGAGAATATCACCTTTATCTACCACCCCTCACACCCCAGTTCTCCCACTTCTGAGGACCTACCCATTATGTCAGACCTACAGGATTTTCCTTCTTTTCCTCAAATTGCCCAAATGAAAGGAAGCCTCCCCTTGACACTTACATTGTCTCTCTCTCTGCTTGGACATCATGTAGCCACGAACACTGAAGTCCAGCCGCTGCAGAGCTGGCTTCAGCCATACGTAGACTCGATCCCACAGTCTGTGGTACACAGTGAGGGGCCACATCATGACAGTGACAACTGAGAGGAGGAGTGAGAAACAGTGTCAAAATAGAGAAGGGGCTGTGCAAAACAGTCCTACCTGTCCCCTGTTCCTGTGTCCTAAGGGCTTGGACACTTAAGTGGGGAACAGTTCTGCTTAATTCTGCTGGTCACCTTCACTAATCGCCCATACTCCATGATGGGGTTTGGAAGGGCAGAGACTTCTGCAGCCACCTACAGGGTGTGCACAGCAGAATATGCTGCTGATATATGGAGGGCAGAACCAGGCAGTGTGGTCACTTACATATGGGTGTCAATGAGTCATAAACAAAGCCGAATGGTAACAATGCCTCAGAAACTACACAATAAGTCATGTGAATTTCTGATACATAATGGCCACAACCATAATTGCTTAGTTCTTCCAGCCTTAAGCTAGCAGAGTTCATGTCAAAAGAGAGTAACTCAATTTATAAAACTGTGCTCCAGGGTGGAAAAAGTACTCCGGGATAAACGGAATCCAGTAGAGGGTCCCTGAAAAGTTATGTTCTGCTGTTACATAATACCGACTCTAAAAATTCCCTCTTTAAATAGGGACAGACGGTCCTTTACATTGGTTATACCGTGTATGTTACTGGACCCCTGTCAATTTTTAAAGCTGACTTGGTAAGAAAAGGACTTTTTATGTGGGGAGCCTGCTACAGATAAAAGATATTTTCATGACACTAAACAGGTCATGAAAATATATAAAAAGGTAATTTCCTAGAGAAAGAAAATATAAACATCCTCTGCCTAGACCCACAGTTACCTGTGGCTAGAAAAGCTATGAGTAGGGTAACATTGCAAGGGAGGTATAGCCATACTTACGCATTAAGTAGGACAGCAGGAGCCCAGGGACATAGCGGCCCAAGACAGCCAAAAAGGTCAGTATCCCACAGCTCAGCAAGCAGAACTGAGAGAGTCAAGAAACAGTATTAAATTTCTGCTACACGGCAGCAGGTGGGGACAGGAGGAAAGGTGAAGATGTGACTGAATTCTTTATGACTTTTGACTAAAGCATGGGCAGGTGAGAATGAAAGATGTACCTAGCCACTGTTACATCCAATGGTGATTCTGTTTGGGAGGAAAGGAAGATGTCCACTTCTATTCAAACTCCTTTTATGTGACTAACCCCACAGGGTTGCACTTTTCACGCTGGAAAACTGGTTTGAATAGGATTTAGCCAAAAATTCTCTCTGAAAGCTAGTGTTGGTAGTGTTTTTTAAGTCAAAGTAAAAATAAAATAAAATAAAAATAAAATAAAATGCCCCGACAAATTATCACGTTTAAAATGACACAGAATGCACACAAGCAAGCTTTCTTTATCATTTTGGGGCAGGAAGATGGCATAATCTAAATGGCAAGCACCCAAAGAAAGAGTCATCAAGCTCTTGCCTGAGTCCTAGTGACTGGTCAGAAGCTCTTCCCTACAACTTCCTTTTGTCTCCACACAGATCATGGTCTTTTCTTTCTTGAATGAAGATACAAGGTAAAAGGGCTGTTCCAGTTTAGCATGAACTTAACTGAGGAGCCAGAAGTGAAAGTGCAAAAGGGAAGTCTTACCTTGCCTGGGTTTTGCTTTTTGAAAAGCAAAAGATTCCTTATGAAAATGGTCCCACTAACCCAGACTTCAGCTACATGATGGCAGAGCTCGGGCACGCTGAGCAACCGAGGGTGCACAAAACCCCAGCTATGGGAGAAAGAAGGGGGAGCTGTGAAAGGAGGGTGTTGAGGATTCCCCCCATCTTGCTGTATAGGCAGCCAAAGCTTCCAGGTTTAAACAGGGGCTGAGGAGTGGCTAGTCCTAGGTGCTTTGGAGATGAAGCATGACTCTCTTCTTGACTCACTAGGTTGAAACTTGAATTTAGGAACTACAAGGGCGAACTTGTTCCGACAACTCCACCCTATGAGCAAGCAGCCCAATCCACATGTGTAAGCCTGCCACCAGCTCCAAGGCCCTTTGTGCTTAGAAAACATCATCCCGGCACTCAAACCATTGCAATTCACTGCGATTGCAATCCAGAGATAAAAGTAAAGCAGTCTGACACCACTGCTGCTGATGGGGAGACAGTGGTGGATGTGCCCCCTCAGAAAGAAAATAAAGCAAAACCAAAATAAACCATAGCAGAGAAAATTCCTTGCATCACACATACAGGATGAGTGAACTGCAAAATGAAATCAGGAGCTACAAGACACAAGAGAAATCTTTGGCTTGCTGATGCGAGGAACCTATGTGTTTTCTGACCAAGGAACTTTAAATAGCCAGAGGTCACAGAAAACACTAACTGACCTGGTATAAAAGTCAGGAGACAAATGAAGTAAGTTGCCTCTAGGTTTTCACACTAGGGCTGGAAATGCAGCTAATTCCTTGGCATGTCACATTACGGGGCTCAGCTATGCTTCTTTTTCAGAAATTTATCTTGTAAATATCAGAGGACACTAGACATCTTAATGTGTTTGTTGTTGCTTGAACTTTATGATTTGTTAAAATGATTATCTGGAATAGACTACGTTCTCAGCTTACACTTTGTCCAAAACATGGAGTTAACAACATATAATCAGAATATTACAAGAGAATCAATCAGAGCGACAAAAAGGGATTTAATTAGTGTTCCATACCTCTCATTGTCTAATGCGTCGGGTCTTGGCGCTACAATATTAAAACAAACACCAGCATTAGTTGGTAGGGAAAACTAAACATTAAAATGTTAGGCTGTTGGTCTGACAGCTTAAGTTTTAATAGGTTTGGGGAGAAGAAATAAAAAGGAGATTCTAGTTATACTGTCACAGTTAGGGAACTGCAGACAAGGGAATGATGACTGATGCCTGCTCATTTCTCCAGCAGGGTGGGGTGGGAAGGGGAGAGGATCCAAACGCAGCATTAGGGCCCCTTCCAAGTACTACAGCCCAGGGCCCAGGTACACATGAAAAGTGGTCTGTCTCACCCCTCAAGTGTATTTGAGTTGCTCATACACATCGAGGTGCACCAGGTCAACGAGACATGTAATAATTACTCCAAACCCAGAAATCTGCCTATTCTCTTTAATCCATTTCCCATTTAGAAGGGGAAAAAAAAGTGCAGCTTGCTGCCAGCATTAATTTAATTTGACATAAACATGCTCTTTGGAGCTGAAGCAAACCTAGAATTTTCAATGTGAAAATATGAAAACTATTCCTGGAGTTATTTCTAAACAGAACTTGTCTCTAATCCTAATGTAACAGAAATGTATACATAAATCAGATTCATCAAATGAATCTTCGGTTAACGACTGTTCAAGAACGATGTTAACATTACGCATAGGAATGCTATGTTTTCTAGGATTTGACATTTTCAGCAATTGAGAATTACTATATTTTGTAAATAGAAATACCATTACTAAAAACAGAATGCTGTCCTAAATAGAATGATGTTCTTTGTTTCCAAAGACTATTAATATACTAGAATGATGTGAAAATAATAAAAGCAAAGTAGTTCACAGCAGACTTTGGGGGTAAGGTTAGGACTGTAATCCGTGAGTTATCTTAGGGTTAAACGCTGCCGCCGCAAGCGTGTCCGGTGAGTATTCTCCGGGCAAATGGGAAATGGGTTAAAAAGAGACCCATTAACTACAATAAATGATGTAGTCTTTTGACAGGAGAATAAACTAGATGATTCCTTGAAGTCTCTGCAAAATAAGATGGGAATGTATTTAAAAGCTGTACACTCTGGTCTGAATATCCTGCCAGTACTTCAAAATTAACATGACCAAAACTTATATCAACTTTCCTCGCTCTTGTTCCCCATTCAAACCTACTCCCCTGTACGGCATTGCTTATATCTGTGAATTATAATGCAGTTCTACTCTCCTACCTTTAAAATCCCAAAGTCAGCTTTTATCCCTTACTCTTCTAACTCCTATTTATCAGTCTTGAGGTGTCTTCCTCTTTCACAGCTCTCCAGGCTATCTACTGTTTCCTTCCACAGACACCTTCCTGACTACTTCTCACACAGATACTGCCACAGGTTATCAGGCTTCCTTCCTACTCCCTTTCTCCTCTCGTGTGGTCTTGTAAAATGCTATCAAATCAATCTTTAATATCATCTCAGCATAGAGCTCTAATTTAAAAAATCTTCAATGACTACCCACTACCTATAGGATAAAGTCTACACTTCTATGCCTAATTTTAAAGCCTTATAAAATCTAATCCCAACATATTTTCAGTTTTATTTCCTAGCCCTCCTTTTATTTCCTCTTCACTCCCGTGAAACTGTTTGATTCCCTGTTCTCAGGACATGCTTTGCAGCTTCTGGTTCCTCAGACTAATTGAACTATTAGTCCCCCTAGAAACACACTTTTCTCTCTACCTATCCAAATATTTTGCTTCATTCAAAGCTTGAACTAGAGCAAAAATACATGACAAACATATTGATCACAAATTGCACTGTGACATCTCTGGTACTGTTCCATAACAGTTATTTAACTTTTCTTATGTTTATGTATGTATAATCTTTGAGAAAAGGAACCATATCTTAAGAGTACTTTATATGTCATAATGCTTGGCTTAGTATTTTGAAAATTAAATAATTTTTAAAAATTATTTATTATTATTTACACCTACAACACCTGGTCTTTCTAGGTGGTCTCCCATCCAAGTATTAACCAAACTCGACTTACTTAGCTTCCGAGACCAGACATCAGGCTTGTTCAGGGTGGCATGGCCGTAGACTATGGACTGTGGCTCCACTGGGGCACAAACCCAGGGCCTTCTGCATGTAAAGCAGATGTGCTACCTGCTACACTATGGAACCACATCCAAATAGTCCTCAATTTTTAAAAAAATAATTTACCTCACTGGATACTACCTCTTTACTAAGGTAGTATCCATATGCCTCTCAGGAATTTCTTTTAAATTGTTTAATTTGCAGACGTGGTTCCAGTACTTAGATGGGAGACCACCTAGGAAGACCAGGTGCTGCAGGCATAAATAATAATTTTAAAAAAGAAAAAAAAAAAACTGAGGACTACTTAAGGACTACTTATTCCTTACGCCAATTATGAGGGCAAGAATATCTCAGATAGTGGATAAAGATTTCCTGAGCTTAAACAATGGGAAGGGCAGAACTTGGTTTCTTCTTTTCTAAGAAACTACATACAGATGGAACAGTAGCCCTTCTAAGCATCTCCTGAAGCAAATAATTCAGACATCAAAAGACATTCTCAGTTCCACATATTCCCTCATAAACCCCCAAAACTACAGGTACAAATGACAGGAAAGACCATTTCCAGTTCAGCTTGTTCTAAATGCTACCAAACTCACCTTTTATTTCAGGCCAGATTTTGTTCTTCCATTGATCTATACACACTATGATCATTGAGCTGAATGCAAGTAAAAACACAAGACGAAGGGATGTCAGTGCAAAGAACCTAGACAGAAGGAAAAACAGTAGATCATTATCCTATTACGTTTATTTCAGAAAAGACCATATATGCACTACAGTCTATGTACTTAACTACTAGTCATATACTTTGGGGGAAAAAATCAAACTTTCTGAACTTCTGCTATTTTACCTATGGGACAGAGATAATAACTTGCTTCCATAAAGGCAGAGAATTGCCTTTATAAACCAAAGAACATCTTAAAGCCACTTTCAACTTTTAAGGCTGTGATTCTATTAACTTCAGAAAGAAATTCATCCTTGATAATAAGTTGTTATGGTGAAAGCGTATCTCTATATGCTTTCACCACATTCATATCTTCACCATATTCATATCAGAAAACTGATAGAGATGCATTAAAGAGCATTTAATTCAATTGGCTATCTTTCCACAAATGAAGGAACTAAGGCCCAAAAAAGTAAAATGACTTCTCAAGGTCACACAGAAAGTAAGCACTGAAGCTACAGCTAAAAGCCAGTTCTCCAGAATTAACACCAATCCTTCTTAAACACTTCCCAAAAATTGAAGAGGGAACATTTCTTGATTCATTTTATGAAACCAGCATGACCCTAATAACAAAGCCAAAGACACTACAAGAAAACTATAGACCAATATCCTTTATGAGTACAGATGCAAAATATTCAATAAAATACTAGCAAACTAAGTTCAGCAGCATATTAAAAGGATTATACACCATGATCAATTCCTGCGATTTATTCCAGGAATGCAAGGGTGGTTCAACATACAAAAATCGCATTAATAGAATGAAGGAAAAGCTAGTTTTTATTTGAAGGAATCAACCATAAATTGATATTTACAAACAATCTGAGAAATCTCAACAACATATCTGAAAATATTAAAGAATTATTGTTAATTTCTTAAGTGCTATAATGTTATGGAAGTTATGGTTTTCGAGTCCCCATCTTTTAGAGATACATACTAAAATATTTAGGAATGAAATAATATGACCTCTGGGATGTGCCAAAATAATACAGTTTGGCGAGAGAAAGGATATGAAAGAAAATGAAACAAGATTGACTGTGAGTTGGTAAGTGCCGAAGCTGGGTGACAGTACATGGGATTCTTTATTTGTACTAGTCTCTCCCTGTATTTCTTTAAAATCTTTCACGATATTTAAAACAAAAGCTAGTTCTTCTGAGTCTTTCTATTATACCACCCTAAAGCCTCTAAGGCAGTGCCTTGCAGAGTGTCTATAGTCCAGAGCTGGTCCACAATCTTATTCCACTTGTGAGGTGAAATATTTCGTCTCTGAGGAAGTAAGCATAGAAATTGAGAAGCATTTAGAAATTTATATAGCAATTTGGCCAAGTAATTCTGCGTCTAAGAATATATTTGGGCTTGTATTGTCTGAGCCTTTTAAAACTTAATTTTTCTAATAACTCAATATTGTGTATTTTACAAAAGCATCGATTTGTAACAGATTCAGGAAAACAACAACACTAATCCTCGCCATAGACAGGTTTAAGAAACACTGTTCTAAGATCTAGAAGGAAGCAGAATGCATCACTAGAGAGGTGGTTCAGCAGGGCAGTTAAGCATGGCTTATCAAGTTAGACTGGCTTGAGTTTGAGTCTCTGAAGAGCCACTCTTAGTCATGTGACCTTGAATAAATTAGCTTGACCTCTTTAAGCCTCAGTTTCCTCATCTATATGTGATGTTAACAATAAATCTTGTAGGACTGTAGGCATTAAAAACAACATACTTAATCACCTAGAAAAATATCATACTTGATCCTGCTAAAAAAAGAACATACAAGGCAACTAATACAGTGGTTCCCAACCTTTTTTGGCACCAGGGACTAGTGCGCCTATGAGAATCTAATGCCTGATGGATGATCTGAGGTGGAGCTGAGGTAGTGATGCTAGCACTGGAGGGTGGCTGCAAATACAGATGAAGCTTCGTTTGCTTGCCCACCATTCACCTCCTACTGTGCAGCCCAGTTCCTAACAGGACACAGAACAGTACCAGTCTGCCACTCGGGGGTTGGGGACCCCTGACCTAATACATGCCTAACACACAGTTCTATTCAATTTTATAGTGAGAAGTGTTATTAGCAATGATCACAGTAACTGATCAAACAAGGGTAAGGACAATCAAGGGCTGGTTATAAATGACCTCTTTTCAACTCAATATGACCTAGCGACTGGACATAATCACAGAAAAATACCGAGTATAATCTTTATCATGTTTTTAAAAAGTTTTATGTGTATATATGAATACACATGGAAGGACTGGCAGAGGAACTTCAATTTTTGTCTCTAGACATTTCTGCACTTTGCTTTCAAAAAACATGAATCTATGTTTTATACTTTCAAAAACTATACAAACAATGAGGGATGGATGGAAACAAGACCTTAGAAATCTAGTCACCAATGACAACCCTATTCCAATTTTTCCACCCAACCACTTAAAGGATACTGTAATTATTATGTGATTAAAGAATGAGAGCAGCTTAATAAGAATAAGCCTCCAGGCCATTAATCTTCTCTTCAAAGCTAGTTCATCGACCCAACAAATAAGCAAATTTAACAAGGCCAAGGATAAGGGCTCTAGAGCTTCTTGCTCTCCTGTGTTATTGCCTCCATGTCCCAAAAATAGGATATGGCATGACCAGTATTTTCTCCAGAGTACTGGATAGAGTTCTCTGGGGAGGCCTTCCAGACTGTCTACAATCTCCACTTTCATGATTATTAACACAAACATAAATTGGGGTAGGGAAGGATATTAAGCTCTCCTAAAAAAGGTCAGTTTTCCAAAGATGATGTCAATAAAAATACTGTTTCTCCAAGACCTGAACATTATAGTAGCCCGTTTCAGCACCCTTTTGCTTCAACTCAATTCCACAAATATCTGTTATAGCCCAGGCCTTATAAGCAATCCAGTTACAAAAATAAATAAGACATGGACCTTACTCTCAATTGTATTTACGTGTCTGTGTATGTTTGCAATGTAACATGACACGGTGATGATAAAGAAAAGGACAGCTAAGCTGGAATTTGAAAGCCAAATGGTAAGAAAACACAGCAAAAGGATGTAGGGAAGGAGGAGGACATTCAGATGGGGAGAAGAGCCAGCTGGCATGACATATTTAAGATGACAGGTAGTTTGATAGAACTAAAACATAGTACGGGGAGAAAGGGAGGAGGCAGGTCGTGAAAGGTATTTTATGACGAGCACTGGATTTTATCCTGCAGATGATGGCGAATCAGTAAAGAATTTTACAAAGTATGTATTTTCTGGGTCATGAAGGCTAAGATCTTCTTAACAAGATTAATCCTGGTCCATAAGTCAATTTTAGGACCAGATGTATCCTTTTCCTGCAGAAACTTCTGAAGAAGAGTTTTTCTGTGGTATAAAATAACATTTCTTGGGAAAATAATTTCTTCCATATAGCTATAACTTAATTAATGGAAAGATCACCTCAAATCATTAAAGTTGACCCCTCCAAAGTAACTAGACAATTAATATCAATGTTCCCTCAGGAGTCTATCAAATATAAAAAAATATAGATATGTGTGTGCTCCTTTCCAGTGTACCAGCCATCACAAATAAGTGTGTTTTGGATATACTGAGGGTCTCATAATCTTGTCATTTTATGGAAGTAACCTGAAAGCCTGCCTGTAAAAAAAAACTCTGCGACTATGTGCAAGGACAAGAAATAGTTGAAGTTAAAATACTTTTGAGACTGGTATAGATTAAGAAATGGAAGAAAAATAAGGAAGGATTCCTCTGGATTAGTTTTGTCCAGCAATGTCTATTCATGTGGGCCAAAAAATTCACTTGCAGCTATAACAGTGTACAAGTCTGATAAGACAACAAGCAAAACATTTTTCAACAACTATAATTAGCATGAGAACTTCTCAATTTAGCGAAAACAACTGCAAATGCAGTCAATTCCAAATATTCACATGTGAATTATTCAATTTGGGGATTGCCCATAGGCCATTACTCCTTCTACCCATTGTGGGCTCACAATCAGTTTTTCCTTAATGATACTCATTTTTCTCATTTCTAAAGGAAAGCATGTTAATTGAAGACAGTTTGGAAAATGTAAGTAATAATTAAATAAAAAATAAAATTAGTACATATATTAATGTCTTGCAAAAATATTTTTTTTGAAACCTGAATCTGATCAAGCCTCTAGATCCAACTACCAATTTACAAGAAATACAGAGCACAGGAACATGTTAGGCCACGGATGGGGATGCAAGCAGCAAAATCCAATCTGTAGGACACTTTACAGGACAAACTGCAGAGGAAAAAAATGAAAGGGAACCAACAGAGTAAAAGAGATGTAAGAAGAAAAGGCAATCAGTCACAATGTGTGGACTTCATTTGGATCCTACCCCAAACTGTTTTTTTAAAAAAAGACATTTATGACTTATGAAAACTGGAAATTTGAACATTGAAATTAATTTTTAAGTCTTTATTTTTTATGGACGCATACTGAAACACAGATTAAATGATATGAAATCTAGAATCTGCCTCAATAAAAGAGAAGACTGAAAAGAATTGAGGTATAGAAGACACAAAATTGGCCATGAAAAATGTTTATAGCTGGGTATATGGTGATACGGGATATTATTCTGCCTACTTATGTATCTGTTTCAAATTTTCCATAAAAAAGTTTTTAAAATGACCCATTATCGACATATATACTCCAAAATGTGAACAGAGGTTACTATCTTCATTAAAAGAAAATATTCACATAGAAAAACTCCACAGAAGTCTAAGGCATATCTGGTTTAAAACTTCCTTCTTCATTTAACTACAAAGATATGCTTTCCTATATCACCAGAAAAGCATTAAAAACTTTACAAATAATTGCATCATGCATATATACAATTAGCCTTTTCAATCTTTCCCTAAGGTTGAACTAAGATGTTTCCAATTTTTGATGTAATAAAGTAAAGCTGAACTATGTATCACTGAGCATAAATCTTTGTCTCATGATTAACTACTTTGGGACTACTAGGCAAAAGGCATTAACTTTTTAACAGTGTTATTGAGATACAGTTTGCATACTGTTAAGATTTTACCAGTTTAAATTGTCTAATTCAATGGTTTTTAGTATATTCAGAGTTGTGCAACTATCACCATTATCTAATTTAAAACATTTTCATCATCCCAAGAAGAAACCCATACCAATTAGCAATCATCCTCCATTTTACCCAGCACCTGAGAAGGTATTACATTCTTAAGTATAAGTTGCCCTGAACAAGCTTAATCCTCTCTGTTCTCGGAAGCTAAGCAGGGTTGGGCCTGGTTAGAACTTGAGTGGGAGACCACCTAGGAAGACCAGGCATGTAAAAAAAAGTGTATATATATGTATATATGTATACACACACACACATATGTATAAGTATATATATATATACATGTTGCCAAAGTACTTTCCAGAAAGGCCATCAAATTTAAGTTCCTATCAACCATATGCCAGTTTTTCCGTATTTTTCCCAGATATATTATCATTTTAAAAAACCTAATAAACAGAAATAAGTAACTCTGCCATTTATATTAGAATTTTTTATTACTAAAGAGAGTGAAATTTTATATATCCATTGATCTATTATTATTTCTGTACTTTTGTAAACTGTCCATCCCCTTCATTAGGGACTAAAATCCAATTATGTGTTAGTCTAAATATTCTTTGTAAAAACAATCTGGTGTCTAGAAAAATCATGAGAAATTCCAAAACTAATCAATTTTTGAGGTTAACTATACCATGGATCTTCATTATTGGTACAGGTAAATCAGAGTTTGCTATAAAGTTTATGCTACAGTCATAATAAACAAAATAAAGACCACATGTCTATTTTCAATCAAAGAAGGTACTATTTCTGGGTTCCTCTGCTATTACAGAGTAAGCTTGTCTCAGTGGCACTTCAGAACAAAGCATCCCATCCTATAGGGACAGAAAGCCCATTATTGTACAACACTTGCTGTCTGGTTAATGAGCCAATCACTGGTAAATTAAAGTGAAAAAAATTAACCCAACCTATGTCATGTAGTTAGTTAAGGCTTGCACAAAACCAGAAATTAAACCAACTGGCTGCTGTGACCTACCTTATGTTAATGGATAGAAAGCACCCAACCTTCTTATTAGGACAGATCAAAACTGATGGCAAAGGAGAGCGGGGGGGGGGGGGGGGGGGGAAGCCAAGGTATCCTTGGGAGTCTTCTTGGATACAAAAAGCAATAAGAACCTTCGAAATAAATATTATCAAAAACATCTGCTAGATTTCATCTGAAATTTTTTTTGTGTGTGTGTGTATATTTTTTTCTCCCCCCACAGAACAAATGTCTCTATTTAAATGGGCTCTTCCTTCCATTTCTTGTTCTTCACTATTGTTTTTTACTCAAATTCTAACCTTTTAAACCAGAATTGCTATATACCTTTAATCATGTATTGGGTCATTTTTTTATTCAAGGAGTTTTTTTAGGGGGGCAGGAGAGAGGACACACCTTGTTTCAATTATGAAAACAATAGATTGCATAACATCCCCTAGAATATGATACAGTTGACACAGACTCGTGACTGTAAAAACAGATCTCAACAGAGATCTCTACAGGGAATCAGCTTATGGATTTCTCTAAATCAATATCTATAATTTAAAGACCACCTAGAATAAATATAATGTTAAAAACTGGAAAGGAGCTCAGCAGCCATCTAGCTTTCTTTGAACCATGTGCTGCTCACAGAAGGAGGTGCCTGGGGTTCACAGGCATTTCCAGGACTTCTCTGTCCTCCCCTTATCTCCTAGGTCTGAGTCAAACTAAAAAGTTATTTGAACATGTTATTTTCTGATCCTGTCAGGATACACTTTTGCTAACTCAGATATTCTTCCCCCAAATAACTCATCTACAGGTGTTGTTGAGGTTAATGAAAAAATAAGCAATTGGAAAGGAAGACCTGACGTGTCTGTTATTATCCTAGAGATAATAATGTTATCAGTAACCAGAAGCAATACAAGCTGGAAGATCTCTGATATGATGAGCATAATTTCTCTAGAAGCTAGGGGGTAAAAAAAAAGGAGCAAAGGCCTTGAAATCCTATAGCAGCAAGGTATCTACATATATCTCTATTTTTTTGACTTTTTAAAAATTATTAGTAAGCTGTATGAGGGCACATTCACAGGTACAGAAAAACTTTCACTGAGAATATAAAACACTGAAAGTTAAAAGCTAACTAAATTCTGCTTTTTTTGTGCTCCTGTCCAATCTTCTAATATCTCAAAATATATAAAACACCTCAGAATTAATGATTTATCACTAATTCAAAATGTATAATGGAAGAAAAATATTTCAGATCTGATTTCTCTCTGACCTGAGCCAATGATTCCCTTTCATTTCCTAAACACTGAAAATGTCCAAGAATTAAAGTCACTTTTCAACATTCCAAAGTGAAATGTAAACACTCATATTCAATATGATGATACTGGAATGTGAAGTCTTTCATTCTGAGCCTCAAACTATCTTCCAAGAAAGCACATTTCCTAAAACAAACAATCCTGTGAATTCCAATGCCAAACTACCTTAGCCTTTGGACTATCAGTCATTCTGTACCCTTCACAGGTGTGAGTGAGTCCTCTCCATAACTGGCATACCTAACTCCTCTTTAAGCCTCAAGAGTCACACCCTCATTTTGCTCTCTCTCTCCCCCAAGTACAGAGTGTGAAGGGAATTTAAGGAGAGTAACTGTGTTCTGGATACACAGCAGGCAAGCTACCAGGAAATACCAGAGATAAAGACCCATCACAACAATGCTTGAAGAGACCAAGAGTAGGAAAAGGAGATCTGAGTGAGATTCTAAACATAACGTATTAATAAACTTAAGTAAACAACAGTTGAGGGCCAGCAAATTAAGGCTAACACTGTAACATTTAAAGCTGTGTCTCAGAGCAGCTCCAGAGAACTCCATTCTACTTCAAGAATCTCTTCTAGGCAAGAGGCATGTGGAAAATCCCCTCCGCAAAAATAACAAACATGCTACTGATCCATTTACATTAATAAACCTTTGGTTTATCAGGATTCATTTAAATTTTGACAAAGTTGTTATATATCAGCCAGTCACACTTTGATACAAACTGTTTTATTGAGTACAAAAGTTTTGACTGGATGGTTTGCGGTTAGGGGTTGGGATGAGGAGGTAGAAGGAAAAGAAGAAAGGTTATTTTGGTAAACACTCCTGAATGAAGTGCTACAGTTAAGTAGTTTACTGGGGCTCAAAGAAGAAGCACTACTGAAAAAAAAGAAGAATGCCGGGTTGGGGGTGGGGGAGTTTATCAAGTTTGCTAAAGGCTCTGGAAGCAACAAAAGGTAGACTGCTGTGACAACTTTAACCTGAATCTCCTTCACACTGAGAGGATTAACTTAATGGCTGAACAATGTGTCTTCCCCTTGGAATTGTTTATGCTCCAGCTGAGAGAAAATTTTCTTTCAGAGAAAGGATAATAAAGGTTTTCGTTTTAAAACCGAGAACTTTAAAAGGAAAGCTAGTTTTAGCAAAACCAAAAAATTTTGAAAGCAAAAATCTTCTTCCGTTTCAGGCTTATCTAGAAGTGTTATTAAGCTGTAGAAGCCCCTCTACACTCAGTCCCCTGGGAATTTGATCAATAATATTGCCCTCAATCTGCGTGGCAGATCCTGTGAAGACCTAAGTCCACTTTAGGTGATAACTGAGAGAAGCAGCAGTTCCATGTGTCCCTGAGCACGACACATACAGATTCTTAAAGTGTATTTATAGTCCCACTTTTCTAGCTCAGGAAAACTCACATAGACTATTATACATCCTCAATTTCCTTGCCTGTAAACCACGGCTAAGGATGCCTCTCCAATTCCTTGGGACAGGGAAGAGTTGCAATCCTAAGTGACTTTCAAACGAGTGAAATCTCACAATCGCTACTTCATCATCGTTCTTTAAAAGCTTATAACTTTCTCTCAAGTTGCAGTTTTGGAGGCTCTCACTGACGCTCAGACTTCACCAACTTCCCTGAGTGGGCGAAAGGATCTCTAACATGCTCATTCTAATGCAAATCGCTCGGGCTTTTCTTATCACACCTAGGTCTTCTCAAGACCTCACGCCTCACGCGTCTACCCCAATAATAACTGATAAAACCTCTGGAGACAGTCCTCGAACCACATTTGAACAGAAAAGAGAAGGGAGGTGACGGCTCTAAAGGGACACTGCTTTCCCTGGCTGAAATGAGGCGCCCTCGCTCACCGCAAGCGGCTCAAGACGTAACCATACACTCCTGCCGGATGTGCGGGGCGAGGGCGCGGGCAGGTAAAGGAGGGAAGACATCCGAAGGCCCTGCGGAGAACTGCGATGCAAAAGCCTGCAGGCGGGATGGAGTGGAAGGAAGCGAGGCAAAATTAGGCAGGTACAGAAGGAGCCAGTGCAACGAAGAACACGGGAGGTGAGGGGTACAGCCCTAGAGAAACCTGATGAATGTGCGCCCCGGATGGTTTCCGAGGGTCCAGTTTCTCACCAGAAAGCCGCGTTCAGCCCCAGACACCACAGGGCGCTCCTGGCTGGCCGCTCCCACACCAGGGTTGCCTGTACCCGGCTCAACAGAGGCTCGTAAGGCCCCAGCACCTCCACCAGGGCCTGCTGCGCCGCCTCAACCAGCTGGTCCCGCTCCAAGGAGCCTGACATAGCGCCGCGGCCCCTCAAAGTCGGCCCCGAAGCTGGGCCTGGGGCCGCGGCCACCCCCTCAGCCTCAGCCATCTAGCCCCCCCAGCCACCACATCCGGGGCCACAGCCCGACAGTCACAATAACACCAACTGCGCAGATGCACGATTCGGCGGGGGCGGCTGCTTCCCTCCGCACTGCGCCTGCGCAAGGCCTCCAGCTCGCGTCCACCCAGAAGAGAGAACACTGCGTCAAAATACGTCCCTCTCTCAGGAGTCTGAGCACGCTCTGGGGGCGCACACGCGCAGTCTGCATGACTGAAGTCAAATGCATAAGGAAGCGCCGTCGCCAGAACTCACTTCTCATTGGGACGGAGAAAGTTCGTGGGCGGAGCGGGTTGTTTGGCGCCTGCGTCGTGTGGCGAGCGGCGGCTTTGCTAGCGGGAGAGGCTGTAACGCCGGTGGTTGAGGAGCGATGCCGAGGGAAATCATCACCCTACAGTTGGGCCAGTGCGGCAATCAGAGTGAGCAAACCTTCGGCCCCTCCACTAGCCACGTTCCTTAGAGTCAATGGGGTCCCGCTGTGGGATCCTGGACTCCCATCTGCCCTTCCCAGAATCGTAGTTCTCCGAAAAGCGGGACATCACCTAGTGTCCAGTTGCTCGACCCCGAGGGGCAACTCGCTCAGGCGCTGGCCCTATAGCTCTTTGCTTTGTTATGGGAAACTCCTGAAGCTTGACTTCCTATCTCTGGACCCAGGCGCTCTGTCCCCCAGCTCCTAGTCGGAACCTGCCCAGATCCAGATATCTTCTTTCAACTCGGTCCTTCCCTCCCCCGCAGTTGGGTTCGAGTTCTGGAAACAGCTGTGCGCCGAGCATGGTATCAGCCCCGAGGGCATCGTGGAGGAATTCGCCACCGAGGGCACTGACCGCAAGGACGTCTTTTTCTACCAGGTGCTCCCAGCGACTTGGCCAGGGTTGGCAGTGGCCTAGGGGGCCTGAAGGGAAGGGCAGAGACTTGGTACGGGGAAACTCGCTAGGCAAAGGAGCCAGGGCGGCCTGCTTAAGGAGGGAGGGCAGGTAGGAGCCAGAGTTAGGGGGAAGGAGAACTGGGCTGGCCTTTGCTGACTAGGTTTCCTCCTGACTTTGTTGACAGGCGGATGATGAGCACTACATCCCCAGGGCCGTGCTGCTGGACCTGGAGCCCCGCGTGATCCACTCCATCCTCAACTCCCCTTATGCCAAGCTCTACAACCCAGAGAACATCTACCTGTCGGAGCATGGAGGAGGAGCTGGCAACAACTGGGCCAGTGGATTCTCTCAGGTCGTTTGCTGTTCCCCTGGCAGGACCTGCAAGGCTCTTCCTGTGTGGGGACAGGCCCTATGACTTCCCAGTGAGAGATGAAATCAGAGGGTGTATGAGTGGGAAAGGGAGAGAGAGAAACCGAGCTGACAGGAGTTTTTTTCTCTAAGTCAACTATGTCACGTTAAGAGACTACACTAGCTAGTGCTGTGTGCCAGGCATACTAAGTAATTTCCACTTATTTAAACCTCCAAGCAACTCTAGAGGTAGGTACTAAAGGTCCACAGACTCATATCTGCTTTTCCAGAATCCAAAAAACTCTGAAAGTGTCAGACAATTTATAACCCATTTAGCAACAAAACCAAATCTCAATGGAGACAAGCTATTATCATTTACATCCAGTTTGTTGTCATTACTCATACCTTTCTTTGCAGAAATATTAATGTATTTGATTAGCACACCTCAGACTCCCCACTGAAGTTTCACTTAACGTACAATATATGTACCGTATTACTTTTCTAGAATCTGAAATATTTGATTCCAAATCATAGGCCCCAAGAATTTTAGATAAGAGTATATGGACCTGTATTATTACCTTCATTATACCGATGAGGAAACTGAAGTAGAGGGAGATTAGGTAACCTGTTCAGTCACTTGGCTAAATAGAACGAGAGCTAATAATGAACCTAGGTGGTCTGGATGTAGAGTGCCTGTTTCTAACCACTTATATTGCTCAATGCAAATAAAAAACAGGTCCTCTTTGCTCCAGGAAAGGACTTGTAGGTGCTATAAGGAGAACCAAGGGTGGCTGTTGTGAAGTCTTTGTCCCATAGTCCTGTCCCACTCTGACCCCATATCTCTACAGGGAGAGAAGATCCATGAGGACATATTTGACATCATAGACCGGGAGGCGGATGGCAGTGATAGCCTAGAGGTACGTGTCTCAGGAATACTATTGGAAACTGACTTAGGGAAGGCTTGGCAATACCCTCTAGAAACCACCTGTTAGATGGAAGACTCACCTGGACAGAAGCCACCAGACCTTAATGGAAGTAAGGCAATCTCCAAAACTCTGGGCAGGCGGAGTGGAGGAGAGAGCTCAGAAAGATAAGAGACCAGGAAATTGTGGGATGGGTACAGTGTAAAATCCTGCCACTAGATACCTAGACACTAACTACTCCTTTCCCATTTAGGGCTTCGTGCTGTGTCACTCCATTGCAGGGGGGACAGGCTCTGGCCTGGGCTCCTACCTCTTAGAACGGCTAAATGACAGGTACGGACTTGGCTTCTCGAGTAACTGCGAGTCTTTCCAGATATACCTTCCTAGTCACTGGAACAAAAAAAGTGCCCTTCTACCTCATCCTGTAGTGAGGAAAGTCAAGATATAAACTGAGAACCTGATCCACTCTCGGGGCTGGTAACCAGAGCCTAGAATCTAGGCCCTAGAAGAAGGGATGGAGGTTCAAGGATTTTTGGACGGTTTGGAGTTAGAACCTTAAATTCTAAGATGTCTCTCTGCCTTTTGGAAAAGTTACAGACTTCAAAAAGTCAAGTATCCCTTCTCTGCTGATGCTGTGGCCCACACCAGTTTCCCCATCCAGATTTAGCTGCTTCCAAACAGTTGTTGGGAGCTCTGTGTTTATCAAGCCTTCAGTCTGTTGCCATGACCTTCTCTCAACCCTCACCAGGTACCCGAAGAAGCTGGTGCAGACATACTCAGTTTTTCCCAACCAGGATGAGATGAGTGATGTTGTGGTCCAGCCCTACAACTCATTGCTCACGCTCAAGAGGCTGACCCAGAATGCAGACTGCGTGGTGAGTCCTGGATATCTTTCCCTACTCCCAACCCCCTGTCTGTTTCATCATTTTTCAGGCATTTAAAAATTCCATTTTGAGCCTTCCTGGGCTCTAGTCCTATACAAATGCCTTTTGGTTGGGTCTTTCTGGCTATGAGGCTCAAGGGAAATTAAGCTTAAGAGTCCAGGCTCAGGCAAAGCGCCTGTTCTTTCTAGACCCCAAAATATGTCACATTTTTCTGTCCCCCCAGGTGGTGCTGGACAACACAGCCCTGAACCGGATCGCTACGGACCGCCTGCATATCCAGAACCCATCTTTCTCCCAGATCAACCAGCTGGTGAGCCCCTATTCTTGGGCTCCTTTGGACTGGAACCCCCTCCTTGCTGCAGTGCCGTATGGGGACAGGAGGCGTCCCCAAGAAAGATGCATGACGTGGCGCCCCTGTCCCCAGGTGTCCACCATCATGTCCGCCAGCACCACCACCCTGCGCTACCCCGGCTACATGAACAACGACCTGATCGGCCTCATCGCCTCGCTCATTCCCACACCACGGCTCCATTTCCTCATGACCGGCTACACCCCCCTCACCACAGACCAGTCGGTAGGAGCAGCCCTCAGAGTCCCAGTCCAGGCTGGCCCTGGGCCCAGTAGGCCCCAAGCGAGCCTTGCTCTCCTCCCTACTGCCCCAGGACTTGCCCTTTGCAGCCCCCAGAGGCTCTGTGCTCAGGGACTGGCACCGACTGTATGACTTCTGTGCTGACTTGCTGTTCTGCTCCCTTGCCCTGGCTCCCTGCAGGGCCGGGGATGTGCGGGGTCTGCTTATGCTCCTCCACAGGGGCACAAGTTTGCTGAGCTGAGCAGGGCTAAGATTCCTGATCTCACAGCAGAGGCTCGGTATAGACCTGAATCTAAAGACACTCCCCCAAGAGACAATACTGTCACGGGTCTGGTTGGGGACATGGGTTGCCTACTCTTTCATCCATGTGTCCCTGGACTGTGCCCTGAGTGCCGGCCTGGTCCCTGTGGCCCACTGTCCCCTCAGGTGGCCAGCGTGAGGAAGACCACGGTCCTGGATGTCATGAGGCGGCTGCTGCAGCCCAAAAATGTGATGGTGTCCACCGGCCGGGACCGCCAGACCAACCACTGCTACATCGCCATCCTCAACATCATCCAGGGGGAGGTGGACCCCACTCAGGTAGGCGAGGCCCCTTCGTTCCAGCCCTGGAACCTGCAGGGGTAGAGGAGAAGCGACCACCATTAGCCCTGTGTCCACCCCAGGTCCACAAGAGCCTGCAGAGGATCCGGGAACGGAAGTTGGCCAACTTCATCCCCTGGGGCCCAGCCAGCATCCAGGTGGCCCTGTCGAGGAAATCTCCCTACCTGCCCTCTGCCCACCGAGTCAGCGGGCTCATGATGGCCAACCACACCAGCATCTCCTCGGTGAGGCTCATAGTTTGCACCTATTTTCCCATAATCATTTTCCCAGTTGTGCCTCACCTCTCTGTACCCCTGCTGCTCTGCTTCTGGCTTTTTTACTGTGGAGTTGGCCCAACCTTGGTTCCTTGGCTCTCAGGACCATTTTATTCCTTGAAGTTTTTTGTGACCCTTGCTTTCTGTACACCCCAAGCTCTTCGAGCGGACCTGTCGCCAGTATGACAAGCTGCGGAAGCGGGAGGCCTTCCTGGAGCAGTTCCGCAAGGAGGACATCTTCAAGGAGAACTTTGATGAGCTGGACACATCCAGGGAGATTGTGCAGCAGCTCATCGACGAGTACCATGCAGCCACACGGCCAGACTACATCTCCTGGGGCACCCAGGAGCAGTGAGTCCCCCAGGACAGGGACCCTCATTTGCCTTACTGGTTGGCCCAGGCCTGGCCTGACTGACCTCCCCTTCAGAGTAAAGGGACCTCGCACATCTCTTTCTCAACACACCTACACAAACTTTCTGTTGTACTGGGGACACGTTTATTTCTCCTCTCATGAGACTATTTATGTTTATGTTTAATAAAGCACTGGATATTAATCAAGCACTGGTGTCTGAAGGCTTGGATAACTGGGGAAGGAGGATGCCTGTTCTCTCTTCATCATTAACAGGGTCTTCTTCCCCGATTTGCAGCATCTTCAACTCTGAGCAAACACCTCCCCTAGCTTTTCTTTCTGCCTTGTTTTGGAGAACATGGGTGGGGTTGACACACCTGATAAATTTGCAGGGTAAAAAGACCGACAGATATTACTTTGCTCTCTATCTGACAGTCCGGTCCCAGTTCCCTCCTACCCCTCCCTGTATCAGATACCCTTTCCACTGGTTTCACATTCCCAACTGCTAGTGTCTTATTAATCATTAGGGCAACAGGCCTGTGGTCACCCCACCCCCAACTTCCCAGGCCCTGGGCAAGCAATAGACTTGGCCCAAGTGCCTTTAATCTTCACGTAGGTAAGGCAGTGCCCAAGAGCCAGTCAAGGAGAGCCCAGGTCAGGTAGCTGGAGTCAGGAGACCAGACCTAAAAGCCTAGGCTCTAAGAAGGGCCAAAAATGGGCCCGTAGCTAAGGCACCATGATGCTGTTCTCTGATGGCCTCCAGTTACAAAAAGGACCAATGCCTTCCACTTCTGGTGGAAGATTGCGGGGAAGTAGTAAATAGGTAGAGGCTTAAATCTGAAAGATCAAAAGGGCAAATCAGGTTGTGGACTATCAGGGCCCATCTTAGGTCCTCATACACCCTAAAGGTGAGGATTGTAGTAGCATTAGCTAACATGGATGCGGGCACTGTGCTAAGTACTTCACATTATTTTGTTTAATCCTCGTGACAACCCTCTGAAGTGGTAGATATTATTAATTCTATTTTTTTTTAATGAGGAAATTGGTTAATTTATCAAGTCACCCAGCTAGTAAATGGCAGAGTTAGAGTGAAACTTTGCTCTGCCTAACTGGCATCAGTGTTCCTAAACATTGTGTATCCTGCCTTTTGTGATATCAGGCCAATATAGAATCATCCCATTTCTGAGGTCTTTTGGAGCTATTGGATGGACCCATGGTTGTCAGAGGATGTGGGAACCTTGAATAACTGTGCAGATAGGGTAGATACAATCTGGGGGAGGTGGGTGTCAGCCTCCACTGGTTTCATGTTACCTGCAAAGTGTTACCATCACCCAGGTCAAAGTAGCTGGGGATGTTTGCTTGTCTTCTTACCCAGGCTGTCTGGGGCCAAAGCCAGAGAGTCAGGCCCTATGGATGAGCGATTGAGGTTGGCAAAGCTCAGACATGCAGGTGAAGCACACCGGCCCTAGAAGGCATCTGCAGCTCCCTATGGAGGCTGAAGAGTACCCAGGAACTTTGGACAAATTAAGATTTTTTTTCCCTCTTGCTCACTATTGACCTGGGGATACGCTTTTCCTTCTATAAACCTATTTATCTTAATAAAGCTCTGGAGGTGAACAGAATAAGCAACATACAGGCTGATCCTTATGAAAAAAAAAGGAATCCTCTCAGGACTGCTGGGCAGAGAAGAGGCAATGAGAAGCCAGGCCCTTCTGATGACAGGAAGGCCAGAAGCCTGTTAACTACAGCAGTCAAAGCACGAGCCTGTCACTATCAGTTGCCAGTGTCTGCAGGAGGCTGACTTGGGAAATCCAGTCTGGTGGATGTCAACCATCTATTCTCCCAGAACAGAGTAAGATGACTTCAGGGAAAACCAGCACGCATCTACCTGGTCCCTGGGCTCCACCTCTGAGCCATGTACCACTGGGTACCTTGCCTTGCTCCTCCTCTTTTATCAAATGTGCTTCTGGGGCATTTGTGTGAGCAGGGGATCATGAGCCAGCAGATGCCACAAGACTGCTATCTGTGAGTGGCCTGCTGGTGCACCTCCAGGCCATAAGCAATGCCAGGGCCCTCTTTTGTGGTATTCAGTTAAAGAGTACGGAGCCCCAGGCATAGGAAACACCTAGTTAGTCAGAGTAAAAGTTTTGTGTGAATAGTTGTATAGTCCCCAACACAGAAGGGTGAACACCCTGCACGAGTGGGCCTCCCTGGGAGGGAGAACTAACTGGGTCTGCAAAGTTGCTCTATTTTCTGACTGCTGAGTATCAGGCATTTTAAGCACAGGCAAACACCTCAATGCCAGCTTCAGGGCCAAGCCCCACCCCCAAGGCTATTTCCAGATTACCCATCACTCCACACCAGCGCAGCCCCTCCCTGTACTTGGCCAGCGGCAAACCCCAAAGCATGTCAACTAGAGGGCAGTGAGGAGGCCAGGTGGAAAGGGAGGGAGGCCTCCGGGAATCAGGGCAGCAGGTGGTGCTGGTGGTAAGAAATCCCTGTGGTCCAAGAGACTGCAAGCCGCAGAAGTAACAGTCCCCTATGAGAGACAAGGGCTGCTGTGGAAAAGCTGGATAGAAAACAGAATGCTCCATCCTGGAACAGGGACCTCTTTTTGACTAAACAGAGAAGAGAAGACAAACCACTTAAAGGTGATGTTCCCAGAACATCAGTGTGATGTGACCCCAGGGTCCCTCGAACATGTGTAAGACAGAGATCTAGTAGTAGGAAGCACATAACCCAAAACAGAGTGGTGTAAATGAATCTAAAGCTTAAGGATTGTAACGTTAGAAAGTGGATTGAGGTGAGGCTAGTAAGTGGTCTTCCCCATTCGGAAAGAGATGCTTAGAAGGAGGTGCAATGACTGCCAAATATATGATGGGCTGGCCACTGTAAGAGGGAAGGGACCCGATGTGTGACAATCCCTTCACTGAAAGTAGTACCACACAATCTATCACACTGTGTTCTCAATAAATATTGCTTAAATGTTTGCAGGAACAGAAGGCTGTGGGAGACCAGTCACATAGAGAAATGATTGTCTGATGGCCTTGAATTCTGAGGGAAAGTTTCCCAAGTGGAGATGTAAGAGAAGGTAGAGGGGCTAACACACGCAGAGGCCCCAGGCTGGGCAAGGGAATGGGAGGTGGAGTTCACTTTTCTTCTGCAGCTCACCCACCCTCTTCCCAACACGTGGGTGAAGGAGCTGACACCTGCCAGATGGGGCCACCAGGGCCCACTTGGGGCTGAGGGAAAGCCACAGGTAGAGAAAGGGGGTTGTGGCCCAAATCAGCTACGACAGAAGGCTTCACAGAGAAACCAGCAGGGCCTTGTAGGCACGGGAACCGGGAACAGTTAACGCACTGACACCTGCAGGAGAAAGCCTGGTAG
The DNA here is from genome assembly GCF_014176215.1 of Rousettus aegyptiacus. NCBI lineage: Eukaryota > Metazoa > Chordata > Mammalia > Chiroptera > Pteropodidae > Rousettus > Rousettus aegyptiacus. Next base: position 99,698,056 of record NW_023416309.1, read on the forward strand.
GCAAAGGGAAGCACCTGAGAGAGGAAGGAGGCCTAAAGACAGGACAGTGGTTTCTGGAAACTGCAAAGACTCAGAAGGTGAATTTGGGGGAGCAACAGGAAATGAGGTCAGACCATGCAGGTCATGCAGGGCCTTTTATGCCATGTAGAGTTTGGATTTCATTCTCTGAGCAAAAGGGAACCCCTGAAAGCTAGCTAGGACACTCCAGCCACCAACCTGCTCTTTCTGGACTTCTTTCTTTCTATTCCCTCCTGTTCCCTAAATTTCTGCAACCAATATTTGGCAGACTCTGATATCACAGCTCTTGTCTGTCTTGCCACTCCTTTCTGAAGTTTCCACTCCTGCTTAGATGCTGTTGCTGGCATGCTGACGACTGGCTCTTTATCATTTTTTCCCCAGGAACTCTGGCCTGCCCTGCCCTGCCCTGCCCTGAGCTGCCCCAGACCAGCTCTGCTCCGTAGACTGCCTCATTTCCTCCCCTCCCTCCCCCTCCTGACCAAGCACAGACAGGGCCTCCTCCCCATGCTCAACCAAAACACTCCCCTTTCTGTCTCCAGTCCACCAGATACATAATTTCACATTATTTTGGTGTTATAATTAGTGTTAGTGTTATAATTATTTTGGTCGTGTAATTATCTTTTTTCGATACTCTTAAATACAACCCCATGTATTCTGTAGAATGCTTAGGCATTCTTGTGGTTAATTCTAAAATATATTAAGACTTTTTTTTTTGTTTTTGAAAGTAGTTAAGACATGTGGATATGAAACTTGGACATTATCTCTTAAAAATGAAACTATAAAGGGAAAAGGAGGGCACACAACTCTAAGACTTTTTGGTTTTGTTTTTAAATAATAATAGATTTTCAGGAAAACAGAAAGAAATGTATGAGAGGTGTCCCTTCACCCGGCCTCCCCTTATGTTAACATCTTGCATAACTGAAGTTGACTATCAAAACCAGGAAGATGACATTGGCACAATCCACAGAGCATACGCAGACTTCACCAGTTATATACAATGTACTCTGTGTGTGCGTAATTATGCAATTTTATCATGCATGCACCTTTCTTAAACTCCCTCCGTAATCAAGGTCCTTAATTGTACCAGCACATGGCTCTCTTGTGCCACCATTTTATATCCACATTCGCCTTTCCCCAGCCTGATTTAAATATGAAAAAATATGAAATGGAGCACAGAGAAGTTTCTGAGAGAAAATACAGCAAAATAATTAGCAGTAGATATTTGGATTGTGAGATAATGCTTGATTTCTTTTTTATTTTCTTTTTAAATTTTTCAGTCTTTTCCTTTTTTCTTCAGTGAAAATACATTAGTTTTATGAGAAAAATATCTTGAAGAAATGTATAACATATACTATAATATTTATAAGCACATGCTCCAAAAATTTTCAAATTGGAAAAAGATCTGGTAAATTTTAACTTATTAATTTAAAGTTTACTGTTAGATCGAAATAATTCTCATTGCATGTGTAAAATTTTTTCCATCTCCTACAGAGTGATTTAAAAGGAAAACATCCAATCACTGTTCATAATTCTATTTTAGTCTGCCCTTAAGGTTAAATTGAAAAAAGTAAAAGGACATTGTTCCAGTTACTTATTGCTGCATAAAAAAATCATCAAAAAACATAGAGACATACTGACTTATTGTTTCTCTTGATTATGTGACTTTATTGGGCAGTTCTGCTGGTCTCCTCTGGCTCTCTTGGGCTATTATAGAGGGCTGGAATGGCTAGGTGGTCCAAGTTGGCCTCATTCACATGTTTGGCAATTGATGCTGGGTAGGGAGCCTCAGTTCTCCTCCTCATGACCTTCCAATCTCCAGTAGACTAGATCTACTTCCTTACATAGGGGTCCAGGACAGTGTTCCAAGAGGGTACGCCCCACTTACCCTCCTGTGCTTGTATCATGCACACTGGCCAAGGTAAGTCTCATGGCCAAGTACAGAGTCAATAAGGGAAAAGCTATATAAAGACATGAATATTGGGAGGCAGGATTCATTAGGGCCATCAATGTGACAGTCCACTACAAATATGAAGGCTTGCTCCTTTATAAGAATTTAAATATTGATAAAATAAAATATTGCTTTGGGGTCAATGGTCCAATTTAGTGAGACAATTATGAGGTAATTTCTAATCTGCATAAAACTGTGATTCAATCAAAATAATAGAAAAGACCAACTTCTTCATAACTAACTTAGGAACTAGTGCTCTACAAAGTGAGTTGCATAATATAGTTATACAATCAATTAGATGTTACATTTGTTTTTACATCATGGCCTAAACTTCAGAAATCTATTTCCATATGTAGAAAATATATACATAAAAATTCTCTTTTCTTAATATTCCCTAAACATAAGTTAGCTCTTTATTTAAAAATATATATATATATTGTTTAAAAACAAATATTTGTGAAAATTCTAATTTCTAAAAGTTCTACATTAAACCAACTTGTACCTCAGGACTAATTTCTGCAAATAAGGAAAATGTGAAAATAGAAATGTTTTCAAATTATTTGAATGGATGTTTCTTTCACTATAAAGCAGAATCGATACATGTTATACCACTGATTTTAATTCTGTGGTCCCCTCAAAGCCTGACTAATCCAATGGCTTCCCAAAGTATGTAGCACTTAGACAAATAAGACTCAAGATCAAATGTTTCAGCTGATCTTGAGAACACTATAGTTTCTCAGACACCTGCAGTGAAGCTTGTTCCATCACCTGGAAGATGCTCCCTCCAGAAGAACCCGCCCACGCATTTCTGTGCCACACCTCTCCATGACTCTCCTCATTCCAACCACTCTGGGCTTCATTCAAGTCCTTCGATCAGTCACACTCCAGTGTCCCAGCCTTCACCACGTGTCTCCTCCTCTGGAATCTCTCCTCCCCACCCTATTCCTTCACCTAGCTGGCTCCTGACTCATCCTCCAGGTCACATAAGTGTCACTTCCAAAAGACTTCCAGCTTCCCTATATATGTTCCTGTACTTTTCCCTATACTTTTTCTGCCATAAATGTCACAACACTTTATTATTTTATGCTTTGGTTTTGGTTTTTTATTTTCCTCCCTGAAGGCAAGGACTGATCTGTTCATTGCTATATCTCTAGTGTCTGACCCATGAGGGGCACTCAGAAACATCCCTCAAATGAATGTAAATACCAGTCAGAAAGAAAACAAAAGAAGGCACTCTGAGTGCCAAGTTCAGGTACGCAAGATTATGCACTTTACTCACAGGTGGGCCTGTCCAGTCTTGACTCATAGTTTACTTACTCTTATTTTAAACAAAAGTCTGATCTATTTAGATGTATGAATTTCTAGACCAACACAAATTTGAAAGAAGAAAGGAGAGGACTACTGAGGACTTTAAAAGCAGCAAGGGCCAGCGCTATCATCCAGATAAGGAGAGAAGAGACTGAAAAATTATAAAAAGCAATAAGGCAGGGGCCAGTTGGCTTAGGTGTGAACATACCTCTAAAGGAGTCTGTGGGTCCAGATACAAAGGCTAATGTTCATGCACATGCCGCAGGTCAACAAGAAGAGACTGCATTTCATTCAGTATACTCCATTTAAGAAACAAGAAAAGTATACATTTGACAAATATTCCCATCAAAAATAATTTCTAAATGTTTTAAGTTATGGGATCTAGAGAGATAAGCCTGGTCAATCCAGAAAATTCACTTATCTACATGGAAATTCTTTTTTCTCATAAAAGTGTAACAATGGTAAAAACAATAAAATAAATGAGGGGCTACTGCTTTTCCACTGAAAAGAGGGAGTGACCTTCCTCAGGGTTACCTGCACTCCGTTCCTGCTCTCCTGACAATTACCCCATTATGTTTCAATTAACGCTTCACTTCACTGTCTTCCCTGCTGGCCTATGCATTTCTGTGGGCTGGGACCGTGTCTTTTATCTCTGCATCCCTGATATCTGCCACAAATCCTAACACATTATAGCTGTTCAACAAACATTGGTTGAACAAATGAAAGAATGATGTCAAGGCCTTAGCTTCTACTCCCTGCCTTTCCTTTAATAAGACAAAAGACATGCTACACAATCAGATAATTGTGTACCCCACAATAAATTCATGTGTTCACCGTTAGCCTGTAGATTAGGATTATTGTGATTTTAATCCTAAACCATTTACAAAGAGCAGGGAAAAGAAGAGAGAGAGATGTAATTTATGCAACTTTAGAAAATAAGTTTTTTTGATTCCTTTTATGCATGATATAAGAAAAGATATATTCCAGGATTTTTACACTGAATAGTTAATGGTATCAGAAAACAAATTGCTTGATGTAGTTGAATTTCTGATATTTGATCCTTCGGAAATTTTCCCAGTGAATGCATTATACAAGGTGCCACTAACTCCTGAATGGAAACAAACTAGTGACTATGAGTATTTTGCTTCCTACAAGATCAAATAATGGCCGTAAATCATGAACTGGATCTGCAGACAGCTGCACCAAATGGGGCTATCGGTGGAAGGTAGAGCACTTCCAAGGCTGGACCTGTAAAGTAAGTTGGAAAAAGGTGCCAGTCAGAATGGGCTAAGCTGGGAGGTCCCCCACAGGGTTAAACAAAATTACCAACTGGATATGGTCCTATAAAACAACTCTGCAGTGACTTGTCTTGCTCAAGGAGCATAGCCACGGTCAAGAGAAGGCTGGAAGGAGGTGATGAGGAGCAAGAGAGCCTCAGGTATCACCAAAGTTCAGCTGAACCAATGAGGGGAACAGCCTCACGCCTTACCCCAAGTCTTAAAAAGGATTGATCTTCCTTTCCTTAATCAACAGTTCTTCCTGAGAATCCCCACTCCCTGTATGTCTCATCCTTGCTTAGGATTCCTGAACTGAGAGAGAACTATTCCCCAAAATTTTTTTCTTGCTCACTTAGATTACAGTTTTAGAAACGGTACTACTCTGAGTATCTCATCAGCCTGGCCCCCAAGGCTGGAAAAGAATCACAGAGAGCACTGCCACAGGGATAGTATGAAAAAATACCCCGGAGTTCATAAAAAGGATGAAGTAGAAATGAAAATAATAGGGTTTAGGTCAAGGGACTAAGGAAGGCCAGACTACTACCTCTGCTCCTAGGCCTTAACCATAGGCAACATAACGAGATGGCCCCCCACCCAAAGTCAGGAAATGACCTTAGCTGAAGTTGTGTGGCCCCCTGGAAATCCTTGTGACCTAGTCCTCTCATGGATTGTGAACACATCAGTCCTGAGGACACTATAATACTCTGTGTGCTCTTGTGTTCAATCGTGTTCAAAGGTCTCCCCACAGTGACTGTTCTAACCCAACTGGCTATGTTCCTTTGGACACACAGTATTTATCTCTCTGTATGCATTGCCGTTGTCCCCTGCTCATTAAGCAAGTTCCTAACCACTACCTCTAAGCCATATGTTGTTGGGTAATTAATATTATCAGGTGATGCGGCAGCTGCTAATCCATAGGCCCTGGGCCACCAAACTGATCATCACTACTCTGCCATACTCCATTCATTTATATCCCAGCTGTGAAAACAAGGCCCCTATAAATGTATGCATTCCTTCTGCCTGCCCTATGCCAATAGTTCTTAACCTGTGTTGATTCATGGATCTCTTCGAGAAAATGCTATGAACTTCCCCAGAGAAAAATAAACATCTGGATTTGAAAAGAATTTCAAGGGGTTCCTGACTCATAAAACCCATTCTTCAGACCTCACCCCAGTGCTAACAATTCCTGAAGCAAGAATTGATGGCACATCTAAAGATGGAGGCAGTCAGAAGAGTGACAGATTAAGCTTAATTCTTCCCTACTTGTTCTCCATATACATAAAAGCCTACAGAGGATTTGAGAACAAAAGCCGGCTGTGTGCTGTCCTCACCTGCCCACCTGGCTCAGGCAGCAGGTTCATAATAGCCAACAGAGGCAGGACATAGGCCACTCCAGACACAAAACACCCCATCTATGGGTCTAGCCCAGATCTTACACACCTTTCCCTTTGGCCATCAGGCAAACCAGTGACTCTGGTGCTCACCTTGTCACCTTGAACTAGTGGATGAAAAGGACTTCTGCTAGGTCTGTTGGACCACATCTTCTCTATGTTTGCTTATTCTCCCTTCACATCTCTGTCTCTGGTCTCTCTTACACACACACACACACACACACACACACACACTCATACACACTCAGTCCAGTTGCACTCAGAATAGCCAGTGTCAGTATCTTGAGCCTGGAAAAGACTACCTATCTCCAGGTCAAATTCTGCTGAACTCAGTGATGACTGCTATCTGGCCACTAGGCACCAGGCCAGGTTATATTTCCTGAGTCGCTAGGACCTCCTCAAAACCACAGCCATCACCGAAATGGTTTTCTCATGCTAATATCCTACTCCAACCCTCTCTACCTCAGGAAAAAAAAATAATACAGCCCTGATCTTGGCACAGGACTAAGTGCTCATCACACACACACACACACACACACACACACACACACACACACACAGTTGCCACCAAGCCCTCACCAGCCTATGCCAAAAATGATTATATATTTCTAATAAAGACTGACCATGAATATAATTGATGGTCTGTGGGCCGCAAGAATAGGGAGAGATCTCATTGTCCTTCCATAGATTAGGGATATCTCCCGTTCTACAGCTTTCCCAACCATTAGAAAGCCAATCAAGGTGGCTCCTTCCTCCCCATACACATGTACCCATTATTCTGACCAGTAGAATGTTAGCAGGTAAAACAAAACTCTAAGGTACCAAAAAAACTCTTAATGCTCTGGACAGAGTCAACTCTTAATGCTGTGGACAATTACATGAATTTCTAATTCTGTGAATAACCCGTCATCAGAGTTTTATTCCAAGATCCGGCCCAATTCTGGCCTCTATGTGCTTTCAAGCAATGTAATATAATTAAGATGTTATCATAACCTACCTATCAGAACCTTGTGACTCACTAGATTTGCGATCTTAGGCAGGTCACTTCCTGTTCCAAGGCCTGCAGTTTCATCATTCATTCACTCAACAAATATTTATTGAGAAGCTAGTAAGTTCCAAGCACTGAGCTGAGTGCTGAACATAACAAAGATGAGCAAGATATCTCCCTGCTGAAGAATTTTTCAGTCTATTGTTTATGTGTTAATATAAACAACTCGTCACATTACTGTGAGAGGAAAACTGGGAGAAGAGCACCAGGTGTCTGATTAGGGGCATGGGGGTCTGTAAAAATAAGGGGTTGGGCTTCTAGATGAAAGAGTCTCTTATTCTAAGATTGTGATGCATTCCAAAAGGACACAGAAGCCATTTGGATATTCTGCTCCAGGGAAGTGTGTGCAATACCACCCTCCACTAGTGCAGATAAGAATTTACCATTGGCAGTTTACCATTTGGCACCAATACCTCCTTCAAACAGAACAGAAGCCAGATTCTCATTATCAGGCTTTTACCTTATCTAATTCTAATGATCACCTAGGAGTGTAAACGACACTTGGTAAAATCAAGTCTCTTCCAGTTCAAAGGTCAGAAAGCACATTACATATAACTTGTGCCATACATACGTATATACAATTAAACAGCTGATGAAATGAAGGGAAAAATTAGGAGGGGGAAATATTAGGAGGGAGGAAAAAATCAAGCCTGGACACATATAAAATAAATCCGTCATAAGGTTTTCTTTCAAACAAAACCAGAAAAAAAGCTACTGATATGTTATTGCTGGGACTCAATATTCACCCCGAGATGCTATTGAACTAAAATTGTGGCTCACAATTCACACCAACTAATACTATTTAAACCCTCAAATACTGAAAGGAATAAGAGTTATGAATTCCTAAAAGGTCAATATCAATCTTTGCAGGTTGTTATTTTCTTTTTCTGCTTACCTGTATTTCCTATATTTTCTACAACAAATACATTTGGATGCTATAATGTTTAAAACCTGGTGGAGGTGATTATTTTACAAAGGATAACATACATCATCTTCTATTAAAATATTGATTAGTTTTTACCTATCTTCCCAAGATAGTGTGAGGAGTCTGATGCTGCCACATCCATACTGGCTGGTAAGTCAGTTTTACGTATAACTTAGTACTCAGATTTTTTTCTATCTAGAAGTAGAAATGTAGGTCACATACAAGGCTTTCCCATTCCATTTTTAATTTATCTCATAAATATATGTATTTAGTGATAAAAAATTTTATGTGTTAAGAAGACATCTTGATGATTGCACAATAATGTGAATGTAGTTAATACCACTAAACCATACACATAAAAAATGGTTAAAATGGTAAATTTACATTATGTATATTTTACCATAATTTTTTAAAAATAAGTAATTAAAAACTTTAATTAAAAATTACAATTGGTTTGTGTATATGGACCTTGTATCCTGTAAGCTTTTTAAACTCTCCTGTTAGTTCTAGTAGCTTTTAAAAATATTCCTTAGGATTTTCTATGTACATCATGCCTCATGTCTCCTATAAGATAGTTTTATTTCTTTCTTTCAGAAAAAAATCTACATTAACAGAGCAGATTATCAGAGACCAAAATCTTTTATTCAAATGCTGCTAAAATATGTTAAGAAGGAGGAACCATGTCACACAGATGTCGACTCAGATTAGGGAAGATAAAATTAAAATTACTTTGATTCCAACATGTGAGATCAGTTTGAGAATGACTTTGCCTCAACACGTGCTTAACAGAAAACACCTCAAGCCATGTATCACTCCTGAGCCAGAGAGAAATGGTGGCAGAGGGAAGTGGATGTTGGTTTCCAGGGTTCCTCACTTATTTGATCACAGGGTGATGCAACCAGGGAGCACTGTTTCAACCTGTTGGTCTTGGTCCATCCAGAAAACATGCTTGTCGACTTGCTTTTATCACTAATTCACAGTTGAGATTGAAGCAAGCAAGGGAAGGGACTCCAATAGTTCTCACTTGGGAATCCTCGGCCCCGAAAGCCTGCACGAAGGAATTGTCTGAAACCAGCAGAGCCCTGGAATCAATAGCAGCCAAGGTCATAAACTTGAGAGGTAAGGAGCAAGAGGGACAGGGAGGCCAGGGTTAAAAAAATGAGAGCTCCAAAACAGAAAAGTAAAAACTATTAATAAAAAGTGCTAAAAGGTGAAAACGGATCTTTCAATTTTCAATGAGACTGCTAAATAATGATTCTTAGAACTTGGTGGTAGTTGATTTAACAAACCAAGTGATAGAGAGCAGGAAACTAATACCATGTCAAAAGTTATTTTTAAAAAAAACTCCTAAATAGTTTTAATTAGCCAAATTTGATAGCCCAGCACAGCTGGGGAGATTTACTTATAATAAACACCAGTAGAGGAAAAATGGATCAAAAATTTCAATATACATATAAAAACAATGGAAGCTCTAGAAATGAAGGAATAACATCTTAATACTAAATACTTAAAGAGATCAACTTATTAAATATAACAACATATTAAAGCAGTAATCAGAAATATATCTTACCATATTGGAAGCATTTTTTAACCTCATCAGAAAAAAAAAAAATCCATGAAGACACAGAAGCACAAATGGCTAGGACAATAGGATCTTTTTTTTTTTTCACAGTGACTTTTTGATTTTTTTAAATTAAGTTTATTGGGGTAACATTGGTTAATACGATTATATAATTTCAGGTGTACATTATAATTTGACATCTGTATATTCTAGACAATAGGATCTTAAAAAGGAACTCTGACAAAAGTGCCAACAGCTATATCATGAGTCAAACAAAAATCATATTTACTGTAAGAAGAAGGGGAAAATACAACTTTCACAATAAAAGAAAGGAAAATACAGACCATGCATAATAATACTAGTAGTGTAGATAACATATATACATTTTTTTAAAAAACAAGAAATAAGCCTTAGTTTCCTCATTCATAAGACGAAAAGTTGAAATAGACTAGGTGCTTAAAATGGGTGTTGGTCTGTGACAGGAGCCTCCAGACAGCCCCTTCCACAGAAAACTGCCTCTTTCTTTCCCTGAAGATCTTCGTGAACAGCGTGAACAGAGTGGGGAAAACCAGTTGGGAAGGTCTAATCAATAAATGATCTCCATGTCCCCTCCAGCTCCAGCATGCTGTCACTGTACTGACAATAAATCAACATCATAATGCGCAGTGGTAACAAGGCAGAAGCTCCATTCTGCACAAAGAAATAGAGCAGATAATGGAAAGGATAGAAACATCCCTATCTTTCTAACAGCTACTTTCTGGAAAGTACATTTGAAGAACATCAAGATAAAAAAATGTTAAATACATTTTAAGGCAGGCATTCCTAGCAAAATGTGGTTCTGAGGCAGACCAGAATGAGGGCTAAAGTCATACATTTTGCGGCTGAAACTGTAGCTGTTAACAACTATGAGAACGGACATTGCAATTAGAGACAACATGGACATGAACAAAGAACAGTCATAGAATCCTGAAAATGCCATCATGAACTACATAATTTCCAATAAATGATGTAAAGACAGATGCAAAAAAATATTTAAAATCAAAAAAAATTTTCAATTTCTGCATCCTTTCTCTAATAGGTATAAAGATATTAAAACACAACCATTTATTTTAAAAATATTACATGATTTATTTTACAGAGGCACTGATGCCATACACGAATTACCTTAGCATTCAAGTGCTTCCTAAAAGAATGTTCTCAAATTTATACTTGGAATAAGTTTTTCACTTAAAATCAATTGTGAAGTATACAGAGTACAAATTATACGATCCTTGATACTTTTTGTAAGTTTTTAAATGTCCAAAATCAGAAGTTTGAAAGTTCAGTTTGGATTACATCAATTTAATTTTAAAATGTTTGGATTTTGTTATGTGGATAGCTGAATCCTGAGTGTGTACTTTCTTCCTGGTCAGCCATGTATCTTTTCAGCACTTGCTTTAATAAAAGAAATAAAAAGACGCAATTAAGCAAATCATAGAGCAGTGTTTCTTAAACTGTAACATGCATACAAATAACCTAGTGATCTGAAAATGCAGATATTGATTCAGTAGATATGGAGTAGGACTTAACGTGGGATATTTTTAACATGCCTCCAAGTGATGCTGCTGCTGTTGCTGCTGCCAGTGGGTCCAGAACTGAACATGAAGAGCAGGGCTGGAGAGTAGTGGCTCTCTAACTCAGGTGCAAGAGACAACCTGGAGGGCCTGTTAAACCAGACTGTTAGACCCTACCCCAGAGGTTTCCAATTTAGGAGTTCTGAGGTAGGGTACAAAATTCTGCCTTTCTAACAAGTTCCCAGGCAATGCTGATACTTTGAGAACTACTGCTGTCGAGGAAAGAATATTAGATTGTGAGAGAGAAAATCTGGGTTTGGCTTTAGCTCTGTTACTAACTGGCCCTATGACTTAGTCAGGTAGAAAAGTATTCAGCTGCAATTAAAAGAACATCCAATTAACAGTAACTTAAACAAATAGTAGTTTGTTTTTCCCACTTGGTAAATCCAAAGTTGGGTAGTTCAGGGTTGAGACACTTAAGGACACATGGTCTTTCTATCTAAAATGTGGCTTTTGTGTTCACGGGCATAAGATGGCTGCTGAACCAAGTTCCAAGCAGAAGGAAGAGAGCAGAGCAAAGGGGGCATCTAGCTGCACACTTGTCCTTTTGAAAAAGTTTCCCAGGAGCTTCACTTTGTGACTTCTGCTTACATTGCACTGGCCAGAACTGAGGCAACCGCAGATCTATCGTTGGGAGGTGACTAGTGGGGAGGGAGTTGGACTAGCATTGTCTAACCACAGTGACCTCAGACAAAGGCACAGATCTTCACCATAATAGCAAGACTACAAAACTCCAAAACATAAGTATACATCTCAGCTCTCTGAACTCCAGTCACTCTCCTAATCCATAAAATGCATGAGATACACTCCTGGCAATTGGTGGCAGGACAATTCATCAACATGTTAGACTATCCCGTACATTGCAGGACATTTAGCACTCTGCTCTCCAGGTACCAAATGCCAGTATTGCCCATCCCCACCATTGTGATAAAACCAAATAGGCCTCTCTACTGGTTTTGTAGGTGCCCCCTGGTTGGGGTGAGGCATGAGAGCGGACTGTCTTCTGGGGTTGGAAACCACTGTACTAGATGGTGTTTGGTCCAGAATTGTATGATTTTCTCTGGTCTCTTTAATAAAGACTGGTTACTTTTTTGAAGCTCTGACTACACAGCAGGAGAATGGGGCCTTACTCTCTGCCTCATGGTGGGTAGGCATTCTTTTATCTCCTTATTGCCATTTTTAAATAATTACTAGTTTACCTTACTGAAAAAGCACTCCTCGTTTGGCACACGTGTTATCCAACACCACCACTCTATTACTTGTTCCAACGATCTACCTACTTCCAATCGTTCCTCCACATTTTCCAGACACTCCTCTCCACTCCAATCCTCACCTTCACCCTAGGTAACTTTTACAACCATAACGATGGTCCTGACTGGACTGGCTGTTCCTTGACCTCGTCACCTCCAATGCCCTTTCCTACTTCTCTTTTTGTCACTCACACTATGTGGACAGAACTCAGCACCTGCCGTCCCACAAACTACTCTGCACTCTTAAACTTGACTGGTTCACTCTTGTACCGTCACTGCCTGCACCTCCACTTTCTCATTCCCTGTGTCCTATTCTTCCTAGTGTTGATTTCACTCTCCCAAGCTATCGGCCCTTCCTAGAGCCATGTTATTTTCCATGCAGCCTGGACAATTAGAGCCATCCTTCCTTTATTCCTGGTCTTCTTCACTTCATCCTCCTGGTAAAAACCCGGACCGGGCTCTAACTGTCTTCTGCCCTCTGACTCCTGTACTCCCACACCCACACAGTCTGTTGCCATGACAACTCGGTGGTCTCTAACTGCCTCACCCCTCACCACCAACAGGCCTGATAGTTCTACTTATCTTTATCAGCCCTCTCTTCTGTTCCCTACCTTTATTGCCTCCCCGCTCATTCTCATTCTCAGCAGAAAACTTCACTCCTACTTGACAGTGAAAATAGAAGCTGTCAGGCAGAATCCCCCTCAACTTCCTGCCCCCACTCCCACCCTCCTAAAACACTTATTTTTATCTATACTTATTCTTTCCTCCCTTTTATTGTGGGAAAAGTTTCCTTCCTGTATTAATCCTCCACCTGAGTCCTGCATCCCCATAGCTCCAGCCTCCTCAGGAACGGTGGCTCTCGAAATCCCTTCCCTGTCCCTTCAGTAGTTTAACATGGAAGTCTCTTTTATGTTCTAGAAACCAGTGTTCCCCACACACTACATTCCCATCTCCATTGTACAAGTGTCCCCTTCTCTCTTTTCCTTTAGAGCCAAAGTTGTTAACTTTTTTTCACATTATGGATGCCTTCAGCAGTCTGGTAAATAATGTTATTGAATGCATATAATAATATACATGAAATTACCATGGAAACCAATTATATTGAAATACAGTTGTTACAATATATTTTTTAAATCTGCGACATAGTAATAAATGTGCTTTGTTCTTTTATTTTATTTTCGTGAGTCCTTTATTAACACATTAAATAACAAGATCTTGAAGTGGATATCTCATACTTTCAAGGAATGGTGATCATAAACAAGAGTTTGCAACATTTGCATCAATCCGTAATGTAATATCAACATAGCTGTGATTTTTATAGGTGACAAAGTCACAGGTACCGCTATAGAAGTGAGTGAAAAATCAAAATGTAATTTTTTTCCCATTTAAGTTCATGGATCTCCTGAATTCAATCCATAGAGCCCTTGGAGGGGATCTCTGGATCCCAGATTAAACCCCTATTTTAAAGTCTATACTCCCTGCCTACCTTCTTAATTCCCATTCATGTCTCTATTTTATGATTCCTCAAATATCCATTAGTGCCAACTATGTATAAAGATAAGTAACCCTTTGCAATCTGTTTTCTTTTTTTCTCATGGCCCAGGGTCACTCTCCTTGCCAAAGTCACCAGTGATCCCCCAAATTTGAAAATCCCTTTTCCATCTCCATATTATTCCATCTCCCTGCAGCTTCATACATCAATTCATTACCTCCTTGGAAATTTCTCCTTTCTAGGCTCTTATAGTATCCTCTATGGCTGTGCCTTCAGCTCCAAGTAAAAAATGAACCCAAATTAAATAGCTTGAACCATAGGGAAAAATATATCTCACATTTTAAGAGACATGGGGCAGGTCCAGAGCTGATTAATTTGATGGCTCAGCAGTATCTTCAGAAACCCAGTTGCCCTCCGTCTTCTTGTTCTACCACCCTCAGCATAATGGCTCATACCCAAGATACTCTGCACAGTTAAAAGACGATAGTAGCAGTTCTAGGTGCCATATCCAAATGTGACAATGTGCAGCCGAAGAAGAAAGTGTGTCTCTTCTTTTATGTCTATTTATAACCAGTGAGGAGACCTTCCCCAGAAACCTCCAGAAGTCTTTCCTCACATTTCATTGACCTGAATTGCATTTTACATCCCCTCCTAAATCAGTCGCTGGCACGGAAGCTGTGATAACTATAATCGGCTTGGATTAATTAGGTTTACTGCTGAACCACTTGGAAGAAGAATGGAATGCAGAACAAAATCCAGGCTCTGCCAGGAACAAAGAGAGTAAGCAATCAAATCTCACAGATACACACTAGTGTTTCTTCAGCTTTTTTGCTTGCTCCTTCGTTTTTCTTTGCAATACAATCTTCCTTCCTACTGTTTGTGTCATCCCTTGGGCCTCTCAAACTCAACCTGTGCATACGTGCTCCTCCTGACTTGCCTGTGTCTCAGTAAATGCTCTACCTTCACCCAAAATCCCAAGTTTGAAATCTGTCACCTCCTACTCTTCTCTCTCCTCTATCCCCATTACATGTTCAGTCATCTTGAACTCCTGTATATGCTCTCCATTCAGTGTCTATAGAATCTGTCCCCTCCTCTCCATCATTGGGGAGGAATCTCTTTATTTCAGGTCTGGCTGGTAACCTGGCACCTTGCCCCACTCAAGCCATGGCTGTCTCACTGATGCCAGACAGATCTTTTCTAAAATGCAAATCTGATTCTGTCCCAGCTCCATTCAGGATCCTTCAGCAGCTTCCTATTCTGCAAGACACATCCAGGTCTGGTCCCTGCTGATTTCTCCAATTCACTATCTGTTCACCACTAAACTCAGCATGTCCTCTCCCACATCTGGCCTGTACACGTGCTGCTTCTTCCACACCATTGGCTCCCTCAACGCACGCGCGCGCGCACACACACACACACACATCTTTTATTTCTCCCACATGCATTCAAAAACACTTTAGTTTTTGTTTTGTCATAAGGGATGAGACCATGCATATTGTTCTGTAATTTATTTTTGTCACCTACCATGTGTTGGCAATCTTTCCATGCCAATGAGAGCTCCACCTTACATTTCTTACAAATGGTTCCTTTGTGTTGCTTAATAGGGATATGTGTAGTTTATTTAACTACACCTCTATTGATGGACACATAGACATCGATGTTGTTTTTCACCATTATAAACACTGCTGCAGCACACATCCCTGTACATATATCTTTGTGCAAATATATTAGCATTTGTGTCATCAGGGACCTAGTGATTTCTGGACTTGCAGGATCAAAGGTTATATGCATTCGACATGTCAATAGAGCTGTCAGTTTACCCTCCAAAATGTATCCATTTATACAACCACCAATAATGCATAAATATATAAAAGCACCCATTTCTCAGAATCATCAACACTAGATATTATCAATTTTTAAATTTTTGCTAATCTAATTTTGCCTTAAATTTGTATTTTTCTGATTACTAGTAAGATAGCATCTTTTTATATATTTTTAAAATTTATTGGAGTGACAATGGTTTATATATATATATATATATATATATATAATCTATCATATAAACCGTTTATTCCCTTTACTATCTTTTTCTGAGTGCATTTTTATTGATTTGTATCCCCCTCCATTTTCCCCACTGGTCAATTCCTACCAGACATTCAAGACTAGGCCAGGCACCTACCATCTCCTCCAAAGTCTTCCACAATTTTATGGCCTCTCCCTGCCCCCCACCCCACCCAAGTTAGGCCCCCAACTCTGCCTTTTGTGCTAACCTTGCTAAGTGTTTATCTCCTCCACGAGGCCCGAGGCCGTAGGCACGTAGGCACTTAGGTCCCTTACCTCTACTTCCCCAGCTCATACTTCCTGCATAGTAAAAGAAGTACATAATAAAAGAATGAAAGAATGAGCAAATGATAACAAACAGAATTACTTTTAGGCTTATTTCCTTTTTCCTATTCCTTGAGAAAACAATACAGAACAAAATAACCCATTTTGTTCTATTTCATTACCAAAATGTGATTTTAACATAGCTCCCTTCGCATAAGAGCTTCAGCTCTTTGCCTCTACTGTTTGAAACTTTCCTGGGCTTCCTTTTGAAAGTGAAACTTCCTGGGGTCATAGGATCAAGTCTCAAGATCTGAAGCTGCTCTAACTAGCTGTCTTCCTCCTTAAGGATACACCCTCTTCCAGGTCATATCTCTGCCTCCTTATCTCCCTTACATACCTGTACTCTTGACATACTGCAGGTGAGGTGTCCAGGAAAGGCCACAAATGAAGAGACAGCCAAAATAATGTTTTATTCAACCTGGAATGTCAAATAAAGGCTTAGGGCATTTAACCAACTTGTTAGTTTACAAATGCTACTTTTATTATCAGAGGCAGACCAAGGCCTCAGATAAAGGAATGCCACATCCCACTACATTATCATAAACTGGATCAGAGAGCATGGAGCCAAGCAAATTAAACTCAATATTCAATAATCAAGCCCTGAGCCCCTGGATCTGAAGCCCATGAGAAAGACCATGAACCTGGGCCTTTTGCTCAACCTCAATAGAAGTTAGATCTGAAACCAAATATGTAGAATCATGACAAATAATTAGATTTTAATTTTTAAAATTTTATTTAAAGCAATCATTTATTTTGATTTTACCCTGAATAAGATCTTTCACCTGTAGCAGCAGCCTAGCTATACTTTAGCTCTGAATGCATCTAGTGATAATTATAACCACAACTAATAGGTGTTGAGTGTTTTCTTTGAGTCTGGCACAGTGCTAAGAGCTCAACTCATTTAACAGATGCGGACTGGTCATTTTTCAGCAGAAATGGAAAGCATAGTCTGCTAATGACTGGGAACATTTACATTTACCTCCACTAATGAACATAAGCATCTGTTTCCAACCCATGTCTACAGACTAGAAGGGGCCTCCAGTTTGTCAGAGATGGCTTCTTAGAAGAAACTTACACTGCAACTTCCCCAACTCAGATGAATTCACACGTTCTAACCTGTTTGCCTATAAACTGGGATTTGAAGGATGTTCCCACTTCTGTGAGACTAGGAGGAGCAAGGCAGTGTTATTAATCATAAGAAAAGGCTGAAATTAAACTCTCATGTTTCACAAGTGTTCATAAACTGCTTACAGCTTATTATTTTCAAGGAAGCAAACAGACGTTCCAGACTCACCAGGAGGGAGACCTGGCAAGTTTACTCTCATCTCTGAAGTCTTCGTCTTCACCTGGGCAGACTCAGAGAGGGGCCTGGCACAGCCTCTAAAGACAGCCGGACTTGAAGGAGTGGTTCTGGCGGGGGAGGAGGGCACTAACGGAGGGGCTCCCAACTCACCCTCAAACTTCAAAGGGAGCAGCCAGACCCTCCCTGAAAAGATGAGGCAGCCAGTCCTCCTGGGGGCTGCTGGGAGGAAGAGGGCCGGGTGGCTTGAGTGGAGTGAGGGGAAGGGAAGCTGAGGCGAGGCCGGGAAGAGGGCGGGCATGGAGCGAACCAGAGACTTCTAGAGAAGCCCAGAAGATTCCTGGCTGCCGGCTTCGTCTGAGCATGACTCTTGGCGTTAGTGCGCCAGCGCTTTTGCAGCGGCTCCCGAAGAAAGCCTGCAGGGACAGACAGCCCATCCGCGTGGAAGAGCGGCCGGGAGCCGACCCACGTCGGAGCCGGGGCTTGGAATGTTACGGGGGTGGGGAGAAGACTCTTCAACAACTGGTTTCGAGACAATTGGCCCATCCATATGGAAAAGATAAAGTAGATCCCTATCTTAGAGCAGGCCTTCAAATAAGTTCCAGATGAACTAAAGACCTACAGGGAACAAGCGAAACTACTGCGGGGCTTTTGGACCTAGACATAGAAGACAGCTTTGTGATGCTGGGGGAGGGGAAGGTTTCTTTAACAAGGTGCAAAAGAGAAGGAAAAGATGGGTCACTTTGTCTACATAAATAGAAAACTGGGCAAAGGGTATCAACAGGCAGTTCCTAAATGTCAGTAACAAAAGAAAATCTAATCAATTTCACTAGTGATCATAACTGGAAATTACAACCAGGAGATCTCATTGGGCAGTCATGGAATTGACAAAAATTAAGCTCTGATAACCCAAGGGTGGATGGAAATGAAAGGTGTAGGGAAATGAAAACTCTATTGTTGGTAAATGTGTAAACTGGAACAACTATCTAGGAGAAAATATATGAAACCTTGTAAGGTTTAAGCTGCACAGGCCCCTGGTAGATATTTTCCTTCATGTTCACAAGCGAACAAGTCCTGTATTCCTTTGATGTAATAGGGAATAAGTGGAAACAGTCAAATTGCCCATGTAGAAACAGAAACAGAATAAAATAGTTTTATTCATCCAATGAAATACTATAAAGCAGTTAAAAGGAATGAAATAAGCCTATCTATACCAACATTGCTAAATACCAAAAATCTAGTGTAGGGTGAAAAAAGGTTACAAAAGGATTATTACACTCTGATACCATTCCTATACAATTTTGAAATAGAAATGTATAGAAAAAATACAAAAATCATGCTTTATGCTTAAAACTTTTTGTAATTTAAAAAAATATACGACCACAATGAGATACTACTTTACACTCATTAAGATGGCTATTATTTTTTTAAAAAGAAAGTAACGAGTATTGGCAAGGATGTAGAGAAATTGGAATGCTTGTGCATTGCTAGTGGAAATGTAAAATAGTGCAGCACTATAGAAAATGGTATGGCATTGTGTCAAAAAAATTAAACATGAAATTCCCATGTGATCCACCAATTTTACCCAGAAGAATTCAAATCAGGGACTCAGGTATTTTTATACCCATGTTCATAACCGAATTATTCACAATAGCTACTATGTGGAAGCAACTCCAGCTGTCCATCAATAGATGAATGAATAAACACAAAATGTGGCATACATACAATGGTATATTATACAGCCTTAAAAAAGGAATGGCATTCTGACACATGCCACAACATGAAGCAACCCTGAAGACATTATGCTAAGTGAAATAAGCCAGACACGAAAGTACAAATACTGTATTATTCCACCTATATGAGCTACCTAGAGTAGTTAAAATCATAGAGACAGAAAGTAGAATGGTGGTTAGGGCAGTTATTGTACAGAGTTTCAGTATGGGCGAATCACAAAGTCCTGGACATGAATGTTAGTGATGTTTGTAGAAGAATGTGAATGTAATTTATGCCACAGAATTATACATTTAAAACGATTTAAATGGTAAATTTTATGTTAGGTAAATTTAATTTAAAAGTAGAAATTTAAAAGAAGAAAACTGGCTTCGATCCAGCCGCTCCATTTAACAGAGCCTCCCATCAAACTATATACAGCGTAGCTGACTCCACACACCTGAGCCGCCCCTCCTCTCACCTCCGCTCCGCGGAGGTCGCAACTCTGCAGCCCCAGCTGGTATCACCGCGCAGGCGCGGAGCTGAAGCGGGTGGGCAGTAGGGGGCGTGGCCTCGCTCTGCGCCTGTGCCGAATTCTCGCAGCAAGTGTCGTGGGGGAAATGATACCCAGGTTGGGCATCCCGGCCCGCCGGCCGCGGGGAGGCCTGCACTGCACACGCGCAGACCGAACACCGGCGTCAAAAAACGAGGAGAGCGCTCGCTTTCCACGTCCTGCGCGTCTGGCTGCCAGGCTTTCGTCTGCGCTGTGACTCCCGCCGGGCCGGGCTGGCGCGCCCACGTCTGAAGAGCGATGCCCCGGGAGATCATCACCCTGCAGCTGGGCCAGTGCGGCAACCAGAGTGAGCGAGCGTGCGCCGGGCCCCTCCACTCTCCGGTTCTGCCCCTTCGGGTTCCACCCAAATGCTTGTCATCCTCCAATCCCCCTTTCCCTCCCATGAACCCCCTGCCCTACTGCGCATGATGAACGAGCCCCAAACCCAGACCTGCGTCTACAGTCCTGGTCTGTGACTGCTCCCAGACCAGGCGTCTTGGGTCCATCCTCTGGTGTGAAAGCCTCTGAGCCTAACCCTGGGCTCTTGAGGCCGCGTGAGTGTAGCGGACCAAGGATCTCTTCTCATCCCCCAGTTGGGTTCGAGTTCTGGAAACAGCTGTGCGCGGAGCATGGTATCAGCCCGGAGGGCATAGTGGAGGAATTCGCCACCGAGGGCACTGATCGCAAGGACGTCTTTTTCTACCAGGTGCTCCCAGCGACTTGGCCACGGGGCCTAAGGGAAGGGCAGCAGCTTTGGGAATCCCCACTGGGCAGAGAGGCCAGAGCTTCTGGCTCCAGGAGGGAGGGCAGGCAGGAACCAGAGTTGGAAGGAGGACTGGGCTGGCCTTAGCTGAGTGGGCCCCCTCCTGGACTCCCGCTGACAGGCAGACGATGAGCACTACATCCCCAGGGCTGTGCTGCTGGACCTGGAGCCCCGCGTGATCCATTCCATCCTCAACTCCCCTTATGCCAAGCTCTACAACCCAGAGAACATCTATCTGTCGGAGCATGGAGGAGGAGCTGGCAACAATTGGGCCAGTGGATTCTCCCAGGTATTCAGGTGGCCATCCCAGACCCTTGATATTTCTCTCCCCTGGACAAGGCAGGTTTGAGCAGCTTGGGGATCTGACCAGACCAGATTGACCATAAATAAGGTACAAAGGGATACCCTGACAAGAGGGACAACCAGGGAGGTTCATGCAAACTGCAGATTATTTACAAAGTAGCTTTTCTGGGTTGAGGGCCACAGCTGAGGCTCTGTTTGAGGGTAGTAGCAGTTTCCCAGGATAGAGTTCTTGGTGCTGAAAAGAGATATTCTCCAGAATCTTCATCCTGACCTTTCTTCCCTATGTCTTTATACAGGGTGAGAAAATCCATGAAGACATTTTTGACATCATAGACAGAGAAGCCGATGGAAGTGACAGCCTAGAGGTGAGGTTCTGCCCCACTGAAGAAAAAACAAAATGCTGAAAAGTGCTAGGGGAAGGTCAGGAGGTACCCTGAAAATGTAATATAATGGGGGCAATTCAATTCAAAACTTGTTTACAGAGCATCAGATGTGAGATATTAAGGTAAATAAGGTACAGTCCTTGTCCTCAAGGAGATCCTAATCTGGATAGCATCAGCGTTTTAGGCATGAATCATCCTTTTCAAGGACCCTCAGCCTGGATGGACGTGGAGGAAGCCCTGAGACATGAGTGTGTTGGGAGTAGGAAATGAGACAAGCCCGAAGCCTCTCCTCAGATTCCTGGAGAATGCCTCTCCATCTCTCCCCATGCAGGGCTTTGTGCTATGTCACTCCATCGCTGGAGGGACGGGTTCTGGCCTGGGCTCTTACCTCCTGGAGCGACTGAATGACAGGTGAGCCTGTGTTTGAGGAGAGAGTATTAGCCCTGGTTCCCTGGGTAATGGCATTCCTTTTTGTCACTTTTTTCTCATTGACTGAAAGGCCTGCCACTAGCCCTTTGAGTTATAAGTAGGAACAGAGCCTGGCCACCTAGGAAGCATCTTGGACGCAGTAACTCCTGGGAGGGATGTTTGCCTAGAGAGAAAAGGGGACCGACAGAGTTTGATGCTTTCGGCTTATCTTTTTGGCTCCTGGGCTCTGAAGACTCAGTTCTGCCCTCACCCCTTTTGTGCCAGTGCTGGGTAGCACTTGGAAAGGAATGACCCCTGTTATCCCTAGAGAAAACAGAAATGGGCAGCGATGGGAGTCCTTTCAGTTCACTGTGCCACCTTCCCTTTTTCCTCTTCCTCACCTCCAGGTACCCCAAGAAGCTGGTACAGACATACTCAGTGTTTCCCAACCAGGATGAGATGAGCGACGTGGTCGTCCAGCCCTACAACTCATTGCTAACACTCAAGAGGCTGACCCAGAATGCAGACTGTGTGGTGAGCATTGGAGGAGGGTGTGGGGGACTTGCGTCTGCCTCCCCAAACTAGTAAGACACATACACTTGCCCTTCCCGAGCCCCTGCCCAGAAAAGAGAGAACCAACAAAGCCATACCTGGTGTCCCAAATTATGAAATAAGGACCAGACCCCCAGTTGCTTATAGTCCCCCATATGTCCCCATTTAGCCTTCTTAATGCCTACTCATGCTTAAATTTTCAGCCCAAGAGTAACTTTCTTAGCATAAACCTTCCCTGGTCACTCAAAGTTAAATTCCTTTGCGCATATTTCAGCCTGTATAAAAGTATATAACTATGCCTTTCTGTTATTTTATATTTAATGTCAGTCTCCCTCCACTAGTCTGCAGACCCAAAGACCATGCCTATTTATTTTCCATGGTACTTCCAGAGCCAGACACAGTGCATGGCAATGGGACAATAAAATATTTTACTTCACTGGATGGTAGAAAAGTGTCTCGTGATGCCCCAGACACAGTACTTTCCTTTTAAATAAGCACACCTACTTCCTGGTTTTGGAGTTTAGAGGAGAGCTAAGCTAATAACTTATTTCTCTGCTCCCTTTCTCCTAAAAAAGGTGCCGTGACCCTCTTCTGTCCCCCCAGGTGGTGCTGGACAACACAGCCCTGAACCGGATCGCTACGGACCGCCTACACATCCAGAACCCATCTTTCTCCCAGATCAACCAGCTGGTGAGCCCCTATTCTTGGGCTCCTTTGGACTGGAACCCCTCCTTGCTGCAGTGCCATCTGGGGATGGGAGGCATCCCCAAGAAAGATGCATGACATGGCGCCCCTGTCCCCAGGTGTCCACCATCATGTCCGCCAGCACCACCACCCTGCGCTACCCCGGCTACATGAACAACGACCTGATCGGCCTCATCGCCTCGCTCATTCCCACACCACGGCTCCACTTCCTTATGACGGGCTACACCCCCCTCACCACAGACCAGTCGGTAGGAACAGCCCTCAGAGTCCCAGTCCAGGCTGGCCCTGGGCCCAGTAGGCCCCAAGCGAGCCTTGCTCTCCTCCCTGCTGCCCCAAGACCTGCCCTTTGCAGCCCCCAGAGGCTCTGTGCTCAGGGACTGGCACCAACTGTATGACTTCTGTACTGACTTGCTGTCCTCCCCCCTTGGCCTGGCTCCCTGCAGGGCCTGGGATGTGCGGGGTCTGCTTATGCTCCTGCACAGGGGCACGAGTTTGCTGAGCTGAGCAGGGCTAAGATTCCTGATCTCACAGCAGAGGCTCGGTATAGACCTGAATCTAAAGACACTCCCCCAAGAAACCATACTGTCACGGGTCTGGTTGGGGACATGGGTTGCCTACTCTTCCCCCCATGTGTCTCTGGACTGTGCCCTGAGTGCCGGCCTGGTCCCTGTGGCCCACTGTCCCCTCAGGTGGCCAGCGTGAGGAAGACCACGGTCCTGGATGTCATGAGGCGGCTGCTGCAGCCCAAAAATGTGATGGTGTCCACCGGCCGGGACCGCCAGACCAACCACTGCTACATTGCCATCCTCAACATCATCCAGGGGGAAGTGGACCCCACTCAGGTAGGCGAGGCCCCTTTGTTCCAGCCCTGGAACCTGCAGGGGTAGAGGAAAAGCGACCACCACCAGTCCTGTGCCCACCTCAGGTCCACAAGAGCCTGCAGAGGATCCGGGAACGGAAGTTGGCCAACTTCATTCCCTGGGGCCCAGCCAGCATCCAGGTGGCCCTGTCGAGGAAGTCTCCCTACCTGCCCTCTGCCCACCGAGTCAGCGGGCTCATGATGGCCAACCACACCAGCATCTCCTCGGTGAGGCTTATCTCCTGGTCTTCTTTGGCCACTCAGCTCCACTAGCACCTGCATCACTCTCCCTAGTCTGTTCCAACCCTCTGTCCTGTACCGGCTCCCATCATGGAGATTTCTATCTCTTTCAGCTCTTTGAAAGTTCCTGCCAGCAGTATGACAAGTTGCGGAAACGGGAGGCCTTCCTGGAGCAATTCCGCAAGGAGGACATCTTCAAGGAGAACTTTGACGAGCTGGACAGATCCAGAGAGGTTGTGCAGGAGCTTATCGATGAGTATCATGCAGCCACGCGGCCGGACTACATCTCCTGGGGCACCCAGGAGCAGTGACTTCTTCCCTACTACTCCCCCTGGACAGTAAGCACCGCCCCATTGTGCCTGGTCCCTCTGACCCAAATTTCCCTCACCAGCAATCCTTCTAGGTTCATCTCCAACCCAGAAGCTGGCCCTACTCCCTCCTACCCATGCCCTGACCTTGATATGCTTATTTATCTCTAATAAAGTAATAAAGCTTGGTTGCAAATATAATCAGGGCTTGGTCTGTGACTGTGAAGGGACCTCGGTCATCCCTCCCATTGCCCAGGCATTTGTTGACCGGGTAGCCTTTATCTGCTCCAGTTTCTTACCACTTAGTCTAGGTCTTAATGTATCCACTGTTTACATTGGTATCTCTTGCATAGAACCAGGCTGTTTTACTGGAGTTAGACCTACTCTAAGGACTCCAGAGGATTATTGAGGTCTGTGATCTTCTTGCCTAAACTCTTGCCTTCAGGTGAATCAGTATTGCCCCAGCCTTCTCCACTTAGGGCAGAGGGTGTGGGGGTTACTGAAGGAGGGCCTACAGCCTTTAAAGCAGGTCAGGAAAGCTGGGACTCTGGATTCCCAGTGCCCAAGGCTATCAGACCTTCAGGAATTCAACTCCATTCAACCCAACCTGATAAAGCAGGAAAGGAACTCAGGAGTAGGGCTCATCCCATCCTAACTAGTTCCTTATCTGTGCCAGAGAAGTTCTTGGGTCTGATCCTGCCTCAGGCTTCTCTCCATTCCAGGCCCAAAGCAGTAGGCACACCAAAGATGGACCCAACTAGGCCCTAGAAGCTGGACACCAGGGTTGGAACTGGATAGTGCCAGTCCTGATGACTCACTGCCCTCTGGCCTCAGGGATGCCAGAGGCTATCCCTATGCCACTCAATGGAGAAGAGAGGGTGAGTAATTGCCAGCTTCGACAACTGCCCTCTTGTCTGCCCCACCCACCACCCTATGGCAGGATACTGGTTAAGAGGAGGTTAAAGCCTTCAGAAGGTCAAGGAGGGTGGAGCCCTGTGATGTTCAGACTTCTCTCAGTGCTGGTAAAAGCCCAAAGTGTGGGCGTCTCTAGGGGTGGAGCTCTGAGCTATGGAGCTCTAACTTGTCCTACTGACAACACTCCCACAGGAAGGATTTGTGTAAATAAGGAATTTTTTTTTCTTCTCTTCTACAAATAAATTAAGAAACAAACTAGAAAATTTTCTGCACCCATTACAGCCCTTGGGTGTGTAGTGTGCCCTGTCCCTGCAGGGTCAAAAGGGTCCATGGTTCCCTCAAATCTCAGAGCAGTCCAGGTCCAGGCTGGAGACGGGAGGGAGGTCATGACCTCTTGGCAGGCTCATTCCTGCAGCTGCCCCAAATAGCCAGACTGTCCCTGGGGCTCATCCAGGCCCGGGTGCTGGCTGGGAGAGGAGGTGTCTGGCAGGTCTTGGCATGGAGGAGAAGGGCTGCTGCAGGGCCTCTCAGGGGAGGGGTTGGCCAAGTAGGCATTCACCAGCTGCATGATTTCTTCCACCTAAGAGAGGGCAGAGGTCAGAGTGCAACAGGGGCCTCTGGATTCTCCTGTCTCATCTTCCACCCTGGCTCCTTACCAAGGCCTTACATGAGCTGTTCCCTGCAATTTTTCCCTCCTCATCATCACTCTTTCCCTCACTCACTATGTGCCAGTCACACTTGCTTTTTTCTGCTTCTGTAATATGCTGTTTATTCTCGTCTCAGGGTCTTTGCACTTGCAATTCCCTTTTTCTGGAATGCTGTTCCCCCAGACCTTCTTATGGCTAGCTTAAATGTCACCTTCTTTGAGTATCCTTTTCTGACCATCCTGCCTAGTGCTATGGCCCCCTCGTCACCTTCTGTCACACTACTCTTTCCTTTGTAGCACTTATCCCTATCTTAAATAGTCTGATTTCTCCTTTAGAGTCTGACCCCCCCACTTTAATGTAAGCTCCTTGATCTTATTATCTTTGATCACTGCTGGGTCTCCAGTGCCCAGAGCTGTACCTGGACCATGATCTGTTTAATAAATTGTTTCTTGACATGTTTTCCCTTCTTTCCTCTTTCCACACCCCTCTTTCCCACTCACCTGGGGACTCTGCAGGAGGATCTGGCTCTCTCCCACCCTCAATGCTAGAGTGTGGGGGCCCATTAGCTGGCAGGCGGCCACATGGCCATAGCTGACACTGTGGATGGGCTCTGTCTCACCGGGTCGAGAGAGGGACATGGCCTTGGCTCCCAGGCCCAGGCATAGCTTCTGTGGAGCACCCCCATCAGACTCCTGCGGACAGACAGGCAGAGTCAGGGTGCAAAAAGGGGACCCCGTAGCACTGTTTTTGGTGAGAAAATATGGCTGTAAGTAGGAAGTTTCCTGGTCTCCCCATGATCCACAGTGCATGTGTGGAGGAGCTAAGGCTCTAGAGGCATAAGGGTCCAAGGGCCAGGCAGTGAATCCTGGGATCTGGGATGGGCAGCTGTGCTGGGTGTAGGGAGTGAAATGACCCACAGTGGGGACCTCTGGTTCTAGGGCAAAGGTGTGGGGCTTGGGCCACCAGAGTCCCCCTCTCCCTTCTCCCCCTCACCGTGCTCAGCTCCAGAACGTCATACCGAGCAGCGCCGAACCCTGGACACTGCGCCGCCAGAGCCAGGTAGGCAGCCATGGCCTCAGCTCGGCCCATGCCCCGTAGCCGCTTCCAGCTGCCTAGCACAGCAGCCGCGGTGCCGGTGCCACCTCCTCCCTCTTGGGCCAAGCTTCCCGCCTTGCGGCCCGCCCCGCCACGCCGGGCCCGCTCTGCTCGACTCTTGGCTAGTCCTGGGCTCCAGATTGCCCCAGCCAGCAGGGCGGCAGATGGGGGAGGCCTGGGGATTGGGCGGGGAGAGTGTTCACGCAGTGGGGCTGGGGGCGGCAGCAAGCGGTCCAGGCGCGGCGGAGGCGCCCGCGGGGAGAAGTCCTGGTGCAGGCTCTGCAGACGCAGCGCCGCCAGGGCGCGCAGCGTGTCATCGGGCGGCGGTGGCCGGCCGCGCAGCAGCAGAGCGTGAGCCTACAGGGAAGCACCGGGCGTCAGCGAGGCAGCGGTGGCTGTATGGTCGCAAAAACACCTCAGGACGAGGAATCTGAGGTCTGGGTTCAAGTGAAGCTTCCCACGGGGTTGTCATAACGACGAAATGTGATGGCCCAGCAGGGGATGGGTTGAGGCTCAGGGGTCTTTTGGGGGGCGTGAATGCCGGAGATCCTCACCTGCTCAAAGAGGAAAGGCAGTTCGTGGCTGTCTGGGGACAGCCCCTCAGGGTGCAGAGGTCCATGAAGACGCAGACACAGTCTCCAACCAGAGTCGGGCGAGTCCTCCAGCCAGGCTTCCTCCCCAGCCAAACTGCAGCAGAGAACACCCCGCTATGCGTTGCAGAAGCAAGGCCCCCCAAGGTGCGGGCCTCTGGGAGCCGGGCCTATTGTTGGGGGCGGGGCCAGGGTGGAGTGGACAGTGGAGGGGAGCCTCGAAGCCCGACTGCAAACGGCTGGCGGGCAGGGGTCCATCTGGGAACCAATAAACATCACTGTGCAGGGCAAGTGGCGAGCGCTCATAAAAGTTTGCTTAGGGATTGACCGAAGCTGAGAGGCAGATGGGCTAAAGGAGAGCAGGGCTGGGGCTGGACATTTACTTCTCAAACCTGGTGAGCACGTCGGCCACAAGAGTCCCACCAGCCAGGGCTCGCTCCTGGGCCCCTCGCTGTTCATACAGCGCGAATGCATTACGGCTTCGGGCCAAGCCCAGCCGCCCTACCAGCTCTCGAGCAACCTGGAGGGAAGAGGGCAGGACGGGAAAGTCAGGCCCCGCAAGGGTCTTGCCAGGACTTCTGGAGGGGAAGATCCAGCTGGAGGGGTCTTCTAGGTCTCTCAGTCCCGCCAAATACACCTCTCACCCATGATGAATTTCATAATTGGGGCAAACCGGTCGTGGGGAGCTGGGAGGCAGGGTTGAGGTTTCAGGGGTCTTTCTCTGATCTTACTTCCGCCGCAGTGGTGTGGGAGTCTATGGCCACAGGGCAGGCACCAGCCCCCGGACAGTGCACGGTGCATAACAACTCTTGCCGTCGGCTCAGCGCGGAAATCTCTGCCAGCGAAGGCACCAGCTCTCGGCCTCGCGTCCGGCCCAGCGCTTTTCGAATAAAGCGCGCATATTCCGCCAGTTCCGAGTCCGGGAGTGCCTGCTCAGTCCTGGAGTAGAGAAAAGCCGAGCCTCAGGGCTCTGAGGGCTTTCCTTCCCCCTCTACCTCGCCTTCTTATTTTAGAGTTTATTTCTCCTAGTCAATTCCCTGCCCTCCAACTCTAAGTTCCTTGAAGGCAGCAACAGGCTCTTCTGAATCGACCGGTGACTCTTTGTATGGAGGTGAATTACTTTCTAAGGCTCCTGGAGACTCCTAACTTCCCCCTCTCACTTCCCAAAGTCTCCATAATCCTCCTTCAGGTCAACATCCAAAATCCAGCCCTGGCTCTGCACTGCATCCCCCCTGAGGAAAATAGCCTTTTGATAATTCATCTACCCAAAGTGGGTACCTATTTGTAATTTCTCCACCTGCAAATGAGATGTGATCTTGTAATTCCCACAAAGGCACTGCGCATATTAGCAGCGGCCCTGACCTTGGGTAAATCCCTTTGCTTCTCTGGGTCTAAGTTCTCTATCTGCCAAACCATTGGAAAAGGCTTATCATTCTCTCCTGGCCCTGTAGCTTTCTTGCCTTGATCTTACCCCACTCCACCCCTCTCACCTCTCCAGATGTCCTAGGAGGTGACCCCGTACAGCTCCCCCGGGCCGGAAGGTGCAGCTCATGCAGGTTAGGAGCTGCCAGTACCGTAGGGCCGCGGGGTCTTCGGTAGCCCGGAGCCCGGGGGGGCCAGCAGGGCCCGAGGTCTGCTTAGCCAGCTGCAGGAAGAGTTCATCGCGGAGCGCAGGCAGGTCCCGGCAGGTCTGGAGTACACCCTGCATCAGGGGCCCCGGGCGCCGCGCCCCCTCCAGGGCCTGCAGCGCCAGGAACAGCCGCACCGCCTCCTCGCGCAAGGGTGCGTAGCCCGGACCTGTGGAAGGGTGGGGGCGGAGGGACGGTTTGGAGAGGGGACACAGAGCTGGGCCCTGGGGGGAAGGCATGAACCAGAGGGGGTCAGAGGGAGTGTAAGAGGACAGAGGGTGACAAGGAAGGGAGGGTACGAAGGACAGGAAGAGTGAAGGGAAAGCAATGGTCCCCACAGAGCCAAACTCTCAACCCTTGCCTCCCAGTGCCCCTCCAGAACTGCTAAAGCTGTAAGGTAGAGGGATAGACTAAAGGACATAGGTTTAAACCCAGATTCTATAATTGGATACAGAGAGCCATCACCATGGATCCAAAAACAGGCTGGACTGGGAGTCAGAAAATCAGGGTTCTTCTCCCAGCTCCCCTTAATCCTCTAGCTTTAGGACCTGGGCCAGTCACTAATCCCTTTTGGGGAGAAATATAGTTGGATGAGGCCAGCACATTCTCCCAGAGTACTGGCCTTTCCACCACTTGTAAAGGTAGTACAGCCTGGTCTTAAAAGTATAATGAAAGAATAGAAGACAATGTAAAAACTCATGAAGGAACACCAGTCGTCAGAAACAGACCCATAAGAAACGTGGTCAAAGGGGATCTTTTTTTCTGTGCTGTCTTCCCACCCTGCTACCCTGGGTATGTCTGGTCAGCTTCTGGTTTCACCTTTATTCTTTGAAAAGTGAGGGGCTGAATTGGTCCCCTGAGGACTCCTGGGTCCCTGTCTGGTGAGGCATTCAGATTCCCTGTCCAAGGGACTGGGGACACAGCACTACTCACCAGGGGCACTGCCTCCGTAGGGCAAGGGCAGGAGTGGCGCGTACAAGGCCCCACTGGTGTGCCTCAGAATCGGGTTCCGATGGTAAATGAGGGCCACGGCCTCAGGGTCCCCGCAGCTATCCTAGGGGCCAGGGAAAGGTTCAAAGTGATGGAGAAGAGGGCTTTTCATGAATCCAGATAACTGCTGGGTCCACCACCCTCCTCTTTCTCGATGGAGACCCCTCTCTGTCACCTGAATGTCTCTGAGCAGCAGTTGGGTGGGGGTCTCCAGTGGTGCCTTGGAGGCGATCACCTCCCGCAGCGCCACCCCCCAGCGCTCTGCCTCGGCCTGACGCGGGGAGCAGAGCCGGACACTGTGCTTCCGACCAGACACGATCACTGACCACAGACCTAAAAGAAAGAGAAGCCCCAGAAGGCAATCAAGGCCGGCTGGGGGCACTGCTCTGAAAGGTAGGAGAGTCCCCACGAGGTCTCACCGGTCTCTTTGGGCCTGCGTTCCGGGCCGGTTACTGAGCACAAGCTGGTGAGCACAAGGCTCCCAAGACGCCGCGCCCCCTTCCCGTTGCTGCTGAACTGGTCCAGGGAGTCCCTGGTGAGCACGAACCAGGACCGGCGTGGAGGTAGCCAGGGCCTCGCCCCTCCTCCGCGGGGCTCACGGTACAGCCAACCTAAGGGGGAGGGGATTAGCAGAAGACATTATCCCCTGGACAGTTGGGATTGGGGGTCCTCCAGAGCGCATGAGATGGGTCTTCACCTTTCACGACAACATCTGTGTCGTCCTCCAGCGGCCCTTTCTCCGGGATGAGGCTCCGCGTCTCTTCCCAGCTCTGCAGCCTGGTCCAGAGGGCAGGCAGGGTTGGGCGAAGCTGTGGGTGGTACACCACGCCTCCAGGGGGCTCCTCTACAGGGGTTCCCCAGACATCGAGGGGTGCCTGCTCCGGACTGGGCACCCCTCCCCCAGGCTGTGGGAACCGCTGGGCCAGTCTGACCTCGCACCAGAAATAGCCTGCACCCCCCTTCCTCCCGGCGCCCCTAGCTGGACCGCCCCCACGGGACCCCAGCCAAACCACAGCGTCCGGTAGTGACTCTCCCTTATTGCACAATCGCGGGAGCGAAAGCAGCATGAGTAGGGGTCCTGAGAATGGGCTGGGGTCTCCAGACCATGGGACCGAGCTCACCTGTCTGAGATTGGCCCGCTCCTCACAGGCTGAGTCAGTGTCAGGTCCAGGGGGCCCTGGGGAAACAAGCTCAGGATCAGAACTCTCCTGTAGGATGCATGTGGCTTCTGCCCCTAGGACAGTGCTGCTCAGGGGACTGAGGAATCAAGGAGTGGAGTCGTGAGTGTGAGCCAGTAAGCTAAAACCCCTAGGCTCAACCCTCCCGCCAGTCTCTACAGAACAGCCCCTTCTAAGAAGCCATGGCTCCCGCTTTATCTGCGTTACCCTTTGAAGATGCAATCAGGGCTCTGGTAGAGTGTAAAGAGCACTGGGCAGCGAGTCAGGAGACTTGGGTTCTAATACCAGCTCAAGCACTAACTCTCTGTGGAACTTTGGTAAGTCCCTTCCAGTCTTTGGGTCTTAACTTCCCCATCTTTGAAAAGGGAGAGGTGGATGTAGTCCCTTCTTGCTGTGGCAGGTTCGAAGTCACCCTCTCCTCATTTTCCCTTAGTTGGCCGATGTGCAGGCAGGAGGTGGCACAGAAGTGAATGAAGGGAAGAGAGACTCCTTCAGTATAAGGCTTTCTCCAAGAGCTTCTTATGCCTCCCCACAGACACCCCTGAGACTCAATGTAAGCCGAGACCCTGACCCTTTGCTGGGGCTCAGAAAGGGCAGGTCTGGCTGAGGAATGGCACGCACTCCACAGGACAGGTGTGGTAGGGGATTCTGCCCCCTCTGCGCCGCCCCCCCCCCCGCCTCCTGCGCCTCTCCCCACTCCCCCACTCCCGGCTTTTCTAGAACTTCAACTGTAGATTGGAGTCTGAGAGAGGCTGCAAACTCATCCAGGAGCCAGGTCAGGCGGGAACTGTGCCATCGTCCCACTGCGCCCAGACTGCTAAAGCCAGGAGGAGGGGGGTGGGGGCAGAGACACCTGTCCCCAAGCTCTGGGGAGAGGGGTGGAGGTGGAGCACGAGGCAGGCGATGGCCTGGTTCACAGAGCTGCCTCTGCTCAGCCTGGAAGCTTGGGACTCCTAGGTCCTGTGCCTGTGCCTTCCTGAGGCGAAGGTCCACCTATTTTCTGGAGGGTGTGAAAGGGGCTCTTGGCTACACCACCACCGGGTCAGGGGTGGCAGGTGCTGACTACCCTCTTAGACCAACTCGCCTAATCGTAGTCCCCTGCTTCCCTCCCTTCCCTCCCCTCTATATTTATCCGCCCTCCGCCTCCGCCAGGTGCTGGCGCCGGCCCCAGCGGCGAAGCCCGCCCCACCCGGGCACAGAGCCACCGGGCCTGCTGGGGACCCCTGAGCGGGGGATGGGAGCCTGACTCAGGCCACAGCGCACTGGATTCTGGTTGCCGGTGTGCTGGTGAATTGGAGAGGAGACGACAGGGGATGGAAGTATCCCACGCCAATGGAGCCTCAGTTTCCCCAAGGGGAGATTCGACAAAACCAGGGAGCTGAGTGTCCCTCACCATCCCCTTAGGGATTTCCCAGAAGCCTCACCAAGAAGGGCCGAGAGTTCTGTCCTGTGTGGCAGGGTAATGATGAGGGGTCCTCGAAGAGTTGTGGCCCCCAGTTCCCTTTCCGTGGGGTCCCTGCCACGGACCCCAATCTGAGGATGCCTTCTCCCCCTCGCCCAGGTCCCCGCGGCGGGAACTCCCGCATCTGGCCCCAGCGCTCAGAATTCACGACCTGGGAGCGGAGCGGACCCAGGCGTCCGAGCCGCCCAGCCGGCCTCGCCACATTCCTCGGCGCTGGCGGAGGCGGAAGGAGACGGGATGGGACGCGGGCCCGGCGGGGAAGGGAGAGGCAGGGCCAGGTCGGGCCACGCGTGACGCCTCCCCCGCCTCAGGGCCCCCAGCAGGTGGACAGCGCCCAGCGTGCGGCGCGAGGCCCATACGCACATCCGAGCAGGGCTGCTCCTTGAGCACCTAGGGGCTTATGGCCCCCAGGCAAAAACCTCTCCCACGTCTCCTGTCCGCCAAGAGCGCGGCGTTTGGCTGTTGTCTGGAGCAGGATCAGGCGTGACGGCCGGTGGTAGTAAGAGGGATTCAGACAAGGCTCTAAACCCCTCGGGACTTACCCTCCCGCCGCCCGCTGGACTTGGGGTCCGTAGCTCAAAGGTCTCCTCGTCCTCGTCCTCGTCCCCGTCCCCGCTAAGCTCGCCGTCCCCGTAGTCCCGGTGCAGAAGAGTAAAGCCTCGACGGCAGCAGAGGAGCCACCACAATCCCCCGGGGAGAGGCATCCGGGCGAGCAGCCGGGGGATGGGGGCGCAGGCAGCCGGGGCTGAGCTGCAGGGGGTCGGAGAAACTGATGGGGCTCCGACCCGAGCAGAGGAAAGATGAAGCAGGAAGAAGGGAAGGGAGAGAGGAACAGGGAGGAGGCAGTGTCTGGCGCTGGGGTGCAAGGGGTCGCTAGCTAGAGCCTGCAGGGGGCTCAGTGTCCGGGCCCCCGGAGGGGGAGGGGGAAAAGCGTCCAGGGCCCAAGGGGGAGGAGGGAGCAATGTCCGGAGCTGGGAAGTACTGTCCGTTGTAGTGTCCAGCCCTGTGGGGGGCAGTGTCCGGTGCAGTGTCCAAGGTGGGCAGCTGTCCAAGCTCCAGGGAGGGTCGTGTCCGGTAGAGTGTCCGGTGGCCAGGGCCCGGGCCGCGCGCGCTGCGCTCCCTGCAGCCCGGGACTGGCGCGCTAGGGGCGCGAGCACAGTGCCGGGACCCGCCTCCCAAATCCCCTCCCCTTCGCTCCCCTCCCTCCCTCTTCTTTTTCTCCTCCCTCCTTTACAGGGCAGGGTCCAATTTTCGTCACAGTCTCCTCTGCCCAATCCCTGCGCCTGGCGCCGGGCGCGGCCACCAATCAAGCTAGCGAAACCGCGGCGGGTTGCATCATGTGCCACTGGCTCGGTGACAGCGGGGAGGGACAGGGGAATTGGGAGGGAGGGGACGGTGCGATGTTAGCCACGCCCCCATCTGTGAGGTCTTACCGGGAGTGCTAGTGACGTCACGGAAGCCCTCCTTTAAGCTCTTGTTTTAACTCTTGACTCACTAACCAACAGATTAAAAACGCTCCTGAGAAGGAACTTTGGAGAACCAAGGGCATAGGACATCGAGGAAAGCCTCACTTGCTGCCCTCTGAACCTGTCTCGTCTCATGGTCCCTGAGAAAGGAAAGAGCCTTAGCTACCTGGGCAAGGCACAGCTCTAGATGTGGCCCTCGCCCATGGGTGAAGTAAGATTTAGGCCGAAAATAAATCTAATTTAGAGCGCACAGCTCACTGAACTCCAGTGGGGAGGGCAACTTGGGATTCTAGGGAATTTTGTGGTCTTTGGGTAGAGTGGAGTCCTCTCAGGGTGAATATCCCGCGGTTCTGTGTAGGAAGGGGTTAACCAAGGCTCAGGAGGGACGGGGCGGGGCCGCGGACGGGGCGGGGGCGACGGCGGGCGCGCGCGTGCGTTGCTGACTCAGCGGCGATTCCCGCGGTCTCCGGTGGAGGCTTCCAGGTTGACTCCCAGTGGCTGGCGTGTGGGACCCTTTGAGGACCGCCGCCATCTCCAGGCCTTCCTCGGATCTCGGCCCCTGGAGGCTGTGATTCCGTCTCAGCCGCCTGAGGCTCTGGGAAGGAAGGCTAGCCCGAGCTGGGAGGGGCGGGATAGGGCGGGGACGTCAGGCCAGCACCTCCCTGGAGACCTCCCCGCCACGCCCCGCCCTTCTTGCCCCAGGTCCCCAGACTACTGGCTGGAGTGGTCCAGGCAGCAAAGCTGCCCTAATATTAAGCTGCGAGATTTGTCGCACGTGAACATCATTCTGCCTATCGTGATAGTGTAAAACAAAGACCAGGAATCAATGCGACCTTCTCTAGAGGCCACTCCGGCCTTGTCCTGGCCCAAAATGAGTGGCCTGCACGGAGGTTTCCTAGGGGTTGAGACACAATTCTCTTCCCTGTCTGTATCCCAGGCCTCGACCTGCAGGGAAGTTCTTTCCGAGGTCTAACCTCTCTCTGGTACCTTTAGTACATTTCTTCTGATCCTGTCCCAACGAAAGACTGAGAAAGGCAGTCACCTCCACCTCAACCACGCCCATGTTAACGACTCTGGAAATTTGCAAATTGAAATTCTCTCCTTGGTTTTTCTCCAAGGTGAAAAACTCCAACACTGCTTTTTAACTTTTTTTTCTTTCCACCACAGAAACTTAGAAGAGACTATGAAATGGTAACCTAATCCAAAAGCCCACCTAAAACGGGAATCTCCTGCCCCTATCCCTATTCCGACACCTTGCACAGGAACACACTGTCCAGGACAGCCTCTGCCTGAACATTCCAGAGGCGGGGAACTCCATACTTGCTAAGGCAGCCATTACTGGATAGCACTCTGGTTGTTAGAAAGCTCTATCTTAACGCTGTTTCAAGAGGAACCCCCACCCCCACCCCTCCTCTCCTGGCAGCTTTCCCACCTCACCCCTGTTGGCAGAGACCGGGTGAAAGTGGAAGGGGTGTCAGTGCCTGGAGCTTCAGCAGGCCCAGCAGCCCTCCACCCCCACTCAGGCTTTCAGCACCTTCCACCAAAAGCTAAGCGCCTTGGAGGTGGGGTGGGCATGCAGGATGGAGGGGTAGGGTGGACAGGCATGGCTGCCCTGCTACAAATCACTTCCAAGTTGGTGACTCAAAAATAGTAACAGTTATTGGATTGCGTCTCATTTCCAAGTTATCAATTTAATGTGGCAAAGTACAGAAGCAATTCCCTTAGGTCCCTACCTCTTTCGGTGTTCCCCCACCTACTCCCCTTTCCCACTATCCTCCCATTTCCTCAGCCCACCCCCTCTTCTGGATTCGCAGCACTAGTTGTCCCAGAAGGAGCCACTGTGGGTCTCAGTGGGAGCCGAGCAGGAAGAAAGGCGGGGCCGGCGAGGGCAGCGGCCGCCGGGGTGAGGCCCTGGGCTGCAGCCACCACCCCGGAGCAGCCTTCGTAGGTCCTGGCGGAAGCGCAAGCCCAAAAAGGCGTAGAGCACGGGGTTGAGGCCGCAACGGGTTAGAGCCAGGCCCCCGGTCACCAGCAGTGCCAGGTCCTTGCGCTTGCTGGCAGGGCAGCTCTGCTCGCGGGCGGCCAGTAAGTCGGCCGTATCCAATAGCAGAGCGAGACTGTAGGGCAGCTGCAGCACCACGAAGGCCGCCACCAAGGCCACTACGACACGCAGTGCGCGCCGGCGCTCCGGCCCCCTGGCGGCCAGCAGCGTGCGTCCCAGGAGCGCATAGCAGGCCGCCATGACGCCCAGTGGCAGCACGAAGCCCAGGACCACCTGCCCCACTGCGCTTGCCCCCTTCACGGTCTGCGTGAGGCCTTCGGGGAAGATGAGACGGCAGCGCCGCTGGCCTTCCCTCTGCCCATCCTGGCTGAAAAGAAGAGCAGGCAGCGCCAGGAACAGCGACAGCAGCCACACCATGACTGAGACCAAGTGTGCTCTGCCGGGCCTGGAGCGCCTGGGTCCAGCTGGGAGGGCGCGCGTAATGGCCACGTAGCGGTCGGCGCTGATACAGGCTAAGAAGAGGAAGCCGGCATGGAAGGAGGCTGAGTAGAGGCCCGAGATGGCACGGCAGGTGACACTTCCCAGACTCCAGCCCTGCAGAGCCCCAGCTGCAGCAAAGGGCAGAGTCAGGGCCAGCAGAAGGTCGGCCAGGGCCAGCTGGAGCAGGTGGGCCGAGGTAGGGGATCGGGAAGCCCGTCGGGCCGCCAGGTGGGTGGCCAGGACGAGACCATTGCCTGCCAGACCCAGCGCAGCAACCGTCAGGGATACACTGGGTTGGAAGGCCCGGCTGAAAGCCTGGACATCTGCCTTGTAGCAGAGCTCTGGCAATGGCTCAGCGGAGTATGCCTCCTCATCCGCCCCGGAGTAGGGGCCCCAGGAAACCTGGAAACGTTAAAATGAGAGGAGAGACCTTATGAGACATCTTCCCAGTCCCAGCCCTCTCCTACATATGACTTCCAAGCTGGGGTGTGACCAGGTACAACCATATACGGAGAGAAGACACAAATTCTTCTCCATTCTTCCCAGCACACCCTCAACAGGCCTTGACTTCCCTTGCACTCCTGACTCTGCATCCAGCTTTTTAGGTGACCTTGAATAAGCCACTTGCTCTATCTGGATCTCAGATAGAGCCTAATATGTAATGTCAAGATTAGAAATTATAACCAGCCCACATAGCAGTGTTGTTTGAAATAGAAAGATAATGGATATGAAGCATCTGTGCTCTTCATAGGCCAAAGGTCTGTATTATTAATAAATGTTGGAGCTTCAGTTCTGCTTGCAGCGCCCTCTCCTGGGAGAACTCCCACATGCAGGCTTTGCCTCAGAACTGGTGGCCAAACCACGTCTCCTTTCCCTATTCCGCTCTGCACCCCACCTCTACCTCCAGTACAGGTGCACTGAACGACTCATGACAAGCCGGTCTCAAGAAGTGGGGCTCGGGTTTTTGGTTGAGACCTTGGACCTCTACGTTCAGCTTGCCCTCCCCCTCATCCCCAGTCCCATCCCTCAACCCCAGCTTCACATAACCAGCCCCATTTACGTAGAGGGCCCCAGTCCCAAATGGCTACAGGCATCCTGGATGCATTATAGCCCGCAAGAGGCCTGTTGCCAGATGTGGAATCCCATCCCTTCACCTTACCCTCCCTCTCTGCAGTTCTTCCCCCCTGTCCCCACTCCCACCTGCTCTGCGGGCTCAGTCCCCATCTCTGGCTACACCGGTTTCTGAGGTACAGCCACTGGGGAGAGAAGTTAAAATAGTGGGACAGGAAGGAAGGGGCGGGGAGAGGAGCCAAGAAGGCGGTGGGGATTAGGGTCTGTGGGCCCTCTTTACCTACCTCCGCCCCTAATTTCACGTTAGCCTGCCAGTAGAAAGAGATTTTGGAATATCCTTATTTGCTAGCTACCTGTGTGATCTTGAGTAAGTTTGTTTGATCTCTCTGAGCCTCAGGTTTTTCATCTGCAAAGTGGAGTAAGGTAAACATGCTGAATCCACAGGGTTATGAGGGTGTCTAGCAAGGGTGCTTGGAGCATAATTTGCCTTCAGAAAATGTTAGAATCTTTTTCTTACTCTTCTCTTCTCCAGGTTTTCAGGTTTTTCAGGACCTCCCTTCCCCCACCCCTGAGACCACAGTCCCTGCCAGCCTCGGGTTATTCAGGGTATTTCCCGGTGGCTGGAGGCTCTCTACCCCCACTCTTTCGCAGCAGAGCTGAGGCTCGCGCTTGCGCGGGGTCCGGGAAAGCGGCGCGTGTCAGGAGAGAGAGGCTGGGGAAGGGGGGAGGTGAGAGGAGAGAGGGCGGAAAGGAGAGGAGAGAGAGAGCAGCGGAGAACCAGGAACGACAGAGAGGGGGCCGGGGGGAGAAGGGTTGGGGGAGAGAGGAAAGAGGGAGGGGTGGGTAAGGAGGAGAGACAGCGATCCGCTGCGAACCCCAGGAGAGCTGGGAGCCGGAGGTGAAACTGGAGCCTTAGCCTGAGCAAGGCACTGGGAGGCGGCCGCCGAGACTCTTCAGCCCTGCAGAATGCTTCTCCGGCTCTTCTGCACCTTGCTCGCCGCGGTCCCAGGAGCCCAGGGCTGGGGCTACTGTGAGTGCCGGGCTTGGAAGCCGGCAGGGTTGGGCCCAGGAGCCCAAAGCCTGCAGGGCGGGTCCCGCACCGCATTGCGGCTAGGTGGTCGCGGGTCCCTTCCAGGCCGGCGCGCGCTCGCTCTTTCATCCTTTCCTGCCTCTCCTCCGCGCTCCGCAATGCAGGCTGGCGTGCGGGCTCCGGCTGGGGCTGGACTCGTTGTCGAGGATAGAGTCGGCCCCGGCCGGGATTTGGCACAGAGATCCGAACGGGAACTTGTGCCTGGGTTTGAGACTTGAGGATAAGGGTGTTATTGGCGATTGGGGCTAGGGTTAAGGTTTGGTGGGGGCCTGAGGCTGGGCTTGGAACCGGCCCAGGGGCTAGGGTTTGGGGCTGGGATCCAAGCAGGAGTTGGTGCCGGGGATTGATGCTAATGTTGGATATGTTGCTGGCGACGGTACCAGGACTAGCTGGGTTCGGGACCAAGGCCTGGATTTGGGGTTGGTGTAGGTTTGGGGTGCTGATGAGTGAGACTGATGCTCAGGCTGGGGCTACATTGGTGTCTTGGGCTGACTCAGATTCCAGAAGATGCTAATCGTTTTGGGGAGTACTGAGCTGGGTTGGCACCAGGGCAGGAACGGGGCTAGGGAGGGTATGGCCTAGGGGTTTCCCCAGAAGGAGAAGGCAGCTTCCCTTGAGTGTGCAGCCCAGGTTGAGTAGATGGCTTAAGTTAGGGCTAGGTTAGTGGCTGGAGGACCCAGAAGGAGGAAATCCATTTGCTCAGTATGCCTGGCCTTTGGGAAGACCTGGGAGGGGCCGCCGTGACTAACATGTCCATTCCCTCAACCCAGATGGGTGCGATGAGGAGCTGGTTGGTCCCCTGTATGCACGCTCCCTGGGTGCCTCTTCCTACTATGGACTCTTCACTACAGCACGCTTTGCTCGGTTGCACGGTGAGCGCCAGGTGCTTCATTGTGGTGTGGAGGACTCTGGAGGGCTTGGGAGTAAAGGGGGAGCCAGCGGTGAAAGCCCTTGCCCCTTCTACAGGCATAAGTGGATGGTCTCCCCGGATTGGGGACCCGAATCCCTGGCTCCAGATCGACTTAATGAAGAAGCATCGAATCCGGGCTGTGGCCACACAGGGCTCCTTTAACTCGTGGGACTGGGTCACACGTTATATGCTGCTCTACGGTGACCGAGTGGACAGCTGGACGCCGTTCTACCAGCAAGGGCACAACGCGGTACTCCAGGCTACCACTTGGGGAACCCTCTCAGCTCTGTGACCTGGGCTGGGCACTAGCTTTCGGGGAAGGGAAGGAGGCAATGGTGAGGGCACAGATGAGCAGTGCCTTCCACTCCAAGGACTCAGTCCAGAGGGATTGTCAGCTCACCATGTGTGCAAGACATTCCTGGATGAC
Source organism: Rousettus aegyptiacus (assembly GCF_014176215.1). Classification (NCBI taxonomy): domain Eukaryota; kingdom Metazoa; phylum Chordata; class Mammalia; order Chiroptera; family Pteropodidae; genus Rousettus; species Rousettus aegyptiacus. Next base: position 99,738,307 of record NW_023416309.1, read on the forward strand.
AGGGTTTAACATACTTTCGGGTAAAATCTAGGAGAGCTTCTTGAAGGAGGTGACACCTGAGTTGAGCTTTGAGGAAATAATAGGATATTTAGAGAGGACACTAAGCTAGGGACTAACTGTGTTTACATAAAGCCAGGAAGACAGGGGAGATCAAGGAGTGTTTGCTTTCTGGAAGTCGAGATTGGCTGGCTGTGACAACTGTGGACTGGGAGGCTGTGGGGAAACAAGCAGAGGGTGGGGACCTTGTCACTCCTCTTCCCTTCCCCCTCAGACCTTCTTCGGGAACGTGAATGAGTCGGCAGTGGTGCGCCACGACCTGCACTACCACTTCACGGCGCGCTACATCCGCATCGTGCCCTTGGCTTGGAACCCGCGCGGCAAGATCGGCCTGAGGCTCGGCCTCTACGGCTGCCCTTACAGTAAGGATGTGGATGTCGTGGCGGGGCCTGGAGCACAGTCTCCGGGTCCCCTGGCTCACCTACGGTCGTTCGCGCAGAGTCGGACGTGCTCTACTTCGACGGCGATGATGCCATCTCGTACCGCTTCCCGCGAGGGGTCAGCCGGAGCCTGTGGGACGTGTTCGCCTTCAGCTTCAAGACCGAAGAGAAGGATGGGCTCCTGCTGCACGCCGAGGGAGCCCAGGGCGACTACGTGACACTAGAGCTGCAGGGGGCGCACTTGCTGCTGCATATGAGCCTGGGTGAGCTCAGCGACCCTGGGTGTGACCCTCAGGCGCTCCCGCCACACCCCTCGGTGCACCTCCTCAGCGAAGCCTTGCGCACTCCCGATGTTTCCCCTCCTAATTGGACCAACCCGCCTTTTTCGTGTAGGTTTTAGTGCTACCAAAACACTGATTCCTAGTCAGGAGAACTGGATTCCAGTCTCAGCTCCACTGCTACCTACCAGTGGTGTGACCTTGGACAAGACACTTTCCCAGTTACAGTCCCCTCCTTGTAAAGTCATTACATACACACACCCCAGAAGAGTTATTTGGTATCATATTAGCTTTTCACGAAATCCACATGATGCTGTAAAGCAGCTATCATGCCTCAAGTTTTACTGATAGGAAAACAGAGGCTCAGAGAGGTTAAATGACTTACCCTAAGTCACATCCTAACCAAGGACCAGACTCTCGGTCCTTGGTTAGGATGTGACTTAGGGTATGCCCACTCTCCCTGGCTGCTGCCATTACTGCTCTGCCTGGGGGTTAGAGCTGGCTGGGGTTCTCCAGGTTCCTGGGCTGACCCTGCCCCACCCCACCCTCAGGCAGCAGCCCCATCCAGCCAAGGCCTGGTCACACCACGGTGAGTGCTGGTGGTGTCCTCAACGATCAGCACTGGCATTATGTGCGTGTGGACCGATTTGGCCGCCAAGCGAATCTCACCCTGGATGGCTACGTACAGCGTTTCATTCTCAATGGTGACTTTGAGAGACTGAACCTGGACACGGAGGTGAGTGGAGCTGGGGAGGCACCATTTGGTTGAGTGGGGTGCTGGGTGAGTCAGTGGAGGACAGCACTTCTCTCCAGCAGAAGTAAGACCTTGCTTTTTGGTTCCTGAATATCCTAGGCAGTTCTTGGCAAACATGTGGCTCATAGAAAGGCCTGGGGTTTTGTTTGTTTGTTTGTTTTGTTTTGTTTCTGTTTTTGTTTTAAAACACCTACAGCATCTGGTCTTTCTGGGTGGTCTCCTATCCAAGTACTAACCCACCTGACCCTGCTTAGATTCCAAAATCAGACAGGAGCAGGCACACACACGTTCAGAGTGGCATGGCCATAGACGAAAGGCTTTGGTTTTTGTTGTTGCATCATTGTTGCTGTTAGTATGAAGATTCCTGGGTACCACCCCAGAACTCCCAAAATGGGGTCTGGAAATCTGGATTTTGTTGATCAGGCAAGATGACAATATTGCCCCCTTGGTTTGCCTAACTGTGGAGTTGGTAAAGGCCCTGGCCCTGATCTGCAGATAAATGATCCTAGAAAGGTTTATTGACTTACCCAAGGGCCTGCAGCCAATTTGTGGTGGAGTCAGGTTAGAACCCAAGCCAAGGAAGGCCCAGTGAGCTTCCGGCTTTAATACCGATACCAGGAAAATGTGTGTTTCAAGTCTTTTATAAAGCTGTATGGCCAGGAGTGCGAGGAAGGTGTGCAGGCTCCCGCACCCAGGGAACCTCACTCCCCAATGCCCCTATCCCCGCAGATGTTCATCGGGGGTCTGGTGGGCGCGGCACAGAAGAACCTCGCCTATCGACATAATTTCCGTGGCTGCATGGAAAATGTCATCTTCAACCGTGTCAACATCGCAGACCTGGCCGTGAAGCGCCATTCGCGGATCACCTTCGAGGCTAGTGGGCAGGGGATCTGGGAGGATGGGACATCAAAGTCGCTCGAAAAGCAAAGAGGTGGAGCAGGAAGAGATTATGACGAAAGCCAGGACCTCTCTCCCCACAGCCGGATGCTCAAGTGCGGGCATCACCAACTACCGGAAGGTGCAAAGACCACCCCCTCCACCTCCCAGTTAAGAAGCTATGGTCTGATTTAACCACCTCCTGAATTAATAAATGAGGAAAATAAGGTGTAGAGGCCGGGAGTGGCTTGGCCAGAGGGCACGCAGTTGTGCAGTGGCTTAGTAGGGACTTGAACTTAGGGCATTCTTGTGCTCATCTCCTCACCCGCTCAGGACCAATAGTCTAGAGCCTCTGTCCAGCAGTCAGCGGGAAATCACCTCTGGACGCTGGAAGGAAGGAATGGAGGCGGTTGCCCTGGAGACAGTGTAGATCAGTGACAGCGAGCCAGCTGAGACGCCCGCTACAGCCGGATATGTTTCTGGAGGATGGGAATGGTCAGGGTTGGAGGTCTTACCGCCACGCCCCTACGCCGAGGGAGTGCCTTGATAAAGATCTTAGACCAGTAGGAAAATGGAATTCCCTGCAGAGGCGGGGTGGGGCATGGCTCGCTTATTGATGGAGCCTCACTTTCGCCTCTAGGGTAAGGTGGCCTTCCGCTGTCTGGACCCGGTTCCTCACCCAGTCAACTTCGGAGGTCCTCACAACTTCGTGCAAGTGCCTGGCTTCCCGCGCCGCGGCCGCCTCGCAGTCTCCTTTCGCTTCCGCACCTGGGACCTCACTGGCCTGCTACTTTACTCCAGCCTGGGGGACGGGCTGGGCCATGTGGAGCTGATGCTCAGCGAAGGGCAGGTCAACGTGTCCATTGCGCAGACTGGGCGAAAGAAGCTCCAGTTTGCCGCTGGTGAATAGTGGAGGGAGGGACAGGGGGCGGGAACTGGCTGGAGGCACTAGTAGCCTAGGAAAGGGCAGAGAAGAACAGGGGAGGTTGTAGGCCTGGACCTGGGCCTTCACATACTGGTGAGGGGTGAGGGAGTGAAGGGAGCAGAGCGGGAGGTCCCGGGGCCCTGGGAAAAAATGAGAGTGGATGGAGGCAGCTGGGGCTGGGGGCAGATCTGCGGGGAGATCTGCTGGGAGAAGCAAGAAGCCTGAGAGTCCTGGTATTCTCCAGTTCCAGAGGGTCTCTGGAGGTGTTTGTTACTCATTTATGACTTTGCAGACTCTATTTCAGCTGCTGGGGTTATGGATAGTGAAGAGAGATATTCAGAGCTCTGACCCGTGTGATAAGTTTAACAGTGGGGGTGGGGCACATAGGCTGCTATTGGGACACAGAGTGGGGAGTGTTCCTTCCCCGGGCAAGACATATTTCTTCTAGAATGTGGTGCTTTCCCCACCCACGGCATCCTTCTTTTCTGTCCAGGGTACCGCTTGAATGATGGCTTTTGGCATGAGGTGAATTTCGCGGCACAGGAAAACCATGCGGTCATCAGCATCGATGATGTGGAGGGGGCAGAGGTCAGGGTCTCATACCCACTGCTGATCCGTACAGGGACCTCATATTTCTTTGGGGGTAAGTGGGGACCAACTTGGACAGATCCCTTTTCGTGGGTGGGAAGGCTCCGCCTAAGTCCACCCAGATGAGGCTGCATGGAGAACTTTGTAGGGATAAATCCTTCTTTCCCCCCTGGAGCCTTGGGGACTCAATGGTCAGTGCCATTGTTTATTGGCTTCCTTTTCTCCTTCATGTCTGGCTCTCCCTTGGCATCTCCCTGGGGGAGGGTCTCTGGGGTCTCTCATGGGGAAGACCTCACAGGGATGGTTTCTTCAGGTTGTCCCAAGCCAGCCAGTCGATCAGGCTGCCACTCCAACCAGACAGCATTCCATGGCTGCATGGAGCTGTTCAAAGTGGATGGTCAACTGGTCAACCTGACTCTGGTGGAGGGCCGGCGGCTTGGATACTATGCTGAGGTCCTCTTTGATACATGTGGCATCACTGATAGGTATCTAGAAGCCCCTCTCCCAACAAGAGGTGACACTCTCCAAAAGCCCTCTTCCATGGTCTCCCAATAGGAGCAGACTTTCTCAATAATCTCCCTTCTCCTGGTCCCAGTTTCTCACTCTCTGGCACTTGGGAGATTATTCCTCCTTGACCTCTCACCTCCTATTTCTCCACTTAAAGTGACACATGCTCAGATTTAAAATGAAGCATCTATTTTTTTGATCTAGAGGGTTTTATTTTTTTTTTGGGGGGGGGGGTGATTAGGCGTTGTTTGTTCTTTTGGGGAAAGGGAAACAGTAGTACTTGAGCCCTGAGGCCTGCATCATGCCCCAGCATTTAGGCTCATACCTGGCTCGTTAGGTGAGGTGTGTCTCACTGGGTTCTGGTACTCTCAGGAGCTGGGAGTGGAGCCTGTAGGATCAGACCCCACTCTCAAGCTCCTTCCCTTGGCGTTGGCCTCCTTCCCTAGGTGTAGCCCTAACATGTGTGAGCATGATGGACGCTGCTACCAGTCTTGGGATGACTTCATCTGCTACTGCGAACTGACAGGCTACAAGGGGGAGACCTGCCACCAACGTAAGCCAGCGGGGATGTGGGAGAGAGTCATAGACAGGGGAGGTCAGGAGAAGGTTGCTGGGGATCATGAAGTTGCTAAAGATGGTGGGGCTGGCCCTCCTAGTCCTCTGACCCCATAATTGCCTTTCCCCCACCCCACCACCTACCAGCTTTATATAAGGAATCCTGTGAGGCTTATCGGCTCAGTGGGAAAATTTCTGGAAACTTCACCATTGATCCTGATGGCAGTGGCCCCCTGAAGCCATTTGTAGTGTACTGTGATATCCGAGGTAAGTGGCTCTGATGGATGAAGGGGCAGCTGATTGGCTATGTGGAGGTGTGGGGGAAACAGGGAAAGATTAAAGAGTAGACAGAAGCCAGTAAGATTTAACTGTGGTGGGGGTAAAGGAGGTCAGAGGGGACAAGGGACACTCAGGAATTTGTAATCTAGCCTTGCAGATAAATTCCAGCTTCCTGATCCATTCCAGTTGTCTCGTTTCCAGCCTACAGTGTTGAGGGCCCAGAGCTGAGCTGGAATGGAGCTGCTGGGCACGTTTATTGGCTCTAAGTTGCAGCAGTGGTGGTAGAGGTGGGCAAGGAGATGGGTAGAAAATGCCCATCTCCAGCCAGAGTTCCATCCTGTCCCCTCCACCAGAGAACCGGGCATGGACAGTTGTGCGGCATGACAGGCTGTGGACAACTCGGGTGACAGGTTCTAGCATGGAACGGCCATTCTTGGGGGCTATCCAGTACTGGAATGCATCCTGGGAGGAAGTCAGCGCCCTGGCCAATGCTTCACAGCACTGTGAACAGTGGATCGAGTTCTCCTGTTACAATTCCCGGCTGCTAAACACTGCAGGTTGGGGTTGGGATTGGGGAGGGCGAGGTGGAGAGCTGGAGGAAAGACCAGTGGGGGCCTGGGAGAAGAAAACCAGACAGTTCAGCTGAGCCCTAGGCTAAAAGATTCAAGCAAGGGTCTGGGCTGCTTTGAAGGGTGAGAGGAGAGCCCAGAGACTAATGGAGGGATAGGGCCTGCAAACTGCCTGCACCTCTTCTCCAGGAGGCTACCCCTACAGCTTTTGGATTGGTCGAAATGAGGAGCAGCACTTCTACTGGGGAGGCTCACAGCCTGGGATCCAGCGCTGTGCCTGCGGTCTGGACCGGAGCTGCGTGGACCCCGCTCTGTACTGTAACTGTGATGCTGACCAGCCCCAGTGGTGAGGGGGTGGGCAAAGCAACAGGGCTTTCACCATTCTGGGGCAGGTGAGTGGCAGGCGCTGAGCCACTGCGTCTTGCCCCAACAGGAGAACTGACAAAGGACTGCTGACCTTTGTGGACCATTTGCCTGTCACTCAGGTGGTGGTAGGGGATACGAACCGCTCTACTTCTGAGGCCCAGTTCTTCCTGAAGCCTCTGCGCTGCTATGGTGATCGTGAGTGGCAGACTCCTTATGTGTGCCTTCCTTATGTTGGCTCTCCAGTTTCCAAAATCTAGGCCACATAACCCACTGGGTGCCTCTAGGACACACGGCCAGATACCCCGGTCTTCCTGCGATATGACCCCCATCTGTGTTGCTTCTTATTCTCTTTCCCTACCTTCCCTCACCCTACCTGAGGCTGCCTTACCTGCCCCATCCCCATCCCAAACACACACACACATACCCTCCAACCCCGCTAAGGCCTTCTTCCATCTGGTTTTATAGGAAATTCCTGGAACACCATCTCCTTTCACACTGGGGCTGCACTACGCTTTCCTCCAATCCGTGCCAACCACAGCCTTGACGTCTCCTTCTACTTCAGGACCTCGGCTCCCTCAGGAGTATTCCTAGAGAATATGGGAGGCTCTTACTACCAGTGGTGCCGACCTTACGTGCGAGTGGAACTAAACAGTGAGCAGGCACAATGGTTAAGGACATGGGGTAGATGACGAACTCTGGGGATAAATGGGGTAGGTGGCGGCTGGGGAAAGAGACAAGGGCAGACGCCCTTTGAGAGGCAGCATGGAGAGGGCTTTGGATGACCCTGGGTTCTAGACCCAGCTCTGCTTTGATAGCTGGCATTGTGACCTGGGGCACCCCGTTTGCATCTCTGGGCCTTAGCCCACTACTTGTAAATAAGGAAGCTGGACTCCTGAGGTGTCTCCTGCCTGACTAGCTATGACGCTAACCTGAGAAGTGGGTTGGGAAGCTGGTTCCAGGGATCTACAAATTTGGGAGACCAGGGGTAGGTATGAGGTTAAACAGTTTATGGGTTTTGTCCCAGGCTGTAGATAAACTGAAGGAACATTCAAGGAGCTCCAGAGAGTGAAGAAGAGAGGTTGTATTAGGTGAGGACTCTGTGAGGAATCTTGGAGGTCTGAGTCCTCTCCGCTTCACCCCCACATTGTCCAGCATCCCGGGATGTGGTCTTTGCCTTTGATGTGGGAAATGGAGATGAGAACCTGACCGTACACTCGGATGACTTTGAGTTCAATGACGATGAGTGGCACCTGGTCCGGGCTGAAATCAACGTGAAGCAGGCCCGGCTCCGTGTAGATCACCGGCCCTGGGTAGTGCGGCCTATGCCTCTACAGACCTACATCTGGCTGGAGTATGACCAGCCCCTCTATGTTGGTGAGCAGCAACCCAGAGGCAGGTCTGAAGCATCCTTCAGCTTCCCACCCTCTCAAGGTTGCTTTCCTTGTTTCCAGGAACCCCATGTCTTAGGTCCCAATGCCCTCTGCTTCAGAGTGAGCTAAAGACCCACCTTTCCTCTCTAGTCCCTGGCTCCATTCCATTCTTCTAGCCCCCTTGGCTCCCCTCCTAACCTTAAAATTTATAGCCATCTCTTGCTCTGCACCCATTTCTTGAACTGCTCACCATTCTCAGGATCTGCAGAGCTTAAGAGGCGCCCCTTTGTGGGCTGCTTGAGGGCTATGCGTCTGAATGGAGTGACTCTGAACCTGGAAGGCCGTGCCAATGCCTCCGAGGGTACCTCGCCCAACTGCACAGGCCACTGCATCCACCCCCGGTTCCCCTGTTTCCATGGAGGCCGCTGCGTGGAGCGCTACAGCTACTATACCTGTGACTGTGACCTCACAGCCTTCGATGGGCCATACTGCAACCACGGTCAGTGCTGCTAGTTATAGGAGGACAAGGAGTCATAGGGTATAAGGGGATGTAGGATGGCAGGGAAGAAAGGAGTGTATAAAGTCAGCACCAGGGAAAATTGGAGTTGTCCCTGGGTTCCTGAGATCTGAGCTGGGGCTGTTAGGTAGCTGAAGATGCTGGGTGACTCCAAAGGCATAAAGTGTGACAAGGGAGGGATGGTACATCTGGTAGTAAAAGAATTTAAAGCAACAAGCAAATAACTTCCCCATCTTCCCACTATCACCAAGGTAACACAGGTTACTCCCCTTGCAAGCATATCCACCACAGACTGCATGATGCCCTCCTATGCCATTTCCTATTTGACATTTGCTGCACTCCTAAAACATGTCTACAACCTGGTTCTTGGTTAAGGAGAGCCCTGTCATTCACCACAGCAAGATTTCTGCATATATGCCCAGACTGCATCCTCCCTAAGGCTGGTCTAGGAGGATGTGTGAGCAGGTAGGTTACTGATGGGAAGTCTGGTGGAGGAGGGAGATACAGGAACTTAGGGACCAATAGAAGACCTTTCTTTGGTCTAGGTTTGGAAGTGTGAGTAGTGGTAAGTGTACCAGATGGGGTCATGATATCTCAACTCTAATCTTGGCTCCTCCATCTCCACTTACTGTGTATCTTTAATCAAGTCACTAACCCATTTCTGAGCTTTGGTTTCCCCACCTGTAAAACGTAGGCGCTGGATTAATCTTTTACCTTTCCCAGGTTTTTAACATTCTACTCTGTGACAGAAGGACTCAAGGGGACCTAAAGGTGAAGGGAGGTGTGTTGTGGCGGTGGCAGAAACTGAGGGCAAGTCCTGGGTGTGTGTGTGGATGACGTACACAATGTCTGAATGTGGGAACGGAAGCCCTGACTTCACTACCTTGCCTTCAGATATTGGTGGTTTCTTTGAACCCGGCACCTGGATGCGCTATAACCTGCAGTCAGCACTGCGTTCTGCAGCCCGGGAGTTTTCCCACATGCTGAGCCGGCCAGTGCCAGGCTATGAGCCGGGCTACATCCCTGGCTATGACACTCCTGGCTATGTGCCTGGCTACCATGGCCCTGGGTACCGTCTGCCTGACTACCCACAGCCCGGCCGGCCTGTGCCAGGTTACCGGGGGCCTGTCTACAACGTTACGGGAGAAGAAGTGTCCTTCAGCTTCAGCACCGACTCTGCCCCTGCCGTCCTGCTTTACGTCAGCTCCTTTGTGCGTGACTACATGGCTGTGCTCATCAAGGAAGACGGTAAGCTCCCAACAGGCTCTTTCCCTCAACTCCGGCTCGCCTCAGTGCACCCCTCATTTTCATAACTTGATTCACTGGGGACCCGAGCAATCTTAGAAGATGGGGATTGTGGGAGCTGACAGACTCCCTCTTTCTCTTCTCTACCCAACAGGGACCCTGCAACTACGCTATCAGCTGGGCACCAGTCCTTACATATACCAACTAACCACCCGACCAGTCACTGATGGCCAGCCCCACAGTGTCAACATCACCCGGGTCTACCGCAACCTCTTCATCCAGGTATGTGCAGATGGAGGTGGACCAGTTTGGATTGTAAGTTCATGATCTAGGTTGTGGCACCCAGGAAAAATGTCAGATATTTAGCATTTGTGAGCATGTGCCAATTTACAGAGGACTTTCATGTATATTACCTCATGAGACTCAGAACAGGGTAGTTAGGGTAGGCAGGTATTCTTATTATCTGTTTTACAAATGAGTAAATAGGCTCAGAAAAGTGAGTTTTCCCAAAGTCGAACCACTAGGAAGCTGCAGAAACAGGGCTCAAAACCAGGTTGTTGGGTTTTTAATATCAAATCCTACATCTGGGTCCAGGAATCACCCACCTGAGACTGAGCTAAGACTTACCGCCAGTTTAGACAGAGCTCAGAGTTCCTGCATGGTCTTGGCTCCGTCTGCCTCTGGTTCTCCCTCCTTCATCTCCTTTCCCTTCCCTGCCTCAGGTGGACTACTTCCCACTGACAGAACAGAAGTTCTCACTGTTGGTGGACAGCCAGCTGGACTCACCCAAGGCCTTGTATCTAGGGCGTGTAATGGGTAAGCTGTGGATGAGCATGCGTTTTGGGTAAGAAGTGGGTGAAGTCCCTGGAAACTAAAGGAGAGTGAAGGAACTGAGAATGGTGGTGAAGGTGGTGATAAAGATGAGTAAAACCTATGCATGGTGAGAGGGAGCAAGGCTATCAGTGGTCCAAGCCCCTTTCCTTCTGGACCTGCCTCTCCTTCAGAGACAGGAGTAATTGACCCGGAGATCCAGCGCTACAACACACCAGGTTTCTCGGGCTGCCTGTCCGGTGTTCGATTCAACAATGTGGCTCCCTTGAAGACTCACTTTCGAACCCCTCGACCCATGACAGCTGAACTAGCTGAGGCCCTTAGAGTTCAGGGAGAACTGTCTGAATCTAACTGTGGAGCCATGCCACGTCTTGTATCAGAGGTGCCACCTGAACTGGATCCGTGGTATCTACCCCCAGGTACAATGCCAGGACACAGAAGGAGGAGGGAGGGCAGGGACGACAGGGAAGGAAAATGATTCTTAACACGGAGGAAGCTTTTCCTAATTGGTGCTTTCTCCTCTTCAGACTTCCCATACTACCATGACGATGGATGGGTTGCCATACTTTTAGGCTGTGAGTAGTGTGATCACGACCCTGACCTCCTAACCCCACCCTCTGTCAGCATTCTCTTCTGCCTGGTATCCCCAGGGCTGAAGGCACTAAGTGCACAGTGGTGCAAAGGATGAGATAGGCTGGAGATTTTTATATGTTTGAGGATGTAATAGACTTTTAATTGAAATATTAAAATGGGACAATGGCTAAGAAATCAGGAAATAGGGGTAGAGAGATGAGAAATTAGGGGTAACTACCAGGGATGTGGAAAGAGAATATTAGAAACAAATACAGTAGGGGATAAGCCAGGAATTCAGACCTACCAGAATCTTAAGAATAGGGTGACGTGGTAGTAGAGCAGACACTGTCATACGTGTATGCTTTTGGCGGAAAGCATACATGTGTCTGTATGTGGGTAAGACCACACAGATCTGAATTGTTCCTTTTTTTCTCTTTCAGTTTTGGTGGCCTTCCTGCTGCTGGGGCTGGTGGGAATGTTGGTGCTCTTCTATCTGCAAAATCATCGTTACAAGGGTTCCTACCACACCAATGAGCCCAAGGCCACCCATGATTACCATCCTGGCAGCAAACCTCCCCTACCTACTTCAGGCACTGCCCGGGCCCCAGCCCCTACACCAGCTTCCACCCAAGTTCCAGCCCCAGCCCCAGCCCCAGCCCCAGCCCCAGCCCCAGCCCCAGGCCCAGCTCTAGGCCCAGCTCCGGCCCCAGCCCCAGCCCCAGCCCCAGCCCCTGGCCCCCGGGACCAAAACCTACCCCAGATCCTGGAAGAGTCCAGATCTGAATGAACCAGAAGGGCTTCAGGGACCAAGACCATTTCCTCTGAATTCCCCAGTACCTGCTTCTACTCCACCCTGTCAGGGACATTTGGCTCCTCTTAGCTGGTTCTGTTCATCCAGAGGATGCCCCTCCTGCCAAGTTTGGTGGGCAGAGCTACAGATGGGACCAAAGGGAGTGGCTGAGTCTCACTGCCTAAACCAATGCCCTGCCCATTTCCATTTCCCCAGGCTCCTGGTCATTTGCCTGCCCCAAAAGAGAAGTCTCATTGGGTTGAGACAGGCCCTTCCTGCCATCCCTGTCCCAGCTGCTGCCAGGGATTAACAGAGTGCAGGGGAGATTAACTGCCTCCCTTCAAACATTCAATCTCAGCAGGGACAGATGTGTGGGATTGCAGGGATGCACAGGGTATGGGGGGAGGAGGCTGCTAAATCATATCCTCGGCCTCCCCCCTGCCCTTCAGATCGTCTTCCATCTGCTTCCACTCAGTTGGGGGTTAGGGAAGGCTTCATCGCTATTCCTCCCCACCCGCCTTTTTCCTTTTTTTACAGAGACCAAAAGGCCTCAGTTTAGCACCTTGGTACCTCTGCTGCTTCACATGCTTTAGCCAAAGCCATAAAAATGTAGAGAGAATAATGCAGACACACCGACTAGCCAGGCCCTCCACTCTTCCTCCCTCTTCCAAGATATGCAATAGCCTTGGTGCCTGTCCAAAGGCTCAGCCCCCTCTCCAATGCATGAGGAGCCCTCTTTCCTCCGCTCAGAGATGCTGCTTCGTTTGCCCAGGAAGTCATATTCTTTATATATATATTTTGTTGCAAAGTCTCTCTCTAGAGAAACTATATATTACTCTAATTTTTAAATTATCAGTTTATATATAAAAGAAAAAATCAATCAACTGTTCTGTCTTGTGCCGTGCCCATGGTCTGTAGTTTGCTTCTCCTGTGTTAGGAGTCCCATGAGGTCTGCTGGTCATTCAGCCAGCCTGGTCCAGCCTCCACTCTGAAGCTGTTCTAATAAAGCAGAGTGGCAGAGCCCCAGTCTGTGTGTGGTAGCTGGTGTCATGGTTAGGGGTAAGTGAAATGGTTTTAAGGGAACCAGGGACTTCTATGCGGAGCCCTCAGAATCTTTGTATCACCCACCAGGAACCTGACTGGTTCTTCCCAACCCCCTTCCCTCCCGCAGCCTCAGAAATCAGTGGACAAGTTGGGGTCAGAATGCTAAAGCTTCGACCCAAGCTGACCCTGTACCACCATCCCTGGATCCTTCCAGATCCAAAGCACACGATACACAACTTGCCAAAATGGATTCTGCCACTTTATTCAGATAAGAGGTCACAAGCCACAGGACTTTAAAGTGCGTGAAATTCACAGGCAATAAAGCCGCACATATACCAGCCTCCCTCACCCCCAGTCCCCACCACCTCGCTCCATTCATCATTACATGTCTGGTGGGAAGGACTGAGACCCGTCATTAAAGGTAAGGGACAGCATGGAAAAAGGATGGGAATGCTGGAACGGGAGTATTAGTGGTCTGAAATTGGGGAAGGAGGGCATGGACCAGAGAGTTTGCACTGAGGGGAGGGTGGGCCAGTCTAGCCTCTCAAAGACTGGATACAATTTTTTTCCACCTGTTCCTCATGGTCAGCCCCTGGCATTTCAGACAGACATAATTTCTCTTTCATCCATCTCTGGTTTTCCTCTATAATTTATGACTAATTCAGAGTACACAGTCCAGCCAGAGGGTATCCCCAATACACAATGAATACCAACCACAGCATATGTAGATTTCAGAATCATGACAGGGGCTGGCCCAATCAGGTGAGAAGAGGCTCTTGTCAGGCACTGGCTGGGCATGTGCTCTGTGCTGAGTATATGTGCCCACAAGTGTGGTGAGTGTGTGTGAGTGTGTGTGTTTGTGTGTGTGTACATGTCCCACAAAAATCCTTGGGCTCCCTAGGCAAAGGGAACCCCAGTAAGTTTCATGGGACAGCCAGTGGGGTTGGAGGAAGGGAGTGGTCAGCATCAACTGGGCAAGAGAGGCTCTGATTACCAACAGAGAAGGGAGAAGCCTGCTCCCTCTTCTAATACTCCCTAGGCCAGTCTGTACTTGCCCACGTCCTTTCTACTCAACACAATGCACCTTATTCCCTGCCATATCAGCATGTCACCCATAGACATAGGGCCGCTCTTAGAGCTGGCCCCATTCTCATTCAGTTCTTCTGTGTCAAGGTATCGCCTCCTGCCTCCACCAGGAGATGGGACAGAGCTGGAGGAGAAACCTCCACCCGTCTCCTTCCCCTTTTACTCAGGAATGAGATATGGACAAGGACCCCTAAACCTTAGCTCAAACTCCACCTCAATCTACAGACTTTCTAAAAGGAATAAAGTGCTTTCCTCTGCATGAATCCCAGAGAGAATGGCACCATGGACTGGCACAGGCAGTCGTCTTAACACTTCAATACCCTCTGCCAATCTGTAGTACACACATGATGCCATCCTAAACACGTGCAATTTGGGAGCCCCTCACCCACCTCCAAACACATACTGTCAATTCACCCTTTTCCAACAGCAGGTGCTACAGACAGGAAAGTAAATCACAACAACCTCCCCGCTCTCTAGTCCAGGCCCGCACCCATCTACCTGAAAGAGATAAGTAACAGTGGCCTGGCCTCAAAGGGGAATAAAAGGCCTGAAAACAACTACAGATGCAGGGAACCAGAGCACTCACACTCAGCCCGGCAATCCCCCGCCCACTTCAGCAGCAGCATAATGCCTGCCTGCAGTCGTTAAACTTTGGAAGGAGCTAACAGGGCACTGGCACTTGTTCCTAGGTATCTGAAAATGTTTCCATCTCCAGAATATACAGAGGTTTCTCAAAGCCTGCTGGGCCCCAAGCTGAGCAGTTTACCTACTGTCATCAGGCTAGTACTTGCTCTCTGTCCATGGAAGCATGGCACTTGGCTTTCCTTCTCCCAGCATTGAATAGCTAGCTATACTTAGAACCCACTCTTTCAGTTTGAACCCTGCCGGGAGGGAAGAAATAATAAGGTGACCCATCTCCCCTTTAAATTCAGTCTGTGCTGCTTGCCAGGCTCACCTGTAACCCAGACCACTCATAAGCTCTAGGTACTAAACTTCACTTAGCCTGTCCTCTCCAGGTCTTAGGACCACAGAGATATGCTGTGTCCAATAACATAACGACCCTGTATTTGGAAAGTTAGAATTACAGGCTAATGCTTGTTAGGAAATGCCCAAGTTGATTCCTGAGGCCCACAGCCTGGGTGACAAGACCTAAAGAATACGTCATCCACCCTCAGCCTGTACTCTCTTCCTCTGAGACTTGATATGCAGTCTCTGACTTCTGCAATGCTCTCTCCTGGGAGCCCAAGCCCTAGCTGCCTCTGCCTCCTCTCTCACTGAGACAGTTTCATCCCCACTGGACACAGCTGAGGCCTCACTATAGAGGGAGTGGGTGGGATTTCTTGGTGTGGGAGACACATAGTGCAGGAAACTCGAGCAGCAGTGGTATGTGCATGAAAGCAAAGACAGTGCCGCTACCACAAGCGCTGGTGTGGGGCCAAGGAGGGCTAAAGGACATCAGTCTCTCTTTCGATCCCCACGTACTTGAGGGCATCAGCTTGGCTGTACCTGTCCCGGAGCAGGAGGAAGAACCAGGTTACTAACAAGCCTTTTGTGATTGAAAAGATGGAGTCTCCTCCCGTTTCACTTCCCCTCCCACTTTCTAACAGTGGTTTATAATGCTCCCGGTTCTGAAGCAAGACACCAGAGATTAGAACAAAGGAAACGCCTTGACCACTGTGAGATCCTCTTCTTCATCTATATCACCCACTTTAAGCCCCTAAATCAATTCCAACAGCCACCCTTTCCACCTCTAGGGCTACCTCCCTAGGACCATTCCTGCCGCCTCACCTGTAATCAAAGAAGAGCTCTTCGCCAGCTTGAATTGCCCTCTTGGCAAAGATCCCAATCCGATGATCTCCATTCACCATGACCACTAAAAATAAGATAAACCCCAGACTAGGCTCCTAGTCAAACCCAAGTCAACAATCAGTAGTGATTCTGGGCCGACTGTCTCCAAACTCCCAGTGAAAACGTAAATGAAGTGGAATTAGAAAGTAGTCAGTGAAGGGTAGCTGCTTCTATGTGTTTAGAACGGTTTTGCTGGCTAGTGACGGGGAAAGAATTATTCTTAAAAAACTCATGTTTGTGAGAAATGTTTATGATGTATTCAGTGAAAAAAGCAGATTATAAAACTGAGAGAGAGAGAGAGGCTCAGAATGATACCAGACATTAATCATGATTATCTTTGGACAAAAAAAATAACTCAGCTATAAAAAAAAAAAAAAAGTTGAATGATGGATAGAGATCATAATCAATGAAGCATCCCTCCCCAACCCCACCTCCCAGGTCTCTGGGAACTCACCTTTGGCATAACAGTTGGGGTTCACTGAATGGTTTGCAAATCGAATTTTGTTTCCTTTCCGGGTAGCATCCACTACAAAATCTGTATAAAGTAAACCAAGGAAGACTATGAGCTCACCAGGCAACTCCACAGCTTCTTGAGCCTGAATTTAAAATAAATCAAACACTGCCAGAAACACGACGTTCCAATGAGAATGTTTAAGCCAAGCATACCAACAGGAGCTGGGAAAGCAGGCTGCGTAAGAATGCAAACTCATATGTGAGCACTCCCTTTGGGTTCCCCTTTTTTGCTGGAATTATGGATTTCCTCTTCTTATCTACTTGGTAGGGAGATTTCTGAGGTGCAAGTGCTCAATGCTCTGATTACAAACACAACCTGGAAAATAGAGACTCTCCCAAAGCCAATGAACTGCGGCTCAACAGTGTCTCTGAGTTCAACCTCACCACCTTGCTCTCTGCATCTACTGGAAAATTCAGAGCTGGTGTGAACCTGGACCACATAGCTAGGGAAATCTTGTAGGAAGGCCTGCCGAGACCACCGTGGCATGAGAAAGACTCTGTACCATTGTTGAGGTTGAAGAGGAAGCTGGACATGTATTTGTCATAGACCTTCCCTCGTCGATCTGCCTCATCCTGAGAGATGAGCTGCAAAGACAGACATGGAACAAGCGGGGGAGTTAGGCTGTCTGCTCAGGACATGATACCCTGACCCTAGGAAGGATTGGGAGGGGGCAGATAGGTGCTTACGGGGTATCGTGAGAATCATGAGAGACAGAGCCTGGCTTATTTCATTCCAACCCCCACCCAGGCTGGCCAGTATTAAGGCTGAAGAGTCCCCCACCTGCCCTGCTTGCGTGGTCTGAACTCCCAAAGAGTTGAAGAGTGATTTGTTTCAGGATTGCAAATAGTTCTGTGGGATCCCCCAAGAGGCCACATGAGAACTCAGCTGAGTTATTTAGAGATTAATTAGCAGAAGTCTGGACCACAGAAAATCAGGGTTTCTCATCAGTATCTCCCCAGATAAGAATGTGGGCCAAATCGATAGCACTCACCTCACCACAGTATTCAGAAATGAACTCGTTCTTCTGCACAGACTCCTTAATGAAGGTGCCCCATCCGGCCACATCTGAGGGGGCCAGCAGCAGGTGCTGGGGAAGAGGGAGGCAAAGCTCAGACTACAGGGTGTGTGTAAGTAAGGGGCTATGTGTGCTGAATGTGCACGTGTGCGGTGGGGAGGCAGGGTAGAAAGAACTAGCAACTGTGAAGAGGATCTGAAAACAGAAAAAGGGGTAAGCCATTCTGTTCTGGTGGGAGGAAAAACAAAAGAGGGAGGTGGTAAGAGGAAGCATGATGCCTCTTCCTCTAGACCTGGGGACCTCCTAGGCCAGAGTCTCTGGGAATTCTCTGTTATATGTCAAGCAAAAATAGACATCAATGATGTGTCCATCCTCTCTGATCCTTTCAGTCTGGCCCCTTTCAGGGGATCACTTTTGTAATTTCTCGTTGGGACAGAAAAGTATTAATTCAGTAAACATGTCTTCTGGATTTACCAAGCACTTTCATGTACAAACCCTGTCAAGAACTAGTAGAATGAGGCTGCTCGGGACTATTCAGTCTTTCCTACTCCATCATCTGGCCTGGAATCCTGAAGAAAGCCCTCACCTTCTTGAGGCCACGCTGGATGCTGCAGTTTTTACAGGAAACCACTTTGCAGTCCCAGTGCTCTGAGGCCCCGCAGGTGAGACACAGGTCGGGGTCGCACTCTCGCACAGCCAGATAGCAAGGACACTGCTTAGTGTTGCACTGGGTCTTACAGCGACAGCCAGGGAAACGATTCTGACCTGGGTGGGATGACAGGCAAGGTTAGGAAGAGAAGCAGACTAACGCTAAGGCTCAGGTTTGACTCAAGGACAGCAGGGAAATTATGTATTCGAGGATATTCAACTGTTATGTATTCAAGGATATTTGGCAAAATAGGAGAGAAGTTCCCCTCCCCATAATGATATATTCAAATTTTTTTCCAACGAACATGAAGTTCCTCCCAATATTCATGCCTGAGAGTCAAAAATGCAAGTTCAACTATGGAGATGCTCTCCCTCCCCCTTGTTAGTAGGATTCGAACGGGAGGTGGATAGTGCCCCAAAGAAAGAAATCAGTGTTTTTCACTGATAAGTACACGACATCAAAAGAAGAATCATTTTGAGAACAGAATACATCCGTTCTATGTTACTCTCTTCCACCCACCACCCTCCGCGGTACAAGCACCCCTCTGCTGTGGTTAAGATTGATATCTGCTATGAGTTAGGAGGTATTTCCAGCATAACTGCCTGAGCATCAAGTTCTGCAAGCTCTGGGGGCTGCCATCAAATGCCTTGAGGGGGGAAGGGCAATGTGGGATCAAAAGTGAAAGAGAAACACTTTTAGCTTCTATCGTACCTTCTGCTAACATCCAGACCGACATGCTATTAAAACTCCAAATGTTTAACGAAAATAGATATATACAGAATTGTAACCTATATATATTGTAAAGCAACATCCTGGAAAGGGCGGCTGTGACTGCATTATAAGGAAAAAGATTCTTATTTCTGGCCTGGAAGGTAAAGTTGAGAAAGCATCTGATTTTTGTATAATTGTTGCTATTATAATCATACACTTAAGGGTTTTTAAGAAATGACTTTTCCATATCTTAAGTCTCTTGTCTCCTCTGTAGAATGCATAAAACATAGCAAAGAGAATATCAGAATGCCCATAAGCAGCAAAAGGTATGGGTGGCGGGGAAAGGAAATCTGGGGTACATTGAGGCTGACTGTTTTGGTAGACTACAGGGGAAAACGGAGAACTCTTACAGTCTGGGTTGCACTGGCAGAACTTCTCACAGAAATTCTGAGTCATGATGCAAGGGCAGGTGCTGTCACAGGGGCGGTCTGGGTGGTCGCAGGGTTGGTAGTTGTACACTTGTGTGGAAGAGTTATCTAGGAGAGAAAAGAATAAACCAAGACACTGTTGTACCCATGCTTCCTAGCTGTCCTCCCTCCCAAGTGTCCAATGGCTCTGATTCAAAGGAGGCTTGTTCAAACTATAACCTTGGACACACATTTAGCACCTGAAGTGAGAGGCAATCCTAGATGATGGTTGGGTGATTTGCTTTGTGGGGAGAGTGTGGAAATGGTCCAGGACTATAATGCAGCTATTCCAAACATTAAATGAAGTGTAGGACCTGGCAAATGGCACACCATGAAAGTCAGAGACCATGAGGCCCATAACTCTACCTCCTAACAGGTCTTTGCAGCTGCAGTGAGAAGCTGAGCTATTCTCAACTGCTGCTGAGAAATCTGCAACCTGCGGAAGCGGTGCAGGGTCAGCAAGTGCAGCTGCAGGTAGAGTGGGGGATGGCCACAGGGTGAGACCTCGAGCTGAACTGCCGAAGAACATCCTGGTGGAACTTACCTTTCTTCAGCTGAATTTTCCTGCAGTGTGCAGCCCATAACCTGAAAAAGAGATGGGATAGGTCTGGATCATGGCCCTGGGGAACTCTGCAGACATTCAGGTAAAGGACAATGTGACCTGGTCTGAGGGATTGTGGGTTGATAATTGGAGTCTCCTCCCCAAATTCCTTCACAGGAGGCCTCTACTCTGATACACAGAAGCTAGAGTCTATCCAAAATCCTATTCAGTTGGCCTATGCCTCAAGATTTAAACATAAACATCACCCTTAACAAACATATGTAAAAAAACAAACAAACAAACAAAAAAACAGACACAAAACCAAACTCAACCCTCTATTATTATGTTATTGGTTCTCCTTCTCACTTGTCCTCAGCCTTTGGGAGGTAAAGATATGGGGGAGTTTCAAGATGGGGAAGTGAGAAGCCTTTTTAGGAATATGACCTAAATGAAGGAATTGAAAGGGAGCAGACACAGGGACTTCCTTCTGTTTTTAGAACCAGTGTCAATTCCTTCAATAGGTGACAGTCATTAAGGTACCAAGCAGGGCAGTGTCAAAATTTTTTTAAAAAAACTTCCACCCCTAAGCAAAGGCTAGCTAGAAAACAACGTTATTATGCAGCTTAGAAAAACAACACAAGTGCCAAAAAACAGACCAAACCAAACAAATCTGGTCAGGATTGAGAAGTAGGTACAGAACTTGCAGAAGTGGGTAACTAAGCACCTAAAGAGGAACATGGCTTCTGGGTGGAGCCATGAGAACAGCTCACATTCTACTGTCCAGGAGCGTAAATGGAAAACCAGATAGTTATCTCGTGATCTACAGCATGCAGGGTCAGGGGAAGGGCTAGCTGATCCAAGGCATAGACCAGCAGAGAGCCCTGAAATGGCTGGCCCTCGGTGAGCCAAGCCAAACAGATGGGCAGTGGCTAAAGAGGGAGGCAGATGGGAAGTCCAAGGGGAGGTCAGAGCACAGGGAACAGCCTGGCCACAGAAAGTCCATTGTCCGATCCTTGCCTGTGCTTTCTTTTCTTCTTCTGCGAGGGGTTCATTAGCTCATCTGTTGGTAGCTTCAGGATAAGTGATTCTTTGACTGCAAACTGAAAAACCTGGAAGAGAAATCCAAGAGGGCCTTCCTGAGCTAGGCAGTCATATAAGTGATCCAGCCAGGTGCTGGGCTTGGGGGGATTACAGAGAGCTCACAGGTAGCTAGCTGACTGAACATCTCTTTAGTCAGGTAGAGACAGAACGGCAAAGACTGAGTTAATTCTTAAGCATTTATCCTGCCTTAGGAAAGGAGAAATACTGAGCGCATTTACAACCTTCCTGGTTAGCAGCTTTCATCTACTGCGCTGCTTACTAAGCCCTCCCCAGCCGATTCTTACCAACAGGATCTGTCTCTTCTTAGAAAGGGCAACCTTGAGCACTCTGCAGCTCAGCGTAAGACCCGACATTAATGATACCACCTGGCAAAGCACTAGCTCCCTCTGCTGGTATAAAGATGTGAGAGCCTTAACTAGGATGTTATTTCAGGAAGGTGGGTTCCCTTTCATTGTGCTTCTTCCCTTATAGCATTCATTTTTAGCTCTTTCTTTTCCTTTTTTAATTATAGACCTTCTTGGTCCCTCTCATTCTCTGCCTCTGAGAGGAGATCACACTCTGTCTGTGGAGTGTTATTCCTTTTCTAATAAACTTTCCCTTTGACTCTCAAAAAAAAAAAAAAAATGAGAGGCCTTCTCGAGATTCTAGGAAAAGTATAAATCTTCTCAGGAGAATACACATAAAAATTATTTTGTACCCAACTCGATTGATCTTTAGGTTAAGAACTCGTGCCTCGGGGAAACAGGCCTGAGCTCCACAACGAAAGCAAAGGGCACTTTGGCTCATGATTCGACTGCTTGTTCTAAGTAAAAAAAAACATGAAGAAGAGGCCACAGAGACTCCCCCAGAAGTTAGGAAGCCAAGTGAGCAAGTGTTCCTCTCTTACTGGACGGATTGGCTCTAACGCCTGACTCCCTGGCCCTGCTTCAGTGTCTTCCCACTGCAGCCTTTTCCTGCCTCCAGAGCATTGGTGGCTACTATCAAACTGTGATTCTAGGGACGGCATGAATGAGAAGGGTGAGATCTAGGCCCAGCTATTAGGAGTGGTGAGTAGAACATCTAGTGATAAAACATTTGGAGGATAAAGCAGTGAGGAGACTGATGGAAGGAGCAGTAGCTACGGTTGAGAAGCAGGAACAGGAGCCCGCTAGGGAAGAAGATCCCCAGAAAGACCCAGGAGTCTCTTCCAGAAAACAAATACACATTTAGAATAAAAGGCAGGAACTAAAAAAAAGAAGCTAAAAGAGTATAGAAACAGCCAAAAGTTAGATAGTGGCTAGAGACAGAGATAAGAATTCAGCAGGGAGGAGAGCAGGTCCCCAGGCACTGACAGACCTGGCCTTTACAGGGGGCCCTGTGTTTGGGGAACCCACTTCATGACCCAGAAGTACAGGCTCATGGGAAACTGAGCCAGAGACAGCTTCGCTCCAGACAGGGAGGCTTACGAGACAGCAAAAAGGATGAAAGAGCACTGTGTGAAAGGTGGCCCCAGCCTTGTTCTTGCTACTTTCAGACAGTACCTGCTTGCACGTCTTAGTTCCCAGAAGCCTTGCTATTGAACAGAAGTTGTTGAAGTACGTGCCATGAAAGACTCGAAAAAGAGATTCTTCAGCCCCAGTCCATTCCACAGGCTCTGAAGGTGCTTCCACTACACAGAGCTGAGGCGGGGCCGGACTAGCCTTCTGTTTCGTGGGGGTCTGACAGCGAGAGTTAGCCTCTAAGAGAGGGAGAAATACAAGAAACAAAAGGTAGAACGCAGTTCTCATGAACGATTGGCCACAAACTCAGAAGTATTTCATTCTACTTTAAAAAGGCAATATAGTTAGAAACAGAAATATTCTGTCTCCACCGCTTATATATGAACCTGTGTAAAGAATTAACAATTTTACAAAATGCAGTAACATTAAGTGTTAGGCAGTGATCCTGGGTCTACCAGCATCCTTGTGTAGAAAAAAAAAGATCATTTTCTGTTCATTGTACCTGAAGAACTGGAGGCCCAGTCATTGCCTGTGTCCCTGTCACTGTCCCCTTCTTTAGTCTCAGCCACGGCAGAGGCTGAAGTGTTGGAGCAGGAAGCACTGACCACGTGGTGCCTTCGTCGGCGACGACCAGAGCACTTGGAGCGAGGGTTGTGGAGCATGGCATACTCTTTCGCTCCTTCCTGCAATGGACATGTTATAGGTAGAAAACAGAAACAGGCCCAGAATCACCATATTGAGCTCATCATCACAAACCATCTTCTTCAATATCTGTGATTATGTACAATGATACTGTCTTTTTTATTTTTTTTGCTCTGTACCATAGAAGTGTGACCGTAATATAGCTGCTTAACAAACATTCTAAAACTTACAAACTCAAAAAGAGCTATCTTACAAAGTAATCTTTAAAAAGATATAATCTATGCATCTTCAGCTTTCCAGTGAGTTGTATCTAAAATTCATTTGCATATTAGCTGTTTGGAATTTGAGAACACATTCTCCTGAAGAACGAGGAAATGAGGTTCAGAGAGGGGAAGGGACCTGCTTGAGAACATATACCTAATTGTTCCAGAGTAGGTATAAGAATCAGGGCTCCTCGCCTCCAGCCACACTGCTCATTACAGGCTACCGCGCTGCTGTTTCAGTAATAAATTGTGTCATCCTTGAATTTGTACAATACGACTACTTAATTCTGAAACTTCCCTACAAATCAGTATATTAAACTTGGAAGAATATTGTTTTATTACTTTATGCTTTTTTTTTTAAAGACCAAATAACTATCATTCAACTTGATCATCTATCTTGTTAGCAGACTTGATTCCCAAAGACTTCTAGTTTTCTGAAAACTAAATCTACATGTGAAGGATAAAGGTTGACCATTACTAAGGATATTCAGAACAATATACTATAGGCCCTAAGGAAAATTCCAAAAAAGTTTTGAAATTGAATCTGATATTATATGTCTATGCTCCAATGTGACACACACAGCATCACTTATAATGTATTCTTACTTGAAACATTTAACATAAATATAGTTAAGCCTCCAGAGCTAATTCTAGTTCATGGGAAATTAAGGATAGAGTAATACATTAAATGACACCAGAAGAAAACAACAGACAAATCCAGAATGTGGGACATCCTATAAGACAACCAGGCTGAACTTTTCAGAAAGAAAAAAAAAAAAAGTAGTAAGGAGACTGATGGAGGGATGAGTAGCTACAGGATTAAAAGAGACTGAAAGATTAAAAGAGACTGAAAAGAAATAATAACCAAATATGATGCATGACTGTGTGATCTTGGTTTGGAAAAAAACTGCTATTTTTGGTACCACTGGAAACATTTTAGCTGTAATAATGTGGTTATATAAGAGAATGTATTTATATTTAGGAGATGCATGCTGAAACAGCAAAGAAGCATCATAATATCTGCAATTTCTTTTCAAATAGCTTAGCAAAAGATCCATACACACAAATATAATAAAGCAAACATGAAAAATGTTATTAAATCAAGGAAAAGTATCTTTCAATTTATTTGCATGACTAAAAATTACCTTAATAAAAAGTTGAGAAAGGAAATAGTCCAGCATTATATTTGAATATGTATTCATTTATAAAAAGCAATATAAGAAAACCTGTACATATATATTTCTGTAAGTTAAACACACACACAGCTCCAATTCAAACAATAAAGTTTCAGGCTCTGAAATCCGAGCAGATGATATTTAGAGCAGGAAAGCTCTAGTGCTCTTCAAACCTCACTCCATAAGACTAACTTCATGGTCCTCCTGCCCCATTATCTGGGAGCTCCTTACGAGCAGAAGTCATGTTTTGTTTGTACTTTTTGACCCCTGGAGTGCTATGGTGTGTACTGTCTCACTTGGTTTGTGTTCTCAGGGGCAGAAAGCCCGAGGACCATTTCCTGCTCAGCTCAATGTTCAACAAAGTTAACAATGGAAGAACAGCTTAAGAACATACCAGCAAAAGGAAGCAGTCTGTGCCACATGGTTCTGGTTCAATCTTGATTTCTTTGTTCTTGCGTTTATATACATTAGGGGTGGCATGAAAAGCTGGAAAATACAACACTGTCTTGTTTCCAATGGTTCATCCACTTGACAGGATGGGGAGGAACAAAACTGAATTAGGGAGCTAGTGTAGACTACAGCTATAAACATGTGCACAAAAATTAATCATTTCTGATTATCAACACAATGCTTTCAAAGATAGAAGGTATTCAGGAACAATTATGTTGCTGGTTATTCTGTCCTGACCATGCAAAGCACACTGCACTATAACTGAGCCGGCCCTTTGTAAAACTATCAACAGATCAGAAGCCAGGAACTCTACCTGATAAACTAAAATAAAAAGAAGGAAATGGTGGCTGGGAATGGAAAACCGGAGAGCATATTGGAGTAGCCCTACTCACGGTGAAGGAAGCAGTCGTATTTAAAGCAGCGACGGCAAAAAAGTGTGTGGAAGGAGTGCAGAGACTGCTCCCGCTGCACAGACTTGGCATTGGGGCCATCGATGTTGGGCGTGCACTGAGGGGGAAGTGCATTGGGGTCTGACATTTCTGTCAGCTCTCGATACCTATTTAAGAAAAGAGAGATAAGAGTTCCTCCCAGGGAAAAATGTCTCTACGGAAAAAATATAGATTGAGCACTGAGAGTCATCCAGGTATATTCTACTAAGGGAGGGTGGGTATTTTTATGGGTCTTGTTGATGATGGAATGATATATGTCTAAGTGGGTAGACCACTGTAATTATGCTGGGCTGGACATAAATCTGAAAGTAAGGAGAGGGAAAGATTTGATAAGTATGCTGCTGCAGTAACTCTCCAGAAATATGGCAGAATTTTAAAAGTCCTCTGCCCAGACTTACTCAAAAGCCAGCAAACAAGGGCCCTGAATATGGGAATGGGCATTTAGAGGTAAGCAAGTAAGCAAGAAATAATCGGATGCAAGAGCAAATCATAATGCATTTACCATAAACGAAGCTTTATATTAATCTATTATAGGCTTGAATAAAAATTTTGCCAGAGTACATACACTACATGGCCTGAGGGGGACAGCTTTCCTTACCTCTCCTTCATGTCATCTGGGACACCATTCTCAGGGAACATCGAGGCAATTGCGCTGAAGATCATGTCGTTTGGGAACTGTTTCTTGGAACTCTTTTTGTTGCCTGAATTTGAAAAGACAAAAAGCTCCTGAGTGCTATCTATAATTAGAGTATGTAAACAAAGCTATTTGGTCATTTTCCCTTTTGCCCCAGCATTTCAATTAGCGCTGCTTTGTTAACCTAACCATTGACTGTTTAGGAACATATAAAGAAGGTCAGGGTTACCTGGACTTATCTAATAGGCTACCAGTAAATAAGGAAATTGGAGCCATTTACACATTAACACAAAATCCACATTACAAGATAGAATCTGACGGGGGGAAAAACCAAAGTTTTCATAGAGACCTGAATATAGAAGAATTCTATCATAATGTTGATGCTGAAGAATAATTTAACTATAACAAGAGAGACACTATGTACCTGGACATACAGTATAATTAAATAACAGAGCAAAATTAAAAATTAAATTAATTAAATATTAACATGGAAAATGCTCATAAGATTAAATAAAGAGAATATAAAATTATACATGTGTATACACACACAGAGAGCATGATCCCAATTTCACATAACATATATAAACAGGTTGATTGATCTATGTGCTTTTTAAAAATTGAGATATAATTGCCACATAACATTGTATTAGTTTTAGATATATACACATTTTTTAGTCTAGAAGGAAATATTAATGCTGGTTATTCAGAGGTAGAAGGATTATACGATAATTTTATTCTTTATAAATTTCCATGTTTTCCAAACATACCACTCTTGTAATTAGAAGTGAACAATGATTATTCTCTAAGTTCTTCTATCTTCTTCTTCAGCTAGGTCACACCTACCTTAAGCTATTAGTGACCTTTTTTCTTTTAAGTGGACCAATGACAAGCATCAACAGCCTTTAATAAGCAATAAACCTTTCTGTTTTTTTCCTTCTTTCCTCTCCCTGTTACTTTCAAAATTGAATAAAGAAGTAGTACTATTTACTTTCAATAGCATGTCGTTTTCTCTTCCTTGTTACTGGCAGATCTTCTTTGCTGTCATCTTGCTTTCCATCTGAGGTGTCATTGTGTCCTTCTTCCTCCTCATCTGAGTATTGATTCAGGGCATCTACCAACTCCAGGAAAACAGCATCACTAATCAGGACAGATCCAGGGATCATCTCTGAAACATAAGAATTAGATGGGTGAGCAGTGGTTGTTTCATACTCCATTAGTCTTCCTAGGAAGCTTTTCTTGTATTTATTCCCGAGTCCCAGATAGATAACATATATATACTTTTATATGGACAACCGGGGAATTACAACCATTGATCGGCTCTTACAACTGCAATAGTTCAGCTGGCTAGAGAAGAAAATCGAGTTACAGACTTTATTCCTACTGGGGTACTTTACTTCCTCAGTCACAAGTCAGTCTGTACTTATGGTTCAAAATCTCACACAAAAAATGTAGAAATAATACAAATGGGACAGAAAAAGAATGATAAAGTGAAAAGATACCTGGTTTTGCTGCTGATGGGTCAACAGTGACTTCTTTCCATCAAAAAAAAGCACTTTTCAAAAGACATCTCTTTTTTTATCATCACACTAATATATACTACACCTTAGGAGAAAGTCTTTGAACACTAGGGGGCGTTGTGGATAAATGCATTTCAACAGCCTCACAACAGCACCCATAATTGTCAAAAGAGTAGGTAAGGCTATTGGTTTGCAAATTTAGGAGAAATCTCTCCCCATCTTCCCACCTCTTACACACTGACAGCCTTTTCCACAACTACAACTAAATCCAAATGACTTGCTTTTAGGAAAGTCAGGATATTATAACTTAGCCAGCTTCTGAGAGACCCAGGAGATATCTGGATCAAAGAAGACAGAGGGGTTATGCTCATTGCCATTCTCAGAGAAAGGAAAATGAAGGACAAATGGCCTTGGCTGGATTTATGGAAAACTTTAAGATCAAAC
This sequence comes from Rousettus aegyptiacus, assembly GCF_014176215.1. NCBI lineage: Eukaryota > Metazoa > Chordata > Mammalia > Chiroptera > Pteropodidae > Rousettus > Rousettus aegyptiacus. The sequence continues at coordinate 99,765,795 of NW_023416309.1, forward strand.
TTAATTATATACTAAACTTTCTCTCCAGCCACCGATTATTATATGATCCTTTTACATCCTAACTCCTTTTAAAATTTAACTGGAATATTTTTGATATAACATTTCTACTCCCAGCCATGTGATGACACTGAAATATCTATCACGAGGCAGCAGATGAAAGGAAGATGATGATACACCAAGGAAGAGGCACCGTTTGAACAGTTTTCTCCCAAAGAGCTCGGCACCACTACCTTCTTCACCGTGGACTTTCCCATCGTAGTTATTGATCAGCTCCTCAATGAATGTCTCATCTTCTTCTTTCACCTCATCTCCCATGTACGGAATATTGCACAAAACTGTCTCATCTTCTACCTGAAATCAAACCAGATGTGATTCATTCCACAAATCCACTATGTGTCTCCTCTCTTCTAATGAATTTTTGTGGACCATTTTTGCTGCTTGAATCTCCTGAAAATGACTTTGGTCACAGAGTTTCTTGCATTTTAAAGACTGGCCATTTGTTTTGTCAATAAAACCTCAAATGGAAGGAGGCAATGCTACTTTTTAGGGGGAAAAAAAGTCAGTTTAACTACTTGAGAGTATTAACTACCAAATGTTTAGCATGATACTAAAAATTATATTTTCACTAATACCTAAAATTTGACAGCACATTTATCTTTCATAGTGATTCTATTATCTCATTTTTCCCCCCACTAAACATCATTGTGAAATAGGTACAAACATCACCTAAAATCAGTCTAAAAGGTCTTCAATTCTAATTCTTCTCAGGAGTAGAGAGACAGATAAATGAAAAGGAAGGCTTCTAAGAGGATAATATGTTATATAACCACAATATTTAGAAAACTGGGCAATCATAACATTTTTAGATATTCTATTAAAAACACTAAGAATACCCTCCCGTAATAATAAAAAAGTATAATTACAACTCATGTCAATCACACTTGGTGGGAACCTAAAGTCAATCGCAGTATGAACTACGAATATTTTCTGGCAATAGACAATACTAATAGATTTTTTTTGATTCAACACAGAACATGGTCAATTTTTTTCTTTATTATTTTTTTTACAGTCAATTCTTAAATCCTCAAGTATTAAAGTAAAATTAAAGTTTTATTCTAAGAGAGGATTCCCTTCTATAAATCTATATCCTATTCCAGTCAGCAGAGTTGCTATCTATCACCAGGCAGATGAGAAGCAGTAGAGAGAACTGATTATCAGGACCACAAATAGCCCTAGCAAGAGTCAGCCTAAAGGCCCACATGAAAGGATTGTGGATCCCTGTTTGCCTCCTTTATCTCAGTTGCTTTCAGAGCTTCTTGCCTTTAGGGGATTCAGAAAGTATTGCACCATTAGCAGGAGTTGTCAACCTGCTTAAGCCTCAAGTGTCTGATTTAGACTGCATTTAACTGCACATAATGTTACAAAATTGAGTCAAAGTAGTAAGGGAAAACTGGAGTCTTGCCCAGTCTTATTCATTCAAAAAAGAACCAGTGTCAACCCAGAAGTAGTACACTTCAGAGCACAAACTCTAACAAGTTAGAACAACCTGCAATATACTTTTTAAAGCAAATAAATTACAAAAGCCTTCTGCCCTGTACGTCCAAGTTTTGTTAAGTATACTCTGACAATATTTACCTTAAAAGGAGTGCCAGCATATCAACATAAGAAAATTATACAGTTTAAACAATCACCACAGAGCTTTCAATACATACCATAAAGTTCTGCTGGAGAGGAGACCAGGAATACATGATGGGAACCAATGCAACTGTGTTCAGAGACCTCATTAACATATGCTGGCTTGCAAATCCTGGGAAAATGCTCTCTATGGTACACTGAAATATAAGCAACGACATGGAGAGGGAAATGGAAGCCCACAATCCAAGAGAGAATTATAGTTTCCTTCCAAATGATCCCAGTAGCCTTCTAATTCTTCTAATTCTTCCAAATTAATAAGCGGAGGGTTTTGTAACAGTCAGTTCCTAAAAGGAACCACTGCACTGTAAACCTGTGGAAAGCAGGAACTATCTCTTATTCATCTTTGTATCTTCCACGAGTCCAGTAAACTCAATGATGTTTATTTCAAATCCCACACTTGATGTTTATTTCAATCTAAAAACTGTTGGTCTCATTAGGCTGTACACAACAGCAAAGGGCCGCTGAAAGTCCTAAGAGATGAGGAGGATGAGGAAGTTTTCCTGAAAGCCTAAACTTTAACATCAACATAGCTGCATAGGTGATAGGAACAGTAGAGGGGGAAGCAAGAGTTATAGTCATATTCTGCTATGGGAAACAAATTTACTCTCAATACACTACCTGCTTTTTATATCTTAAAAACATTATCTCTTGAAGAAACTAAAATGATTTGTAAATTTATAAGGGATATCCCCTTGATCAATATACTCCTGTCCATGATCCAGGGCATTCCTTTTCCAATAATATTAAAGTACTTGAAGTGCCAAAGGCACAAAAAAAAAAAAAAAAGATTGCTTTGAAGCCTGAACCAGAGTTCAGGAAAGCAGACAGTAAATGTCTTGTTTTTCTATGAAACACTCATTATTATGTTCATTAACTGAGGAGAACAGGTTCTTTTGGCTACAGATTTACCATCTTAGTTATTCGAAGTTGACTATAATAGCTCTATCCATTATCCTTACTTATTTTCTAATCACAAATACATGTCCAAGGAAGAGAGGAAGGCTGAGCTTCGACACCCAGAAGTACCTTTTTGAGAAAAGGATGCCCACTCACAGGCTTCATCAACTGGACAGGTTGAACACGAAGTTTCTTCCATTCTTCATTGAGGATCTGGGTTTTTTCTTGAACCTTTGCAAAATTTGCTACATACAGAGCCTAGCAAAGTCAAGAAAAAATTGTTAGGATTTCAAGGGAAGGGTTAAAAAAAATCCAACCCCTCCACACTGGATCGATATATTAAAATATAAAACCTTTCACTTAGGAATTTTTTTTTTTTTACCTTTGCGCCCATATTTGCTTGAAGCCGTTTAAGTTGTCGAAGTCGCATGTATTCAGATTTAACTTTTCTTTTCCAATAAGTAATACATTTGGAAGTTGGGGGATTTGGTATATCCATTTTGCTGTAATCTAAGAGAAACAGGGATAAGAAAATAGCATTTTACTGCCTGGAAATAAAGCATTTTTCAAACTCAAATAAACATGGTCAGTTATACTTTCATTTCCATTACATTTATTCACAAAAACATACATTTAAAGAACCCAAATCTATGAGTTCAACAAAAAGTTCAATTAAAAGATTTCACATCAATAACTTCTGGTCAGATTATCAAAAAGCTTAGCTTCTGGCTTCTTGTGGTACCTTGTTTTCAATTCAGCACTCAAGTTCTCCCACAGATAATTAGGAACTTGGATTACTTGGAAATTTGGAAGCCTACCCACTACCTTGATTAACAGAAATCTTCAGCAAGAATCAAGTTAATATCAAAGAGCTTCATGGAAAGATCCACACTATAAAACTATACCAGCCAAATTATCTAAATCTACCTAGCAATAAAGATCAGATATGACAACAGCATTCGTCTCCAGGTCAACAGTAAGACATATGGAAATATATAACACTACAAATAACTTTGGTGTTTGAATTAAGTTTTAAAGAAGTACTTACTGTAACGTACTCTACCTACCTCATAAAATGCAAGGGGAAGTGTTGAGTTTTATAATGTGCCTTCCGTTCTTCAGAGGAATGGGAAGACATAAAGGCAAAACAAATGTTCAGCTTTTCAAAAGAGAATAGACAGTGGTTTTAAATCAGTGAAGCATATTTAGACCCTGATCCCCTCAGTAGGATGGTCCCTCATAACTACAAAGACTATGAAGTCTCTGCTACCACTATTTATTCATGTAAGTCAGTTCCCAATGATGCCTGATGCCATTTGGGAAGGGTCCTTTATTTTTTTTCGATTCTATCTTTCCAGTCATGTCTACAACTATATCCTCAAAATTACCAAGTCTGCTATTCTGCTTTTCTGAATGAATTTTTAGGCTCAGCCTGCAAGCCTATCAATTATTTTAGAGAAAGAACAAATATTAAATACATGTAAAAATTCAAAAAAATATATATTTTTACTCTATATTAACTACTTAGGTTTCCTACAGAACTAGTTCTACTTATTTCACTTAATATTTTAAATTTCTGAAAATATCACGAGGAGCTATATGAAGAGCCAAAATTTGAAACAGAAACTAAATTTCAGGCCTCGATCTTTAATATTTCTAAAAAATGTGTTTTCTTTTGTCGTTTAATATCATATTTCTAAAGAAGTATTTTTAAATTACCTTTTTTCCCATAAGAATTGACAGCACAGACAAGAAAACAGCAAAATTTAATTGTCAAATATATATGCCACAATCAGATCATAATTATAATATCTCATGCATATAGCCATTGTTTCATTTGATAAACCAAATGGATCAGTGTAATGCGATATGAAATTTAGAGACTAAAGGAAGAAATAGCAAAGAAGCAGACTTGCTGTGTTTACTGTAAATTCAATCAAGTGATTCAAGCTCTTAAAAACAAAATTCTCTATGAATTAAATATTATCTCTCTGGAAGAGGGGAATGAAACAACATAATCTAAGAATTTGAATCCAAGAATGCTAAGGTGCAGAGTTATAAAAAAAAAAAAAAATTCATCTGACCTGAATTTCTTTCCTATTAATTGCACCATCTCTCTTCCTCCTACATCTTTTAAATACTTCCCATTCTTCTATGGAATGGGGCCAAAAGAGGGACTCTTTCTTTGAATGATAAAACTATTTAAGAACATACACCACACTCACACATAATACTATGTAGTTGTTCCTATAATTTGTCCTGAACAAGCTTAAGAATAGTCTGCTTCAGAAAATGAAAAAAATGGTTCATATGTAGGACAAAACTGCCCCCCTCAGAAACTTTAGGTCACACTTATTGAGATACAAATGACCCAAATGGTATAGATTACAATTCAGTGAGACATCATAACCTCCTAAGAAAATGGGTTTTAATTGCAATTCCACTTCCATTCTTTTTGGAACTCGTTTCTCTTTTGGAAATAGCAAGCTTAGGGCAGGTTGCTCCCACCATTTAAAACGGAAGATCAAGTAATGGAAAAGAACATAAATCACAGCTGCGAGGGTATGTGTGCATGTGTGCGTGCATGTGTAGATTTCTTAGAGTGAAAAATATCAATATTTTTATTAAAGGAGTTATAACTGAAATGTGATCTCCTACAGTCTGTCAAAGGAGATGAAAGTAAATGTACCACATTAGTCCAGTAATTAATGGCAGTATTTCTAATTTTACTCAAGTACTTTATTTGGCTAAAGGAGTATACACATACACACAAAAATGTCACTGAGTTTTAACCAATCATAATGAAAAATAAGTCACACTTCCTCCTTTTACAATAAAAGTGATATTTGAATCTCATGTGACCATGAGCCAATATTTATTTTGCTTAGCTTTTTAATGGGTCTTCAATGTCTCTAAAGTTTATTCAGCAATTGGTCAGTCCCCACAAAGTATATGAGGCAGATCGGACATACTGTTTGGAACAAATATGTATAATTAAATAAACATGTGAAAAATGGCCATAAGAGGGGTTCTCATAGTATCTGCACATTAACCAACAGGTATCACTTCGAAGGTTTAAACAAACAAACAAACAAATGAAATATTCAGCATTCATTCACTAGAACAAATTTAAAGAAATGGGTTCATTCATTTCGGCAAAGGGAATGGCACATAAAAATACTTTATATTTCTACTAGATGCATTCTTTAGTTACTTAGACATGCAAAATAGCATTTATTTTCCCATTACATTCTTAGCTAGTACTCAAGAGCTTTTCATTATGTTTACTTATACATTGAGAGTAAACTCCAAAACATGCTACTTTGGTCAAGAAATGTGAAAGTATATCTTTATATAAATAACTCCTACAACTCAATAAGATAAACAATATAATAAAATATGGCAAAAAAATTTCAACAGGTATTTCACCAAAAAAGATACGAGAATGGCAAACAAGCACACAAAAAAATGCTCAATATTATTAGTCATAGGGAAATGCTAATTAAAACTACAATGATGTACTATAACACATACACTAGAATGGCTAAAATTAAAAAGACTGATAATACTAATTCCTGGTGAGCATGTGGAGCAACCGGAATCTTCATATATTGCTGGTAGGAATGCAAAAGAATACAGCTACTTTGGAATAGTTCGCCAGTTTTTTGTTTTTTTTTAAAAATAAAGTTAAATATATACTTACCATATAATCTGGCATACGATTTCTAATTATTCAGGAGAAATGAAAATATATGTCCCCACAAAGACATGTACACAAATGTTCATAGCATCTTTATTCATAATAGCCAAAAAATGGAGACAAGACAAACATCTATGGATTGGTGAATGGATACAAAGTGCAGTATATATATACAATGGAATACTCCCAGCAATAAAAAAGAATAAACAGTTCCTAAACATGTACAACACATCTCAAAAGCATTGTGCTAACTGAAAGAAATTAAAATTACATACATGATTCCATTTATATGACATTCTACTAGAATAATTCCAGAAAGGGCAAATCTATAGCAATGAAACAGATCAGTGGTTGCCAGAGGTTGGAATTGGGGAAAGGATTAAAAGGAAAGGAGCATAAAGGAATTATTTTGGGATAATGAAAATGTTCTATACATTGGTTGTGGTGATGGTTATTTGACTATGTACTTTTGTAAAAAATTTGCTGAACTATGTACAAAATATGGTTAATTTATTGCATGTAAATTTTTACCTCAATAAAGCAGATTAAGGAAAAAGTCTTTCTTGATGATCAATCCAGTATTTTCTAAAGACCTACTATTAAAAATTTGTAGGTAATTTCACCTTAAAAAAAAAAACTCGAGTAACTTCAGAATGAATAATAATAGAATGATCAAAATTAATTCATTAACGGTAAAAAATGTTACACGTGTACTAATGTAACATGTTAATAATAGGAGAAACTGGATGTGAGGTTAAATGAGAATTCCCTATATTCTTTATAATTTTACTGTAAATCTAAAACAGTTCTAAAAAAATAAAGTTTATTTTTAAACAAGACTGATAATTGGAAATAATAAGTACCTTATTTACATGTCAAATTTCTACAGGCAAAGAAAGCCATAAAAACTTGGACATCTTTCACTAGCAAATTGGATCTCAATTTGCTTCAAAGGCTAAAATTAGAATGTAGTCTGTCACTAGTTGGAAGTGGGAAAACATTATGGAAATATTTGGGGACAAAACATTTAAGGAACAATATTCTTAGTCTTAGAGAGAGAGACTGAGATAAGTATATAAAAGTCCCAAATTATGAAGTTTTCATCCACATAAAGGTGCCCCTATGCAGAAAGAGCTTGTCTTAAGGGCAAGATTAATGTCTTTAATACTTTCTCTTTTATAACAAACAATTTTATTAACCAGCAGGCTAAGTATGTCTTTGGAGGCAGATGGCCCTGTAGATATTTAAATTTTCCATCCCATTCTTTCCTTTTCAGTTCATGGTAGAGTTGAAACATAAACTGTAGGGGTGAACCTACCTCTGCAAAAAGCTCTAGTAACACACAATTGAGTCATTCTGGTGATCACCAATTTCAACATTCCTGTTAAAATCAACTCTGTGGTGAGTTATACAATGACAGATCCTTCAATCAGGATCTATTAAGCACATCTTTAATTTATACCCTCCCACTTCTCCAAGGTATTTATATTTGTTATTAGTTTGAGCTTCTGGGCACTATACCCATAGAAAAAATCTTACTAACAGAAAGCTGTGACTCTGAATTCTTATTTAAATTATAGCATAAATATTTCCTGGTGTTGCTTTATTAAAAGAATCAGGTCATTTGCACTAGAGTCAATGGTGATAAGAATTAAAGCAAGATTAATTTTTATGAAACCCAAAGGAAAACACTGGCTCTTAGGATATACAATGCTGATTTAGAAGCATTAAAGCAATCTCCTAATAGGCTAGAGCCCTTCGTTGGCTGGTTCTGTACTACACAAGCATAAATCTTAATATTTAGTGACTGCACACCAGAGGCACTAACCTCCAATTACTCATCAAGTAATTCCTGACTTTACGTTTTGGAGCACTGACAAAAGGTATGAAGGAGCCCCAAATACAGTATAACAACAACAAAAGCTGGAGACTTTCTGGAATGGAGGTATTCCCTACGAGCAGTTTTTCCTTTATAAACCCTCCCCCTGACTCCTAATCTAACTGGTATCATTCTCTTCACTTTTCTCTATTAGCCTTTTCTCGTTTCTCTTTCACTTAACTACCCTATGTAGAAATGTAAGATGTTTTTAGTGTTGCTCCCTCAAACCTTTTTTGGGAAACTGCTAGTTAACAAAGTAGAAACTTTTTTTTACAAAGTAGAAACTTTAACATTTAGTCCAAGACAGGAAAAAGATACACTATTTAATTAAATGAATTGTTACACGTTTCATATAAGGAATAAAGCAAGGGCAGGGGCTGGTACTCCTAAAACTAAGGAAGCCATTTTTCAGATATCAAAAATTAAATAGATGAAATTAATAGTTTAAATAGTTTTTAAAAGGCATGCTAATTCAAAGGCAAGTAAGATAAGAGAAACAAGGGTGACAATATTTTCTCACCTTTCCCCTTCTCATAAAAGTCATCTTGGGAGTAAAATTTCATTTTTAATCCTAGGCTCCTTATTCTAGGGCTGTTTTAAAGAGAATTAAAACAACACCATAATGAAGAGGTCATTTCAACCTCAGGGAGTTTTAAAGCTGTGCCTTGGCATCAAGTTCCATGACTGGACTACAAATACTCTGCCAGTTAGCAGAATTGGGATCTAGATCTCCCGATTTCCAACCCCAGAGATCTGACTATTTATATATTCCACAAATATGTACTGAGCACTTGTGTGCCTGGTACTGTTTTACGTGATTAAGGTACATCAGTGAATAAAACATAAACATCCCTGCCCTAGGAGAGTTAATTCACACGGTGATACACACACTCAGCAGAAACCTTGACAATAATAGTATCACTACATTTTTATAGTTTTTTCCTCTATTATAATTTTTTTAAGTACTTATCTCCTAACACATTCTTCTTTGTAAATAAGTTATGGCTTATATCAATGCCACACCATCCCAGCTCTGGGGATTCCAAGGCTTAAAATAGACGAGCTCTCACAGAAACCTCAGATAGCACGTTCTCAGGCAGGAAACTTCATTCAATGCCGGTTTCTTAAACTTAAAAGAACTAGGTGGGGGATTTTTCTCTTCAAACACGTCATGTCAGCAAAGGTGGAGGAACACACCACACTTTCAATGCCGTTCTAGATGCACGCAGGTGCTCGTCCACCTCGGCTCCTTTCCTCATCCTCGCCCCTCCAGCCCTAGGCTCCACACCTAGGCTACTCCATTTACAATCTTATATTACAGCTATGAAAGCCCGCTCTCAACATGCCACCGGCGGCACTAACATGCTTCCACCTCCCTTCTCCCTATTCGCCCCCGAAATAATTTCTCGAGTCACTTTTTACCGAAGTAAGTTTGTCCCACATTTCCTAACAGGCACGTCCCAAATACAACACCTTGACTCTGCTTCAAGGCGCTTTTCCTTCCATCGTTTGATCCCGGGGAGAATTTCGGGGTGGGCAGGGATTGGCGCGAGACCAAATTTGGAGAGAAGAACACTCTCACTTAGGGCTGGGACTGGTGAGGGGAGCGAGGCGCCTAGAGTGCAAAGCCTAAGGAGGAGTCTTCGCCGGCTCTACCCCGAGAGTGAGCGACCCCCTATATTTTGCACCATAGCACCGCATTCGCCTCACTCTAGTTCTGGCCCTGCTTTTTCCTGTCACCCCTTCCTCGACACCCCCCAAAGTCATCGCAAGCCGAGATCCTGTGTCCGGCCCTCCCGGGGGAAAGTCCCGGGTCCCTGGGAGTCCACCTCGCCAAGGGCCCCCGCTGCTGCCACCGCCCACCCGCAGCCTCCCTACGTTAAGGCTCCCGCCCACCCGGCCCATCCCGCCCTCCAACGGGATTCCCCAACCCCGGGCCCGCCCCCGCCGCTCCTCCTCCCGACACACCACCCTCCCCGCCTCAGACGCGGTACTCGCTGGGGGCTCTCTCGCCCCGTCGCCCCTTTTCCCCTAACCCTCGGGACTGGGAGTGGGCGCCTCGCTATCCCCGGCGAGGCAGGCAGGGTGCCCCTCCGTTTCCTCCCAATTCCCTGACTCCTTCGCCTCTCTCTCTCTCTCCGCCGGGGGTGGCGAGGTGCGAGGCCCGGCCCCACCGCCCGGCCCGGTCTTGTTTACTCACTCACCCTCCATCCCGAGCCGCAGGGACCCGCCGCTAGGACGCCTGCGCGCCGCGGCCCCGCCCCCGCGCCGTGGCCCCACCCCGCGCCTCTGCCGGCGCGTGCGTACTGCGCCGCCCGCCGCGCAGGTCGGGCCACCTGACCCTCCTTCTTCGCAGGTCTGTGATTTTGGCGCCAACATCCTGAACTAAGGAGTCTGAAGTGGTGCAACCCGAGCCCGATGGTTTCCCAGGGGTGCTGTTAGGGGATAGCTAGAATTCTTGGGACACCTTGAGGAGCCACTAATATCTTCTCGAAGACCTTATCCGGAGGTGACGCCACCCCCACAGGCTGGTGACTAGCCACATCTCACTTCAGCATTTAAAGCCAACCCGGAACCTCTTCATACTGATCCCTCACACCTACCAATACCCCTCAAAACTCGCGTATGTACTCTAAGTTACTCTTGCTTTATTTACACTCCACTTCCCTATTTCTGTCAATAGTTTCTTCGGTCACTTAGATTCAAAGTAGCCTTGTATCAGACTGTCTTCTCTGAAGATACCTGAAAGTTACAAAGGCAACTTTACTGGAGAGAAATTTGGTAGACATCACCTTAACCAAATGATCAAAGTTAACGTCGCTAGTGATAAGAGATATTCTTGTTAGGTTGCGTCCCTCTCAATATGATGTAATAAGGGCACAAAATCACATCTGGAGTATTCTTGAAAAAAAATGCATAAGCTGAATTAAATCATGAGGAAGCATTAGACAAACCCCAAATAAGGAGCAATCTATGAAATAACTGGACAGTATCTTCAAAAAAATGGCAAGGTCGTGAAAGAAAAAAAAAGGTGAGGAACTGTCCCAGTTTAGAAGAGACTGAGGAGACATGACAACTAAATGTAATAGGTGATCCTAAATTGAGTTCTGGTCCAGAAAAAGGACACCAGTGGGGTAATGAAATTAGAATACAGTGCACAGATTACTTAATAGTATTTTATCAGCCTTAATTCCTGGTTTTGGCAATTGTACTTCCTCAACATTTGAGGAAGTTGACTAATCAGTATACAGGAACTCTCTACCATTTGTGACTCCTGTAAATCTGAAATTATTTTGAAACATAAAGTTAAAAATTTAAATACAAAATAACATCACCTTAAATTTGTCCCCAAGTATACAACTATAAAAGACTATAATGTTTATTTTTCAAATAATCTTCATAACAACTCTATGAAATAGGTAGGGAGGATTTCAGTTTTACACACAGGCTATTATGGCATAAAAGAGTTAAAAGACTTGCCTTACAAAGGCTAAAAATTGCTCTGTTGGGTCTTAAACTCAGGTCTTTGGATTTCAGATTTAGTGTTCTTTTACTTTTATCAGAAACTTTGACTTCGCTATTTTTCTCTTGCTTCTCTCCAATTAACTACCAAATAAAGGCAAAATTTCTTTATATTTAGCAGTTTATACTGATGTTCCTTTCCATTTCCAATGCCTTATAGATCATTGATTCTCAAACTTGGCTCACACTGAAATAACCTGGGGAACGTTAATATCTGATGACTTCCTCTTACCTCCAGAGAGTCTAATTGGTCTGGAGTATGGCCTGGACTCTGCAAGTTCTAAGAGCATCCCAGGTGATTCCACTGTATGGCCAAATTTGAGAATCATTACACTACATAAATAATTGTTGGAAAAAAAGAATGTGGATTGTCTAAGGAAAGATGTTCAGAAGATCTGAATGTCAGGACTGAGACTGGAGAGAAATCGGGGAACCACCAACGCATTGATGATAACTAACACCACGGGAATGGACAGCACTGCTTTGGGAGAGTATCCCAACTGACAAGAGGAGAGCTACCAAGAAATTTTGCAATAACGAAAAAAGTATGGTTATAGAAAGACTTTGAGATGAAAAAGAAAGGAGGCGAGGGAGTTTATGTCAAAGCTGTAAATCAGGCTCCTGCGGCCCAGCTCAAGCTCTACCTCCTTATCAAGCCTTTCGGCTCTCCTAAATCTCCTGTGCTTCAACTCCAGTACCACTTTGCACTCGCTACCATGCTGTATGCCTTTATCATATCCACCAAAATACTTGGCAGAAGACTAAATCTAGGGTTTAGTAATCCTTGTTCACTGTAGGATTATAAAAACAACTTTCCACATTACCAATAAGCGAAGGCTTCTTGGGAAAAAATTGCCAATTGGTTCCTCATCATTGTTATGAGAGGGAGTTTTTCCTAAGACCAGGCTCTTTCTTAGCTGACCATGGTCCATGAGAAACTATCAGCCAAACTTTGTTTGGCCAGCTCTTCCTCTACCACTTTTTCTTTCTCAACTCTTCAGGTCATTGTCCTGTAAATTCGTAGAAAAACTGTTGGCAAGTGGTCAGCAACTGGACCTTTGAAAAACAGTACCATCACCCCTGCCCCACTCGTCCCAGCCCCACCCCCACGCAGTTAATAGGAGAAAGGAATAACTGTGTCATTCCTGGCTTCTAGTTGTTCATCTTGCTCTTAAACTGGAGGCCTTTGGGGCTGAAAGAAACTGGACAAAGTGTGCTGAGTAGCCTAATAGAGCTGGTTCTTTTTCCGAAAGTTCCCTAATGCAGAAAAATTAAATTTTGTGTTTAATTTCTGAAACCTGATGCCTGATTTCCCTTGGCAGCCATTCTCCTGGACTTGGCTGAGAGTCCAGCCACACTAGTATTCTGATTTATACCAGCTCAATTTGCTCCCTGGAGAAGAAGAGTATAATTTACTTGACCATTTTCTTAAATCCTCTTAATTTGCATGCATTTTAGTATGATCTTATTGGCTTTAACATGCTATATCTCTCTGACCACTGGCCCCAATGAAGCTTTAGGGAAGACTGTTCTCTTCTGAGCACTCACATTCCTGTTACAAAGCAAGATTTTGTTCTACCCAGTGATTAGACATGACATGTTATGTGTTCTGTTCCTTCTGGGGCAGGCAAGTTCTAAGTGTACTTTTTGTCCCTTTCTGGTCTTCAGGCCACTAATAGGGAAGGAGACGATGCTTCCCAGAATTCGAACAGAGCTTGCTGCACTATTTCTTTCTCCCTTGCAATCTTCCTCCCTTTCTTCCAGCCCCCTTTGGATGGTGACCCCTTGACTCATTCTGCCCCTCCCTTGTAAATCCCACAGTGATATCAAATAGCATTTCTCTGAGGGGACACAGAGGACTGAGGAAAGGTTGGGCCCCAGACAGTCCTGGACAGGGAAGTGTAAACACAGCTGTGGAGATGGGAGCAAACCATCTTCCCTCCCCCAGTTCCCACCCAGAAGCAGGAAAAGGCCACCCTGCTATGGGGAAACAAACAACAACACAAAGCAAAGCACAACCTAAAAGCCTGCAGAAGGTCACCAGAAACTAGGGCTGCTGCCCAGGCCTTGGTGGGGCCAGCTCAAGTGCCAGTCCCCTCCCTGAACACATCTGAACACTTAGAGGCACAGGCGGTTCCAAAGCAAATTGAGGCCTGGACATTACTGAGCCTGGAAACATGGCTCAATTTCTAATGCCTTTCCACTTCCAGACACTTTGTCTTCTGATCTCAAAAACACAGCATTCCGCCCCCAGGTACTTAGCTCCTGACCCCTAGTTGCTTAGGGACCATAATAATGCATTCAATTCAGCAAGTAAGAACAGGTCCACAATAAACCTTTGTCCATGACTGTTACAAAGTTTAAACTCTGAGCTTCCAAGCCAAAATATTAGAAAGGGCCTCCTTAGTCTTTGTTAATTACAAAATAAATGATTCCAATAGGAAAGGATTTTCCCTTCGGGGGATTACTTGGGTGGGATCTATGCCTTGCTTTGTACATACTCTATAAGCTCCAACCCCGCAGCTAGGGTGCTGCCCATTTCTCACTCTCTCAGCACAGTTAATATAGGGCCTTGATCCCACCAGACACACCTTTGGCACAGCCCTGCCTGGGAAGTAGCCTTGATTGGGTGAACAGCTAATGAGCTGTGCTTCCTTTCTGGCCTTTAGTCTACTCAACTGTAAAATTGCTGAACTAGAAAAATGAAAATAGCCTTCAAATACTGACCACTCATTTTGTGCCTAGCAAAGTGCTAAGTACTTTACAATGGGTCATCTCATTTTATATGAAGTCAATAATATTCTCATCCTCATCCTACAGAGGAGGAAACGAGTGCTTAAAAGGATTCTGGAACTTGCCCAAATCACCCAGCTAGTAAATGGTGTGGCCAGGATTTGAGCCCAGTCATTCTGATCCCCAAACCCATGCTCTGAACCACTCCACTCTCTACCTCTTCCTTTCTCTGAGATCTTCTAGCTCTGACATCATGATTCTGGATGCTCTCCATGGCTTTCTGCTCTCACCAGTAGTGCCAGAGAAGAGAGATGTGTTTAGGACTCTACTCTGCAAGTCCAGAGGAAAACAATTCCTGAAAGGCAGGGGGCTCCTTACTTCCTTTGTGTTGGAGATGCCAATCAAAGCTGGACACTTGACAGACCCCCATATCAGCAGGCAACAGCCTGTGTGGAAGACAAACAAATTCTAGCCAGACAGGAAAGGGGAGTGCCCCTTGATTCTGTGACTTCCCTTCTCTATTTCCTGGTTTATCAGCAGGGTCCTGTGCTCCTGTTGCTATGGCCCTTTCAACTGTGGCTAGAATGGGATTCCAGGCTACAGAGACCATTTTGGTGCAAGAAAAGTACAATACATACATCTACAGATTATATCTATGACACTGTATGTAAAGGAACAGAAGTAAATCATATTTCTTTATATATTTAACAAACTGCTTTTAGCATTCACATAATCATTAGACAGTGGACTGGATGTGAATTTACATCATCTCATGTAATCCTTGAAAAATAGCTAGGAGATAGGTACTGTTATCCCCATTTTACAGAGAAAAACACAGAGGCTCAAGGAGATTTACAACATTGGTCATGGCCACATTGCTGTTAAGTAGGAGAGCTGGAATTCAAACTCAGGCTAGATTTGTTGGATTGCAGAGTCGGTATTCTTTTCAATAAATGGAGTGTTATGTAATAAAAAGAACAAAAATTTAAAACTGGAAGGATCCCGGAATATCTTAGAAATCTAGTTGCCATAACTATATGTGTTACACATTATGATAGTAACTCTCACTTAGTGCGTGCTTGTTAGTGCCAGGCATTGGACCACTTTACATGCATTATCTCTACTGCTTGGTGAGATACACGCTAGTAACCCCATTTTTGCAGATAAGATAACAAGCTCAGAGGAGTTAAGGAATCGTACAAGGTCATGTACAGCTAAATAAGTGATGGAGCTGAGATTCAAACTCAAGTCTGCTCAACTCCAGAGTGTATGCTCTTAACCACTAAGGTAACAGAAATAATAATATACACATTAACTACAGGCCAAATACTACTCTAAGTACTTTAAATATTATAACTTATAGATATTATTATCCCCATTTTACAGATGAGAAAAATATTGCTTTTTATAGTATTACTTAAGCTCACATTACAAACACTATATGTGTTAAAACACACATGCACTATTAGTATCATATTTGTTTAACATATCTTGGTTCCTATTATGATCTAAAAAAAAGTGATTTATTTCATAATGTCATGGGGTTTTTTTCCATTGTCCATCTAATGCATTAAGGTCTTAGAGGAAAGAATGTGAAAAGATACTGTCTGTAGGTGAAGCATGCACAGTCAAGAGAGGGGTTGTACTGAATGGGGAAGGCCCTCTGGCCATAAGGAGCCTTGTCTGGTTTTCCTCTGGCCACTCTTCTGTATCCCTTTCAGTTTGACTCTGTCTAGCACATTGGCTAGCAGGTGGACTTCTGTCAGGTATTGTGGAGCAGATGTAAAGTGCCAGGCTTTCAGCACCAAGAAGACCTGGGTATCAATATTAGTTACATGACCTTGGACATGTTACTTAACCTTTCTGAGCTTCAGTCTCCTTATCTTAAAAGTGGCTTGCTATGTTACCTAATTTAACAGAATTGTGGGTTTTAAATGAACCACTTTGTATGAAGCATTGAGCCTACTGCCTAGCATCCTCAGAGCATCCCCATGTTATACAACATCCAGACTCCCAAAGTGCTGGAAGGGGAGAGAGCTGTTCCTGGGGGATGGTTTCATAGGACCGTGGAGGAGTGGAGGAAGGGTGAAAGCAATCCTGGCATCTGGCTTTGGGTCTTGAGAGCAACCATGAGTCAGCCTTAAGTGCTGAGGGACCAGCAGTGTTCTCAGTACTCCTGGGCGTGTGCTATGGTCACTTGGCCATAGTCCTCTTCAGTCACACTGTCTGAACGTTGTTCTTGTAAATCTGGCTGGTTTCTTTTCAAAAAAACAGCCTCCACCATATGATGTCATGGCCCAGTCTGGGTCTGGGACAGAAGGGTAGTAAGTTGTACACTGAATCTTATTTCTGGAGACATTGGTGGTCCTAGAAAAACTTCTATCCTTCTCCCTTCCTTTCAAGACCCAGATGGAAGTGATAAATCATAATAGTTAAGACATGAAGCTTAGCCTCAAGCAGTTCCGGGTTCAAATTCTGACTGTCAATTACTACCTCTGAGACCTTGGGCAAACCATTCCTGTTTTCCTACTTCACTCATGAACAAGATCATTCTGATGTTATTGTGGTAAGGTTTTAAGAAATTTGTGCAAAGTGCTCAGCACATGTGTCAGGGAACACACTATATAGCACATAGTAATTGTTTAATAAATGGTAGCTACTATTAAGTCCTCAGCAGTTGTTGGAGAATATAACTTAACCATTTTCTATCTTTTTACCAACCTGAGAAACAAAGTTTTTTCCAAAAACCATTTTTCCCTCTGAGCGATGGTCATGCTCCTCATACCTAATGGGCCATCATTCTGGAGATGAGAAAGCTGGGGAGAGATGGAGTAGTTGTGTCCCTACTGCTCCTCTCTCTGGTTTGGAAGGATCAGCCCCACCCAGCCAGAACTTCTGGCTTTTCTGACCCTGATTCTCTCCCACATCTTCTCCTGTGCTCTGCTCTTTATTTGCAGACAGCCGAGGAAGAGACTAGTATGTGTGAATGTCTCTACACTGGTGGGGGGGGGGGGGGATTAGGGGGAAGGCTGAGAATTAGAAATGGCACTGAGTCATCTCTACTGCTGCTTCAGGAGGAATGGCCTTTAGCCTGTAATAAGGAGGGAAATTTACGTGGTAGTAGGATCCCTACCCAGGAAAAGTCAATCTGGGTTGGGGCCAGAAATCTCAGGTCAATATTCACCTGAACCAGAACCACAAGCCTCTGTTCCCAAAAGCACTAGGGTTGGAAGCAAGGTAGAGGAGTAAAGGAGTATGTAGGGAACTTAAAGACCAGACTCCACTGGATATAAAAAGAAAAAAAGATGACCAGAAACAATACTATACTACATTTAAAAGGAAAGAGGAACATCCATATATGGTATCATGGAAAGATGTGCAAGACATACTATTAAGTAAAAAAAGAATCACCGAACAACACAGATATTAAATTAGAACATGGGACTATCTTCTATAGCAACTTGGAAGAGGAAGGTGAGGTCTCCAGTTCCCCTTCAGCCCCAAAGGATTTCCATAGCTGACCCCAAGTTACAGGATGCTCTCAGGGGTCAACAAAAACATCCAAACATCTAACTGGTAAGGAAAGGAAAAGTGGGAAGAGAAAAATCAGGAGGAGAGAAAATCCCCAGATTTTCCAACAGGAGAGTTTAGATTTCCACATTCGGAAATGACTACAAGCTTTCTTCTGGAGGTCTCTACATCTCGATGCAAGCTTAACCTCAACTCTTAGGTTAAAAAATCACACTTTCTACCAAGTCACCTATATTTTCCCTTCTGATTCTAAGGTGATTTTGTATATGAGAATGTTGAGCTCCAAAGACATGAAATGGCCTGCCCAAGTTTACACAGCAAGACAGAGGCAGAACCTGCCTTCAGCATCCTAACCAATGTTTGTTAGTATCCATTATGCAATATTGCCCTATTTAAAACCCAACATTTGCTAACTCAGAGTGGACTCAGGTGCTTCTGGCCCCAGGCCAATGAAAATGACTGGTTTTTCATTTTGCTTCTTCTTGCTTCCTCCCACCTTTTTATCACCCAGAAATCTCCCTCTTGACCATGTTTTCTTTCTGAAAAGGGCAATCACAAGTGGGAGGGAAGAAATGGATTTTATCCCTGGCCTGAAGTGGCTCTGAAGCCACCTGGCTCTTTTCTGCACACTGCAGAAGATGACCCTTCCAGGAGGGCTTTGGGGTTCATGCCAAGTGTGCTACCTTTCTTCTCCCTCTGGCTGCCTTGCTAAAGCAACCTCTTGACTTTAGCTATGGAGGATGACAGGTTATCGGTTCAAGACCCTAAGATCCTGAGATAAAGATTTTGAAGGGAGATCATGAAAGATAATTTGTGGTGAACAGGGGTCAGTAAACTTGGACAACAGCAGCAGCTGAGTACAAGGGTCAGTGTCTGGGAGTAATTTAGGAAAGTTCGGTGCTGACAGCTGTGTCTGGAGTTGAATGTCATGGCCAAGTCAGCTCCTGGGCTCCTCCACTTCTTCAAGCAAAATGAAGCTCTGGCTCAGGACTCAGAGACAGCTGTGGTGTGGCAGAAGTCAGGGCCTCTGGGGCCCCAATACTCAGCCATGCTGCTTGCCAGCAGTGTGACCTTATGCAAGTCCTTAGGAAACGAAGGAAGGAAAGTAGCATCTACCGAGTGAGTGCAATGACCTTTCTCATATGTCATCCTCACTGCAGTTTAGTGATGAGAGTAGTGTCCCTATTTCACTTAGGAGGACACTGAGAATTTGCGATGGTTACTGAAGTCATTCCATACTATATAGCTGGGGAGTGGGAAGATGTAATTGGGATCCAGAGTTTCTAAACTGAAGTCCCGGGTTCTTTCTCTTGAGCTTTAGCTTCTTTTTCTGTAAAACAGGGATAATAATGTACCCACCTCACGAATGAAGTTACACATTGTAGGTTCTAAACCCCTCCCTTCTCAGGGCTGTGGCCACCTTCTATTTGTGAATGAAGTCATCTTACTTTTGCCCCTCCCCCCCCCTCCTGTTTGTAGGTCTAGGCCCCCGGAGGTACCGCAGACGGAGGGTATTTAGACTCTGGTTTTCCCTCTACCCATGTCCCCAGGCCTTATACTGACTCTGGAGGGCTGACTCTGTCTTCTCTCGGGTTTTGGCAGGCGGGCTGACATCAGTGGGTGTTCCCAGGGAAAGGGAACTGTGAGCCCAGCCCCAGGCTCCCCTTCCCCCACGGTCAGGACAGCCCTAAACCCTGCCGTAGATATTGCGGCGTCGAGAGGCCCTCTGAGCTCCCAGACCCCTCCCTCTTCTCCACGTCCCGGAGAACAGCTCGCTTCTCACCCTACCTTCACCCCTGTCTACCTTCCCATGAAAGAGAATCCCGGGAGCGGATACTCGGAGACTCTGGCGTGTCTCGGGCGCCACTTTGCCGAGCCTAGGAAATGGATCCCGGTTCTGGGGTTGAGAGGGGAGCTGTCCAGCCCCTCAGGGTGAGCTAGAAGAAAGGGTGGGCCATCGCTGGTGAGGAGGAGGGAGCAGCGGGCGCCAGGGCCGGGTGGGGCTGCTACTCCCGCAACAACCCGCGGGCTCCGGGCGTCGCCCCCGCCCCCCACGTGGCCGTCGTCGTTCCAGCCCCTGCGAGGAAGCGCCGCGCTTCCTGCGGCTGGGGCCGGGGATATAGACGCCCCCGCCCCTCCTCGCCTGCTCGCCGCGCTATGGCCTCACTCCGGGCAGAGAGCGCCGGCGGCGGCCCGCGGCTCCCGGCGACCCGCGCTGGGCGACCCACAGCGCTCCGCCTCCTCCTTCTGCTGGGCGGTGAGCGCGGCGCCCCGGGCCGGGTGGGAAGCGCGAGAGGCCCCGGAGGGGAGGGGAGCCGGACAGCCGAGGCTGGAACGGCTCCGGGCTAGGGGTGCCGACAGCGCTGTCCTTCGGACAGTCCCTGGCCCCAGCTCGGTGAGGACGCAGAGCTAGCTGCTTCCCGCTCGGGGAAAGCTGGGGCTCCAGGGCCCCGCGGAGGGGTCTTGGGAGGTCTAGGACTGGCGACGAGGGAGGGGAATGGGGGTCTGAATGAGAGTAGAAAGGAGCTGGTATCAGGCCTTCTCTTCCAGGCGCTGAGGCACCCTGTGGGTGGATTATTCCTCCTTCTCTTGTGAGAGTAGCTCTGACTTCTAAGGGTCTCGTTCCCCAGCCCGCACTCATCCTCCAGGCTCCACTACCCAGATCCCAGCCATCCCAACTCCTCTCCCATTTCTGCCCACAGCTGTCCTGAAGCCCCAGGAGTCCCTGGCTCAGCTTCTTACCACCGCAGGCAGCTTGATGTCACAAGGTGAGTAGCCAGCAGCTGTGGGAGGGTGGCCTGGGGAAAGAGGAGAGGCAAGTCAGTGGGGAGGGTCCCTTTCCCACAAGGCAGGCCTCAAGCCCAACTAGAGCCCCTCTCTATTCTGTTTTGGGGTTCTTTGTATCTTTCCCCTTCTTATTCCACAAAACCCCCATCCAACTCTGACAGGTGGGTTAGAAGACCCCAGAAAAAATGTATATGGAAACTCTTGTCAGACCGGGAAGTACTGTCTGCATGGAAGGCGTTAAAATGTTCCTGATCTGGGACTCTCTCCTCAGCCAAAACTGTCTTGCTTGGGAAAATTTCTGAGGCTCTCCTGGCAGTTCCCATGTTCGAAGACAGGAACAGTGTGGTGGAGAGGCTTGAAGGGAGGGGCAGGGTGTGGTCAATGTGCAGCATCTGTGCCCACAGAGAAAATCATGGAGATCTATAAGCAAAATGTCCAACTTTGCTGGCAAGACTATAAGATTCAAATGGACTCTATCAAAAAAGACTGGTGCGACTGGGCCATAATTAGCAGGTATGGACTGCGCTGAAGGGTGGTTTGGGCCAGGGGTGGGGTCTGCTCCTTGCGGGTGGGCCTTGAGTGAATGTGGGGCACTCCCTTCTCTGGGCCCAAGCCCTTCCTCATTCTAGTCTTCTCCTGCCCCCAGGCCTTATAGTTCACTGCAGTATTGCTTGGAACAGAGTGCAGAATGGTTTGGCTTGGGCTTCCCCAATCCCTGGGCAGAACAAGTCATCTTTGAGACTCACCAGATCCACTTTGCCAACTGCCCCTTGGTGCAGTCCTTCACAGACCCCCCAGAAGATGTGCTCTTGGTCATGATCATAGTCCCCATCTGCCTCATCCCGTTCCTCGTCACCCTTGTGGTATGGAGGAGTAAAGACGGTGAAGCCCAGACCTAGGGTGGCATGAGTTTTCTCAGCAGCCACCTTGCTCCTTTCCCCTGTCCCCACCAGGTCTCTTTCCTCCTCTCCCTACCTCCTTTTTTCACTCCCACCTCTACTGCAGATCTTTAGATTGCTGGAAATGGGAGCTGGGTGGGGCCGTGACACAAGTTCTGTAATCTTCTAAATAAAAGATTTGTTTTGTACTGTGATGGCTGAAAAATGACTGCTAGAAATTTATTACTTGCAGGAAATTACTGCTCGGCTATCGCCCGTGGGAACATGGCTATCGCCATGGGAGCATAGGCTATCGCCCATAGGAACATAACATTTTAACAATAAGCTTTCTGCTTCTGTACCCCCGCTTGCACACCCGACCTGTGGGTGGACAGGTAATGAATAGAAGAAAAATAGACCTTTGTGTTTAGACAGAATGAAGAATGGGATTTGGAGCTTAAAAACCCTGTATCTCTACCTTTTGGGGTTGCTTAATTTGGGGTCTGCATACCCCTGGCAGACCCAGCTGGCTGAATAAAGAGTGTGTTCCCTATAACTCACTGAGTTCTGGTGGTCCATGTGTCTTTCAAGGGCTGGTGGCTACAACAGTACACTGTCCTCCTCCCCATCCCAGTGGGGCCTGTGTCTTACCCAGAATCTCTGTCATTCCCATAGGCAGCAGACCTGGAAGAATCTAGATAGCCTCATTGTTTTGTTCACTTACTTGCCCCCCACAGTCCCCTGGCTACCCCACCTGAAGGCCACACTCCTACAATCCTTCCTCCCAAGGCGGGGCCTTTCCTGCCCCTATCCGAACCCAGCTCCAGGAAACATGCAGGAAGAGACTCCCTTCCGGTCTGGACAGCAGCTGGAGGTATGGGGGGGAGGGGCAAGGGAGGACTCTGCTGTGACTCCTGCAAGAAAGAAGGGGGGCCACCCAAGAGCCCTGAATGTTCCCCTTCTTCGTGCCTTAGTCTATTCCCAGAGCCTGGGAATAGGAACCCTGATCCGACCAACTAGAGTCTACCCCTAAAGACCTCAGGATTGAAAGCAAAGGCAGTGGGGGCTCCTCCCCGTACTAGGTTCATTACAGGACTCCCCATGCAGGTCCCTGGCCCTCTTCCTACATTGTCCTGGACCCCAGTGGGGTGTGGTCCACAGCTTGGCCACACACTGCCCCCTGGTGTCCGCTAAAGCCCAAAACCAGAAGATGGATGTGTGGTGGAAGAAGCTCAAAACTGAGGAGATTGGACGTTGTGGTCAGAGACTTGCCATCTCTATAGCAACCACTAGTTCTTCTATCAGCTTCCCAAGTCATACTTATGCTCCCTTAAGACACTTTTACATTGTCACCTAAGATATGTCTAAACCTGTAGAGAATTTTTTATGAGTTTATTTGAGCCCTAAGTGACAATATATGCCAGTGAGCAAGATCTCAAATGCTCTAGAGAAAAACAGTTTTGCAGTTTCTTTTATGCATTTGAAATTAAGGAGGAAGCTTAGGAAGATCACACGAATGTGAGAGAAAGCAAGGTGGGGATTGGATTATAGGATAGTTAAGATTATTTGCTCTCTTGAGGGCAGTCATGTCTTAGAAGGAGGAATCTGAAAAGAGGCATTTCAAAGGTGTGTTAACCTAGAGGCAAAGAAACAATTGACAGCAAACATGAACCTTTTATTAAAAATTTATATGCCTGGGGTGTGACTACCCACCACGACCTGCCCAATTAGGGATTTATGATTTATTACAGTACCACTTTTTTTTCTAGACCACTTCCTTGGGACACACCTAGTCTCTGTGACTCATCATTTTGGTATAAGAACACTCCTGTATGTCCCCAGGACAGTAAGGCCCAGTACTCACCATGAACCTTCACCTCTAATTCTCCCTGGGACAAATCTGTCAGGTCATAAAAAACATCTAGAGAAGAACTTTGTTCTCCATATAGACACCTGTTTATTCCTTGTGGCATCTGAAGGCCTCTTCAAGAATTTTCCTTTCCTACTTGTTGAGATAACTGCCTTCCTGAGTATATGCATATCCATTTCCTAGACATACCTATATATTATGTGTGTGTGTGTTTGTGTGTGC
Source organism: Rousettus aegyptiacus (assembly GCF_014176215.1). Lineage (NCBI taxonomy): Eukaryota > Metazoa > Chordata > Mammalia > Chiroptera > Pteropodidae > Rousettus > Rousettus aegyptiacus. Next base: position 99,789,509 of record NW_023416309.1, read on the forward strand.
ACGCGCGTGCATGCACACGTGCACTTCTTGGGATATGTGTATTCATTTTCAGAGACACACTTCTCACAGGACATATCGGTCTCTCTAGAGACCTACCTATTCCCTAGGACATTTTGAGTTTCACCTGAGATAAATCTTTGCTCTGTTTCTATTAATGCATATGCCTTCTTCAAGGATATATTTATCCTTTCCTTCGACCATTTTTGCCTTCATGTATTTTACTAACATACAAAGGCATGTTGGTATAAGACACAGTATGGTATGTTGTGTTGGAAAGATAAGTTTGGTTTCTGCTCTCAATGGCTTTCATCTAGTAGTGGAGCCATCATGTGCAAGTAAAAACAATGGTGTGTGATGAGAGTCATGCAAGGGATGCAACCCAAAAGGTATCTGAATGCAAAGGGAGAAAGGGTCACGTCTAGCTGAGGTGTGATAACAGGAGGTAAGATTACAGCAGGGTGATTCTGGAGTTCTACATAAATAGGCCTTAGATGGAGTACATTCACTTTGGGGAGAGTATAGAAAGGGATGTGAATTAAGAAATTATTGCAATAATCCAGGCTTGAGAAAATGAGTACATAGACCCAAACAGTGATGAATGGGGAAATGAAAAATAATTTAAAAGTGGGAGAGATAATTAAAAACAAGAGAGGGAATCAGCAGGATTTGGATGTGAAGGAGGTGACAGAGATGAGCAGTTAGAGCTGACTCAGGCTTTGAACCTGAGTTACTAGGAAAAGATGAAAGTAATAACAGCAAAGGGCCATTAGCAGGAGGAGCTGGCCTGAAGAAAATGATATACAATATGAGGTAACAATGGAGCAAGTTGTTATGTTCCTCAGAGAGTTAGAAATGGGGTGGTGATGGTGACGGTGGTGGAAAGAGGGTGGAGCTAGAAATACAGGTTAGGAGTATTCTCCACAGAAATGCCATGTGAAGCCATTAAAAGGATAAGAGCGCTAAGAGAGGTGTATTGAACAGAAAATGACTGATGTTAGGTTCTTAGGAAACACCCACATTTAAAGAATGAGGAAAAAAGGAGACGAAGGAATAGTAGCAGAACAGGGTTAAAGCAGTGCCATGGAAACAAAGGAGATGGTGCCCTTTGAGAGAACATTATCAATTGAATGATTCATTCATTCATGCAACGAATATTTGTTGGGCACTTCTGTGGACCAGGAACTAAGCACAATGAGGGATGGACTTGGGTGGGGGAGATGTTAAGAGATCAGACAGGAAATGAGAGGATGGCAATGTCAAGGAAACTATGTATTTTCAAATAGGGCTGAGCTCAGCATGTTTGTAGACTAGGCGCCAGGAGAAAGGGAAAGAGGGGAGAGGATACAGAGAAATCCTAGAGGAAGAGGGAAAGGAGAGGCAAGAAGATTCGCCAAAGGGTCGGCCTTGTAAAAGAAGAGTTACACTTCTCCCTTTGCGTCCAAAAAAGAAGAAGTAAAAGTGGAGAGGAATTTTTGAGGTATGAATCAAATGTGACAGAAGGAGAGGAGAAGAGTAAGAGGTTTACATGCATGGCCTCGATTTCATAAGATAGAAGGGAAAGACATTCTATAGAGAGGGGGGAGATAGGGACAGGTGGAATAGCTTGACAAGTGTGGAAAAATTTGAAGAGTTAACTTGATAGATATGATAGGGAATCGATAAAAGACAAAGGGTTGCTGGGCTGCACTGATTGCCCTGCAGTTAGGTTAGGGAACTGGAGCTAAGTCAGTATGTTCTGGTGATTTTTTTCCCCCAGTAATACTCCCCTAACAAGGAATGAAAAAGGGGGGATGATGTGGGTGGTTAAGGAGCAACAGCCCTGGTTTGGGAACTGACCAGCAGGTAGGTAGGCAAGGGTAGTATAGCCAGGTAAGGAGTCAGATGGACCAAAAGTCTGGAACTTGATAGTAAGCATGTGAGGATATGGGAGAGATGAGAGATAGATGGCTGTGATCAAAGATGGTAGCTCTGGGTCCCTCTCACTCTCTGCCTCTGTGGAGTGTTATCCCTTTTCTAATAAACTTTCCTTTTGACTCTAACTTTGGCGTGTGTGTTAAATTCTTTCTACACTCTCTGCAAAACAAAACAAAACAAAAACAAAACAAAACAAAAAACCCTCTTCTTTTCTCAGTGCAGGGATTGGTCTCCCCTGCACTCGGGGAAATTTGCCCTGTCCTGCATCATCTTTTCTGGTGACCACAAAGAGACCAAAGGACATAAACTCATCCTACCCAAGCTTGCCATGACGCTTCTCATCTGAGAGAGACTGGGATTGACTTCCCTATGCTGTGCAGATCAATTGGCCTCGGGCAAATGGTCGACACCATTTCTAGGGGGCTGGTGAGGGACTTGTCCTCTAACTTAGCAGGAGTCAACCGGTCCTGTTTACTTTTCCTACTTTTCTTCCTCTAATTTGCCTGACTCAGCGCCATCACCATCGGGATAGCAGAGAAGACCTGCTCGGAGATCCCGTCAAAACTCCAAATTAAAAGGCTGAGCATCTTTGGGTTACAACAGGATGGGCTGCAAGGCTTCCTGCTACTTTCAGATGCTGGAACAACCTCACATTCTCTGCCTTCGGGGCCCTTAGAATAAACTTCCAGACATTTTTATTCCCAGTAAGCAGGGACTACAGCCCTATCTGAGCTTTGAAGCTACAGCAGACAGAACTTCATCCCTCAACGTCCCAGAAAAAAATATCTGAGGGGGGAATAATGTATGGAGGAGGCAAGAGAATTAAAATGGTAATCAAGCTACATTAAGAGATTGCACTATGCTGATCAGCCGGACAGACAGGACAGGGAGGATACCTTCAGAACAAAGGAAAATTTCTGTTGGAACAGCTAACAACTCATTTCCCCACACCCCGTGGAAGGGGAAACTAGAACAACAGAGTCTTTAAGTGGGACCCACACCAATAAAATCGTTCATTCCCTATGGCTGAAACCATAGGGAACCTATGGATTAAAGGCTAAAAACTGCCAGCTGGCCTTTTCAGGCTATGTACTCTTCCCCTGTCCCCTTCCTCACTGTATGTCCATATAAAGGAAATGGGAACTAAGAATGATATATAAACTGAATTCTCTGAATACTCAGGGTCCCTCTAATTTTCTGCCTCTGGAAGGATACCACACTCTGTGTGTGGAGTGTTATTCCTTTTCTAAGAAACTTTCCTTTTGGCTCTGGGGGGGTGGGGTGGGGGGGGAATTGTAACTCTGAATCTTGGAAATGGAGATGTTTTCAGCGATAAAAGTGACAAAAGTGCTCCCACGGGTGCCGAAGGAGACTGAGGAATGGTGGAGTCGAAAACCAGGAATTGAACATATTGAGGAATTTTGAGGCATTAAATTAAAGTGGCAATTGACACAAATGTTAATGTGAAAAGAAGCCTAGTATAGTGCACAAGTCTAGGCTAGGGTCTGGAGACCTGGGGTTCTACTTGCATTTCTACTTAACTGTGTCGTTTTGGGGAAGCCACTGCCCTTCTCTGAGGTTGAATCAGAAGGCTTCTCAGAGACTCTTCTGCCTTAAACAGCAATTACTTTTAGGCTAATGGCAAGAGACTGGCTAAAGAAGAAGATCCCTCCTGTTAGGCCGAGGACGCCCCTCTGCTGAGAAGAGTCCGGAACCTTTCTGCTGTGCTTTCTGCCGGACGTGCGGAAGCGGAGACCGGAAATCCTTTGCCGGGAGGTTCCGGGTTTCCTGGGTTACTACGATGGCGACGAGTTTCGAGTGGCCGTGGCAGTATCGCTTTCCTCCCTTCTTTACGTGAGGTTCAGACCCCGAGAAGCCCTTCTGCGCCCCTCTTCCTTCCCTCGGACCCCAGGCTCAGCCTTGATCTTTCACATCGGGAGGGGGAGAAAGGACCCGATTGTCACCACTCTTAGCCACTTACTTTCTCCCTATATCCGCCCCCGGCAAGTGCTGCCTCTCACCCTCTCACTCCCTCTAATTCTGCAACCCATCCCCTTCACCCGGCAGGTTACAGCCGAACGTGGACACTCGGCAGAAGCAGCTGGCCGCCTGGTGCTCGCTAGTCCTGTCCTTCTGCCGCCTGCACAAACAGTCCAGCATGACGGTGATGGAAGCTCAGGAGAGCCCGCTCTTCAACAACGTGAAGCTACAGCGTATCCTCCCTCAGGCTCTTCCACAACCTACACATATGCACTTCCACACTTTCCCACATGCGGATTTCACAACCGCCCCCCCCACCCCGCCCCTTGACGCACAGTAGTCATTTTCCCACCTAGACTGGCCTTGGGAAAGACCAAGTGTGTAGCTTACACCCGTTTACCACCCCCACACCAACTCAGATGCAGCACCAAACCCTCTAGTCCTAGGCAGTGATGGGTACCCGGTGTCCTTCAAGTGTTAGAAACTCTGCTCTAAAGCCAAGCCCCAAGCTTTTCAATCTGAGCCCTTTAGACTCTTTGAATCTCTTATCCTCATCTTTGTGAGGCTTAAGCTCTGCTACTACCTTTAGTAATTTTCTCCTCCTCATCTCCTCCTCTCAGGAAGTAGGGGTTATTTGATTTTGCTGCCTGATTCATACCTAAAATATCTGCAGAAAGGCCAAAGGAAGGAGTGAAGACTGAGGGTGAGAAATGGTAGTACCTTTCATTTTGTAAAGTGTTTCCTTTTAATTAGAATAGTTTTTTTTTTAACTTCTGCCCTCCGATATCCAGGAAATGCCAATTTATATGCTGTTGGGAATTGTACGTATAGTTTGTGGGAGGAAGAGGAAAGGAGCACATGGTTTTCAGCATGAGACTGGCTCGTAGAATTTTCATCCCACCTGTCATTTCATTAATGCCATTCCCTTAACCTTAAATCAGGAAAGCTCCCCATGGAATCAATCCAGATTGTATTAGAGGAACTGAGGAAGAAAGGTGGGTTCAGTTCTCCAGATTCCTTATTTTTCCACTTAGTTGGGTTTTCCTGAGGGAAGATTAACACGAGTCTTTTCTTGTAACAACTTTTTCTCTCCCCTGGCTTGGAGTCCAGAGTGCTCTGTACAGTAGATATCTCAATTCTGCAGGTCGTTTTCCCCATTGGTATACAAAGCTGAAATCATTCTATCTGTGCTCTAACACCTGAAGAAATATAGAAAGAGAGTGGGTGCCTTGCTGATAGTCATAGCATAACAAATTTTGAATTTCTCTTTCTGAAAGCTCAGTCTCTTCCACTCTGTTCCACCTTGGTTTTTGCCTCTCTTCCTTCTTAGAGCATGATGCTTTCATAAATATCTGTTTTGCAGGGAACCTTGAGTGGTTGGATAAGAACAAATCTAGCTTCCTGATCATGTGGCGGAGACCAGAGGAATGGGGGAAACTCATTTATCAGTGGGTGAGATTATTCTGCTGCAATGACCCATGCATGGCAAAGGAGAAATGTATCTGTGCTCAACAGATACCTGGTGTTCTCAGATCCAGACTGAGGAAAGCTGGAGGGGGCAAAAAAGGAAGCGTAGATCTTCCAGGCAAGATTCTGTCAGTGACTCAATTTCCTTGGCTGCACAAAACTTCTCTTTATTTGCCTGTTGGAGGTCAGAGGCTCCATGAGGCCATGTTTGGAGAATGCACTATTGGGAACCACTAGTACTATTGTTGGCTGGAGCCTCTGACCACAGAAGATAAATGGGGAAAGGAAGGAAAAAAAAAACCCATGGGGCCCCTCCCCCACACTCTTATAGAGCTGTCCACAATATGAATGCCACATTCTGAACCAGTGTGGGTGTGGGGACACACTGTCCTTCAGATTCTCAGCCACCACCATTTCTAAGCATTCCCAAGAGAGAGAGGTAGGGAAGAAGTATCAACAACCCAAATAAAACAAACACATACCACCCATTCCTGGACAGGAAAATAACCAGAATGGGAGGTCATTGCTCAGACACGTGAAGGCCTGTGGTTTAGTGGTTCAGAATTTGTGTGTACATGTGTAAATATAGTACCTGTAGGGTTTGTGGATTTTAGCCATTCCTCTCTAGAGGTGACAATGAGCCCTGGTTTGGGGATAGGTATCATTCCTGGGTCAGAGAGGTAGAGCTGGTGAGTTTACCTTCTCCCAGGAGATTCCTGGTCCTTATTCAGTTCCCATTTTCTGTGTCCATAGGTTTCCAGGAGTGGCCAGAACAACTCCGTGTTCACCCTGTATGAACTGACCAATGGGGAAGACACAGAGGATGAGGGTAATGCTTTTCCCTTTCCCCGCACTTTTGTCATCTGAATCCTCTCTCCAGTCCTTGTTTGATTGACATTCAGGCATTTCTCTTCCTCTGAATTGCAAATACTACATAATATAAGGTTCTTAACCTATGTTCAATATTTCCATAAACCACCTGAGTTCACATACAAAAAAAAAAAATTTGTTTGTGGGGGTATATATTTTTCTAGGGATAGATTTTCTGTGACCCATGAAAAGTTAATTACTGGTGTGAACGCCGAATGAGGAACCAGGGCAGGAGATGAAGCCTGAAATCTCATTCCTTGCTGACTCAAGTTTTCTTTCACCCTTTATCCTTATAAAGAGCTCAAGATTTGTGGGCGTTAGCTGAAGGGATTGGGCCAACACCTCCAGCTCTTTTAAATACTTTGTTTTCTGGCCAGGCAGGGATTTGTATACTGTTTCATTTTTTTTACATAGCATAAATACTGTCTTAGCTCTTTTATTTTTGACTTTATATTTTGATCCCCAGGATCACCAAAAGTTCTAGTCTTAGCTGAGGAAAAGAGTGCCTCCCCTTTCTGCCAGACCCTGGCTGTCCCAACAGAGCTTACAGCTCTTGGCTCTTCCCCCTTCCCTGCAGGCCTCTGCTTGCTATTCCCACCACCACCTATGACTTCAGTGCTGCATCCTTGCCCAGCCCACCACTCAGGCTAGGCAAAGCAGAAGGCTTCCCTAGAAAGCAGGCTTCCAGACTCAAGAGCTGCAGAGGGTGAGGTGTACAAGCCTGTTAGGGCTTGTCTCCTGTCTCACATCTCCCTGCAATATCTTGCCATATCTCCAGACACTCAGCTGGCCCTTGGCTCCCAGCTTTGTTTCTTTTAAGTAGGAAAGGGCAGATATCTGTGCTGGACCCTAACAGTCTCCTGGCCAGAGGTGTGGTTATATTTCTTTGTGTTAGGAAAGGTCCTCCTGATGGATACAGTTGTGCAGTGTTCAGTTACAAGAGCCTTGTGCTCCCTAGGCTTGATTATCAAGTCCCCCTCTTTGTGGCCCTCAAGCAAACCGCGTCACTCTTGTGCATCAGACACTAATGGATTGGGGAGCACATGGGAGTCGAGTCTGAGAGAAGAACCAAGAAGGGGGAAATAAGCAGGAATGTTCGTTTTATGCTAAGCTTTTCTTCCACCTCTTTACTCCTAAGGAGTACCTCGGAAGGATGGGTGGCAGCTGCAGCAGTATAAATGGTACATATATATACTGGCCTCATGATGTATCAGTTTCCAGCTAGACTGGTCTCCTCAGAAGCTTTGACCCAAGGAGCTGAGTGTCCCTGACTATCCATATCTCCCTGTCCAGAATTCCATGGGCTGGATGAGGCAACCCTACTGCGGGCTCTGCAGGCCCTACAGCAGGAGCACAAGGCAGAGATTATCACCATCAGCGATGGCCGAGGCGTCAAGTTCTTCTAGCAGAGACCTGTCTCCCTTTACTTCTTACCTCCCACCCTTCCAGGGCTTTGAAAAGGAGACAGACCCAGTGTCCCCACAGACTGGATCTGTGACTCCACCAGACTCAAAAGGGCTTCAGTCCACGGATGGGTTTCCTACTTACCCCATGTGTCTGTCCCTGGGATAGAGCAAGGCTGAGGTGCCAGGGAGAAAAGATGTACTTCTCCTTGCCCTACCTCCTCTCCTATCCTAGATTGTCCCTAAGCCAGGGTCTGTAAACCTAACACCACACATGTCCACATACCTAGGACGCGCGCACACACACACACACACACACATGGCCTGCACAAGCTTCTGTCTCTTCCCGCTTCTACTCCCTTAGCTATTGTTGCCTCCCCTCAGGCTGGTGCTGGATCCTTCCTAGGGGATGGCGGAAGCCCTGGCTGCAGGCAGCCTTCCAGGCAATACGAAGCTAGGAGGCCCAGGAAAGGGCCTGTCTGTGAGAGGTGGGGCCGGACACTGATTTATGATATTAAAAAGCTCAACCCCACTGCTTGCCTCTGACGTTACTGCTGGAGTGGGCGGAGGGCTGTGAAGTGTTACCCCCGGAGCAAATTCCAGCTTAGGAGAGGGGAGAGAAGGCCTACAGCCTTTGTAAATGAAAAGGTCCTCCAGTGCTTGCCAGCTCCAGCGAGCCTGTGGTTTTACATCTGTTGGGTGGGCTGTGTGGGGGAGTGCTGATGGAACACAGCTTGGGGACAGGCTGCTTTCTGTGTCTGAATTGGAGTAACTTAATGGCTTCCCCTTCCCTCACCTCCCGCAAGAAAGTCCTGAACTACTCTGAAGCCCCTCCCTCTCTCCATCTGGTCTGGGTGAGGTAGTTGAAACCTAGGGGAGCTGAGGGGGAGTAAACCGGATATGGACTTTGGTTTATTGGAAACTTTGACAAACAGAAGGGGGAGGAAGGAGAGCCCACAAGCAAAAACAGCCACTCTAATCAGGGCCAGGCTGCGGTCAAGGTAGGGAGGTGAAAGGGGTGGATGACTGGGTCCTCGGTTTGGAGGCGGGGCTTGTCTTGGGGTGCACACACCTACCCCTGTGCAACCCGGAGAAAACCTGACCTTTTCATTGACCTCTGTATTGTTAGTCTGGGGCTACACTGGACAAGAAGGGGTGGGGCTGCTTTATCTGGGGTGTGCAGGTAGGTGGTAACCTCCTAGCCACCACCATCCCCCTTTCTAGGGCCCAGGAGCCGAAGTCACGTTTCCTCTCCCTGTTCAGCATCGCCCCCCCCCCAAAAAAAAAAAACAAAACAACAGGTTTGCACATTCTTAGTGTGGGAGGACGCACCACCGTCTCGAACTTGGTTCTTCGGCTGGAGCCTGAAGGCTGGTGTGCAGGGAGGCGGGGAAGGGGTGGGGTAGCGGCGGGGCTGGGCCACTGCTTGAGGTGAGCGGCTGCGCACCGGGGTCCACACCACTTGCGGCTCCAAGTGGGCGGCCCTGGGAGGTAGGGGCGGGGGCTCGGCTGGGGGCGGGTCACCGGGCGGGACGGGGCGGGAAAGCCGGGGACTGGGGCCCCAGTAGCTCAGCTCGAGTGCTGCGCAGCCAGCTAGTCTGCCTGTCAGGCCGCCTCCTCCCCAGCCTCTGAGCCCTTACCCATGCTGGCACCTCCAGCCCCAGAGAACGCAGTCCCCATGTCCCAGGCGGAGGCCGACCTAGTGCTGCGGCCTCCGCCCCCTCTCGCTGCCACGGGGCCATCCCGCCTCGGGCCCCTTCCTCGCCGGGCGCGCCGCTTCTCCGGGAAGGCTGAGCCCCGGCCGCGCTCTTCCCGTCTCAGCCGCCGCGGCTCAGTCGACTTGGGGCTGCTGAGCTCGTGGTCCCAGCCAACCTCGCCCGTTCCGGAGCCCCCAGATCCTCCGGACTCCGCTGGTCCCATCCCGGCGAGGAGCCCACCGCCTAACTCCGAAGAGCCCCCGGAGGGCACGTGGACTGCGGGAGCGCTGGTGAAGGCTACGGACTCTGAGCATCCGGAGCTCACATGCTCCGTGGGATGCCCGGGGTCCCGGGATCCGCCGAGGGCCCCCGAAGCCACGGCCCAGGAGAGGCGACGAGAGCAGGAGGAAAAGGAAGACATGGAGACCCAGGCTGTGGCAACGTCTCCAGACGGCCGATACCTCAAGTTTGACATCGAGATCGGACGTGGCTCATTCAAGACGGTGTATCGAGGGCTGGACACAGACACCACAGTGGAGGTGGCCTGGTGTGAGCTGCAGGTGCGGCTGGGCACCCCCTTGGTGGCACCTTGGGATGGCACCCTTTGGAGGTCTTGGGATGGGAGACCCAGGGGACAGCAGTAAGGCAGGGATGTATTTTTCCAGTCAAATGGCCAGACATTCCTGCCACCCCCTCCCCTTTGTTCTGATGATCCGTGGACTTCGCTGGTTCTGAGCTACAGAAAGAGAAACTGAAGCAGTGGTATATGGTGGCTCCCCTATGGGTTTGGACATTCTTACTTTAAAGTCTCTATACTTATCCCTGAGAGGTGGAAAGTAAGATAGTAGGAAATCCTGTAGGGAGCTAACTCGGGTCTGAGAGGTGGCTGGCCTCACCACTTTTCTGCAAGTGGTCCCCTCCCTTCCCCTAAGTCCTCAGACCCTCAGCATGACCCTGATTGACCTTTTGCTCCCTCAACCTTGATCTTTGCAGGAGGCTGGGATGATGGAGGCCAGGTCATGGGTCAGAGTGCTCTCCACTTCCAGATTTCTGGCTGTTGTGGAAGGATGGGGCCCCTCCCAGGCCCCTTCTGAAGCAGTCAGACTTCTGGATTTCCTCATAGTTGAGGGTGGGGAAGACAGGGAGCCCCGGCCCTGGCCTGAGCCCAGTCCTGTTCCCCATCCCATTGCTCTCTCAGATTCAAAAGCGCAGAGCCTCATGGCTTTAGGGGGATATTGGTTCAAAGGCCCTTACTGCCTAGGGGGAGAACCTAGTTAAGTCTGGGCCAGCAGCTTTGGATTTGAACTGGGGGACAGAGCCTGGGGGAAGGGTCCTTCCCTGGAGTCCTGGCACTGGGCTTGCCCCTTGCTCCTGCTAGTGCTGCGCCCCAGGCTCTAGGCCAGGCAAAGAGAGGCAGCCAAACGGGTGGGGGGTAGTGGAGGGGGCGGGAGGGGGTGGTAAGGGAGGGAGATCAGACAGGGACGGGACACCAATGAGGCTAGGGGCGGTCTCCTGGCGCCTGGTCCTTGATCCTTCCTCTCTTTCTCTGTACCTCCCTCTGTAGCCCTCCCGCCTCCTGTCTGGTTCTAGCAGTTCTGTTTCTGAGGCCAACCCCCTTGCCGGCCCCATTCTCTACCCGCCGGCCGCCCGCCTGCTGCCTGCCTGCTGCCTGCCCGCTGCCAGTCCCCAGGCTCCCCCTCCCGCCCCACGGCCAGCCTGGGCAGCCACAAAGGCGCTATTGAGCTCAGGGCTCCTGGACCAGGCTGCATAAAGACGCTTGTGTCCAGCAGGGGGTCCAGGGGGCAGCCCCAAGCCCAGGATGGGTGTATCCTAGGAGCAGCCCAAAGGGGCGGACATGGAATTAGGGTCTACAACGGGTTGGGCCAGTGATCCCACTGACCCAGTCCTGCCCTCTGTGCCCCATGCCTCTCTCTATGGGAGTCCTGGGCCTGACTGTGATCTTGATCCCCATCCCCTACCCCACAGACTCGGAAACTGTCTCGAGCCGAGCGGCAGCGATTTTCAGAGGAGGTGGAGATGCTCAAGGGGCTGCAGCACCCCAACATTGTCCGCTTCTATGACTCATGGAAGTCAGTGCTGAGGGGCCAGGTTTGCATCGTGCTGGTCACGGAACTCATGACCTCAGGCACACTCAAGACGTGAGCTCTCTGCCCGGTGGTGGTGGTTGGTGGGAAAGCTGGTGGTGGGAGGTTCCCATTGCTTCTGGAACTTCTGCCAGGCTTCTCAAACTCTACATCCAGGTCCAGTACTAGGCTCACTATCTCTCACCGCCCCCACCCCCACCCGACCCCTGCACACACAGACCCCACCCAGTGAATGGCAAGGTCCACTCAACACTCCAGCCAAAACTTGGGGGTCTCCCCAGATGCCTCCTCTTTATTAACTCTGCACCTCCTTCCCCCATCAGTCTGTCTCCAAGTCCTTCCTTATATCTTTCCACTTGGCTTTCACTGGCCCATCTAAGCCCCCACCTCAACTGCCACCTCACTGGTCTGGAGCCCGTCAGCCCCCGACTCCCCAAGAGTCTTACCCCTTCTACCCCTTTCCTCTCCAAGCTATTCTGTCTTCCTGCAGCCTGAGGATCTCTCTCTATTGCAAATCTGACCATATCACTCCCTTTCTTAAAAACCCTTCAAGGTTTCCCATGGCCCTCAGGATAAAGTCCACTTTCGCTAAACTGCTCAAAGTCCTTAGGATCCAGCCTCGTCTTCAGCTTAAATTCCAGACAAACCAAATTTCCAGCACCTCCTCCCAGCCTGCCCTGTGGCTTGCTGTCCATGCCTTTGAGCATGCTGTCCCCTCTCCCTGGAAAGTCTCCATCCCCATTTCACCCTTGAACTCCTACTTATCCTTCAGTATGCAACACAAAGTTATTTCCTCTGTGGAGCCCTCCCCCACACCAGGGCAGTTAGTCATCCCTTTCTGTGCTTCCACAGCTCCGTTGGCCTCAGCCCTATAACTTCATGTCTACTTACCACACCTCCCGACTGTTTCTCCCTAGATCCTGGCATGGTCCTAGGCTAGGAGAATGCTTACAGAAGATGCATAGATGTCATCGGTGGCGGTGTGGTGGGGGGCTTGGGGAAACTTCTCAGTGGGGGCTCCCTCCCCTGCTGTGACCCTGGTTATGCTCCCTCCCCAAGATACCTGAGGAGGTTTCGTGAGATGAAGCCCCGAGTCCTTCAGCGCTGGAGCCGCCAAATTCTACGGGGGCTTCATTTCCTACACTCCCGGGTACCTCCCATCCTGCACCGAGATCTCAAGTGCGACAACGTCTTTATCACGGGCCCTTCGGGCTCCGTCAAGATCGGAGACCTGGGCCTTGCCACACTCAAGCGCGCCTCCTTTGCCAAGAGTGTCATCGGTGCGTCCTTCCGGGAGGATCTTTGCCATTCTTACCTCCCCCACATTAGAAGAAAGCCTGGGGTCTCCCTTCTCCCCAGCAGGGTTCTTTGAGATCCATGGAGTTAGAAGAACATGGGGAGGATGGGAGACCTATGGCATCTCCTCTCTCCCATACCACGGTGGGAAAGGGGGTCGGTCACTTACACTCCAGAACTTGCAGGCTGCCTAGTCTATGGTATGCTGAAAGGGGGGTGAGGTGGAGGGACAAAGCTGGGAGGGGAATTCTGCAGCCTGATGCCTGCTGTGGATCTCACAGGGACCCCGGAATTCATGGCTCCAGAGATGTATGAGGAAAAGTACGATGAGGCCGTGGATGTGTACGCATTTGGCATGTGCATGCTGGAGATGGCTACCTCGGAGTACCCTTACTCTGAGTGCCAGAATGCCGCACAAATCTACCGCAAGGTCACCTCGGTGAGAGGAGGCAGGGAGGAGAGGGAATTCCAGGTCCCTCCCATTTTCCTGTCCTAACTAGCCCGCGGTCAATGTCCTTTCCTTTAATGAAAACAGGCTAGATACAAAGATACCTTAGTTTACACTGAAGGATATTAGGTGCACACATGCCTCCCTCCACTACAAGCTATTTAGAATAACGATGTATGTGGCACTCCAAGTGATTTCACTTCCAACTTATCCGATCGTTCTAGCTGCTCCGCGGCGTGAGCAGAGCAAATATTCTGCCCAGTGTTTTTACAAATGAGAGAACTGGTTCCGAGGCAGACTTGTTCAAGGTCACACTGTCATACATGGGGCACCTGGGATTCGAAATCAAATCTCCCAGAAGGAGTTGCGGTGCTTTTGAGCCTGCACTTGTTGCTGCCTCTGGCACACCTGTGGTGGAAGTGGGGGGTGGGAAAGGGGGTGTCAAGCAGAAAGCTTGGGGCACAGAGAGCCGTGGCTCATGTGACCGACCCCTTCCCCCAGGGCACAAAACCAAACAGCTTTTACAAGGTGAAGATGCCCGAAGTGAAGGAGATCATTGAAGGCTGCATCAGAACAGATAAGAACGAGAGGTGAGGTGCGCGGGAAGGGGGCTGTGGGGGGGTGGGCTGTGGGGGCGGGGCTGCAGTGGGGCTCAGCTCACCACAGCGCTGCCTTCAGGTTCACCATTCAGGACCTTCTGGCTCACGCTTTCTTCCGCGAAGAGCGTGGTGTGCATGTGGAGCTGGCAGAGGAGGACGATGGTGAGAAGCCGGACCTCAAGCTCTGGCTGCGCATGGAGGATGCGCGGCGAGGGGGGCGCCCACGGGACAACCAGGCCATTGAATTTCTGTTCCAGTTGGGCCGAGATGCGGCTGAGGAAGTGGCACAGGAAATGGTGAGCAGAGGACAGACCGCCCAGCGGGTGGATGTGTGAGGGGTGCCGGGGTGGTGGGGATGGGACCCAATCCACCCTTCTCAGCATCTCCAGCCAGCGCCTTCCAGCCCCTTCCTCCCTAATACACCCACACGCACATCTTGTGGTCAACACATTGAAGATTGTCTTTCCAAGAACAGACCTTGGGGCCTCCAGCCTTTGGCCTTTATTCCCAGCTGATCTGATGTTCCTTGAATGTCTTTCCCTCCAACTTATCTAGCTATTTATTTTTCTCTTTTTTGCTCTCCCCCCCCCCCCCAGCCACAATCTCTTGTTCTTTTCTATTTCTTCCTTTATGCTCAGAACCATCAAATTTAGGAAGGCTATATCATTGTAGAGTCAAAATTAAATGCTGCTTTTCACTTCAGCAGGTCCTCGGTTACAGGACCCACCATGACTGGTCTTGTTTTCTACCAGGTTACATTTCTGTTTTTTTCTTCTACTAGACTATAAACTCCTTGAGGGCAATAGAGACTGTGTTTTATTGATTTTTCTATCCCTGACAGTGCTTGGCACAGGGTAGGAACTCATTAATAGCCCACGTGTGTACATGGCTTAGAGCACTTTCATGTGCATTTGATGATTGTTATCAACTCTACATGGAACTCTACATAAAATCCTGATATATCGGTGAGGAAATAAAAGCTCAGAGAGAGGTTGAATATCTTGTCCAAGGGGCCAAGCAAGTAGGTGGCAGAGATGGATCTAAAACTCAGGCTGTTCAGCCTTTAGGTCAGATCACCCTGCCCTGCCTCCTTAATGTGCCCTGCAAAACTTGTCATTGAGTTGAATAAGGAGATGATAAATGGGAGTTGGTGGACCAGGAGAGGTATACATAGGATGTAGAATGTGTGCAGACAGAAGCTTGGGGGCTGGTTTAGCAAGGCCTGAGGGGGAAGGGAGAGAGTATGAGATTCTTAATAGAAAAATGGCAGTTGAAAGGGTAGGGATCATTTATGGGTCAAGAACCTGAGAAAGCATTTGAAATGTGTCATCAGAGCAGGTCTCCACAGCACTGACCTGAGATCAAATCTCGACCCATTAGTTATGTACAGTTTTTGACCTTGACACTACTGACATCTTTATTTGGGGGACTGTCTTGTGCATTGTAGGTTGTTGATAAGAATCTCTGCCTTTTACTCACTAGATGCCAGTAGCACCTACCCTCCAGTTATGACAACTAGAAAGTCTCCAAATATTGCCAAATGTTCCCCCCCTTCCTCAATTGAAAGCAATTGACTTACTGTATAACTATAAACTGCTCACTTATTTCTAAAATGGAGTTGATAAGACCTATCTCAGGAGGTTATTGGGAGGAATTAATGTGATAATGTAAGGAGTTACCAGTTAATGGGCACAGTAGGTAACCAATAAGTGTTGGTTCCCTTCCTCCCATATCTTGGAGGCCCCCAAAAAGTGTTCTGATGGGCCTTTGAGGAGAGTGTCAAACTGCATTTCTCATCCTCCTAACTCCAGGTTGCTCTGGGCTTAGTCTGTGAAGCTGATTACCAGCCAGTGGCCCGTGCAGTACGTGAACGGGTGGCCGCTATCCAGCGAAAGCGTGAGAAGCTGCGCAAAGCTAGGGAGTTGGAGGCTCTCCCTCCTGTGCCAGAACCCCAGCCAGCAACTGTCCCCATGGCTCCTGGTCTCCCCAGTGCCTTTCCCCATGAGCCTGAGGAGCCAGAGGCAGACCAGCACCAGCTCTTCCTCTTCCGCCATGCCAGCTACTCATCTACCACCTGTAAGTCACCTCTGACCTTGGGACTTAGGTCCCTTAGCCTCTCTCCCCCACCCAGAAGTTCAGCCCAGCAGCACTGTCACTTACCCTGCCTTCCACATCTCGCCACAGAGCTCTTTCTGGAAAACTTCAGGCCTTTCCTTGCTCAGGCAGACCCCTTCCCTTTATCTCCCTTTTTTGATCTTTTCCCTCCCCTGCCAGCGGATTGTGAGACTGATGGCTACCTCAGCTCTTCAGGCTTCCTGGATGTCTCAGACCCTGCTCTTCAGACTCCTAGCGGGGTGCCATCCAGCCCTGCTGAGTCCCATCTCTGCCTGCCCTCGGTGAGAGGGGGTCACCCAGGGGCGGGGAGGGGCTTCCAGCCGTTCCAAACCTATGACCTGTCTCCCTCCTTGTAAAACTCAACCCTATTACTTGGTCCCATGTCCCTGGAAATCCACCACTCTTATCCTCATCTTAATACCATCTCCTCATTTACCTCGGCATCCTTGAACTCATCTCCCTGGATCAGAACAGTTATCTTCCCCTGATCTCATGAACCCATATCCTATTTCAGGCTTTTGCATTATCCATTCCACGTTCTGGCCCTGGCAGTGACTTTTCCCCTGGAGACAAGTAAGTTCTGGTAGGAGTTGGGGTGCTAGGGTGAGACATATGGAGCTCTGGAGCCCCAGTGTCCATTCTGATGCTCTTCTATTCTATCTTCTTTCCCTTTTGCAGCTATGCCTCGGATGTAGCATCAGGCCTTAGTGACATGGGTGAAGGGATGGGACGGATGAGGAGACCCCCAGGGAGAAATCTCCGGCGCAGACCCCGATCCCGGCTTCGGGTCACTAGTGTAAGAAAGGAGCAGAGATGGGCAATAACCTTCAGGGCCAACAAGGAACTGTCAGGAGGATGGGGGAGGTCAGCCAGAAAAGGGAAGTAGCAGCGTATGACTGGTACTCAAGTGGCGGCCAGGCCAGTTTCTAATACCAGACTTTGGGAGCAGGGTCTTCTCCCCAGTTCCAATCTAGCCACTCTCACTTGGTTGGAGTCGGGTGGAGACATGTGATGAGGACAGAGGGCTTGACCTCCTCCTTTCTGCTGAATTTGAATCCGAAGGTCTCAGACCAGAATGACAGAGTGGTTGAGTGCCAGCTACAGACTCACAACAGCAAGATGGTGACCTTCCGATTTGATCTGGATGGCGACAGCCCGGAAGAGATTGCAGCTGCCATGGTGAGGAGGAGAGAGATGAAGACAGAATCTTTCGGCCTGGGACAAGAGTCTCCCTCTTGATGTTGCCTGGTGCTGAATGCATTCCACCTCCTCTTCCAATAGCAAGGGTTTTGAAAGCACTGGTCACACTCAGTATAGTGACGCTGAAGACATCTCTATCCTTGTTTTGGAGATTTGTTTCTCCAGCGAGGTTTGGATCCTTAGCTGGAGCAATTAGAGACTAACATAGGATATACACAAGTGCTACAGTGAAGTACATGCTAGACACGTGATACTGTGGCTGTGAGCAAAGGAGGGCTGGGGGCAGGAAGGGAAAGGGGTAGGACTTATGCAAAATCTTGACAGATGGGTAAGAATGACAATGAAGGGTGGAAAGAGCATGTCTAGTGGGAGTACTGCATAAGCAAAGGCATGTAAGTAGGGAGTGACTTGGAACATGGCACGGGGCAGGCTTCATGAAGAGACCACTAGAATTAAGGGTTCTAATAGGAGCCCTTCTGGAATCGAGGGTTGAGCATGTAGAATAGACCTGGGTTATAGATGGTCGTAAGAGTTAGGCAGAGTATAACATGGTGAGAGTAGGTTTTAAGAAGACTAATCTTCCATGGGTTGTGGGAGGGAGTTGGGGGAAAGGAATCAGTTGGCAGGTGGGTACAAGAAGCCAGGTGTGGACTGGAGAGAATGGTTTATGGTGGGAGGGAAGAAGAAAGGGGTGAATCTGAGGGTTGTTTCAGGAAAATAAATTACAATCCAGAAATTTATTGACATAGTAAAATACACACAGTAGATGCTCAATAAATATTTGCTGAGTTGGTATGATAGGATATCAGGGAGAGGGGATATCAAGGGCAACTTATAGCTGGAGGAACTAATGGGAGCAGACCATCAAAGGAAAGAGGAAGTTGGAAATGGAAGTAGGCTCTCTTAGGGGTCATGATGAGCTCAAATGATAGAGGGACTAGTAAGGGAAGATTCTCCATTGGAGCATGATATGGCTCAGGCAGGGCTAGGGAAAGGGGTAAATTTAGGAGTCATCAGTACAGAATTGAAGGGAGATGGGCCTACAAAACCAGAGGCCTAGAGGGCCTGAGTGTGTCACATTGGATACCCACGGTTTTGGAATGGGAGGAGAAATAGATCATCGAAGGACACAGAGATGGAGTCTGAGAGGTAGAAGGAGCCCCGAAAGATGTTAGTAAAACTAAATGAGGAGAATTTCAAGGAGATGACATAAAGTGAATCCTGAGGCAAGATCAGGCCGGCTTTTGTCAAGAGGTCTTTGTGGGAGACCAGTTTCAGTGGAGTGAGGGTGGTAGATACCAGCCTCTGGGGTAATGCAGGAAAGTAAATGGAGAAATGGCTTCAGGAACTTTCTCTCACAAGCTTCTCCTCTATCATGTCATTCGCCAGGACAAAGACAAAATATCACTTGGCACTCAAGCTTACCACCTTCTATCAAGCTACTCAACCCTTCCAGAATCTTCCCTCCAGCTACACTGTTTTCTGAATGGTCCTCTGAAGAGGCTGTGTGCCTTTTCACTTCTGCTTCCCTCTGCTCAGAGGTTGCACCCTGAGAGCCTTCTCTACTGGGCTTTCAAACCCCTCAGAGCCCACACAGGCACCATGACCCTGCCCCCTGAACCCAGGATCTGTTGCCCTGTTTTTCTCCTTACCAGTTCCTCTTCTAATCCTCTGCAGCAGAGTTCTCCAAAAACTTAAATCTGACCTTGTTGCTTGTGCCCCAAAACCTTTAGTGGCTATTTGTGGTTACAGAGTAAGGTCTAAATTCTGGAACATGGCCTTTAAAATTCACAGCACTCTCAGCTATACTTAAGTCTGCACTATTTTGTGAATGAGCCATGACTTTTCATGCCTCAGAGCTATTACTCATGCTGTTCTCTTTGCCTGCACTGCCCTTCTCTTCCTGATAAATGGCATGGAACAGAGAAAAGTGGACTTTTCATGTAAGACCTGAGTTCAAATTTCCGCTCTTATTTACTAATTCAGTGAACTTGGGCAAGTTTCTTAACCTCTCTGAACCTTGGTTGCTCATCAGTAAAATGCAGGTGATAATAATTATTTTGCAAAGATATTCTGATATAATTTATGAGATGATGTAATATATATGAGAAGAGAAATGATATAATGTGATATAATGTATGAGAAGTGTCCACACATTGTAGGCCCTCAATAAAGGGTCGCTTTTCTTACTTATCCTTCAAGGTTCAGTTCTGTGATGTCATCCCAGCTCTCTTGTCTCCCCCAGGGTGGTATGACCTCTCTCTGAAATAGCATTTTTAAAAATTGTGATTAAAAAACACATAAAATTTGCCATCTTAACCATTTTTAAGTGTACAGTTCATGAATGTTAAGTATATTCACATTGTTATGACACAGATTTCCAGAACTTTTTGATATTGCAAATCTGAAACTCTATACCCATTAAAAAACAGCCCTCCTTCTCCCCCTCCTGGAATAGCGTTTTTATCTATCCCTCATTCATGAATGCCTTACCTACCATGAGATGACTTGCAGTATATTGAGTTCTGTATAAATGTGTCTCTTCCACTAGATTTTAGGCTTCTTGAGGACCAGGACCTTATTTTAATGCTCCCCTGTATTCTTCACAGTACCTAGTGCAATGCCTGGCACATAGCGTGTGCTCAATTAGTGTTTGTGGAATTGATTGTTATATTTACCACTTATTGCCTTATTTTTACTGTGTGTGTGTGTGTGTGTGTGTGTTATACTTTATAAGCCTTATGCAAGCAATATTGTGTCCAAAAGCATGTGAGGATGTGAGACAAAAGTAGGAAAGACCTCAGGCTTTAGCTTTCAACAGATCGGAGTGCAAATCCTGTGATCTTGGGCAGACTGAACTTAACCTCTTTGAGCATTGGTTATCTTAATTCTATAATGGGGGTGTTAATATAGCCCCCAGAAAGCTGTTGGTGTTAAATGTGATAAGATATGTTAAGCCTCTGATGATACATGCATCCTATGAATATTTCTTCTAAGCTGTAGTTCTTACACCACACAGTACCTGGGACACAGTAGATATTTACTAAATACTTGTTTTAGGTTAGTGGTTGGCAGAAGCACTAGGGTGAAGGGCTGATTTTTAAAGATCAAGGCAGGTGGAGAGGGATGAGTGGGATAACTGAGCCCTTCCTCCCCTTTCTGCTGCCCTTTGCCAGGTATATAACGAGTTTATTCTGCCTTCGGAGCGAGCTGGATTCCTGAGCCGGATTCGGGAGATTATCCAGCGAGTGGAGACCCTGTTGAAGAGAGATACTGGCCCTGTGGAGGCTGCTGAAGACCCCCTGGGTCCCCAGGTCAGACCCCTCTGGGCACCTGTGGGGGAATGGACTCTGTTCCAGGCTTCATTACTCTTTGTCTCACCGGTCACCTTGGATCTAACTCTTCATCTCTGGGAACCTAAAACAGTGGCTCTTGGCCCATTTGAGAATCTGATGAAAGCCATGGACCTTTGTTCTAGAATAATGTGTTCAATGCATACTTTTAACTCATTATTTTGAAATAATTTGAGACAGAAAAAAAAGTTGCAAGAATTGTGCAAAGATACTCTTTGGAGGCAAGAGTTTTGCCACATTAGCTTTATCTTTCTTGTCCTCTCTCTCCTCTATATGTGTGTGCACATATTTTTTCTGAACCAGAGTAAGTTGCAGACATTATGCCCCTTTACCTATAAATATTTCAGCAAATACACTTTTGAATTCCTTGAAATTCATCTGTGGACTCCTAGAGGTCCATGAGTCCTAGCCTAGCTTAAGAACTGCAGTCTGAAACCTTCCATCTAAGACTTGGCCGTTCCCCACTGTGACTGTGGGCCCCCTTCTCTCCCTCAGGAGGAGCCAGCACCATTGCCTGCCCTCCTGGGCCCCTTCCCCAACCCATCCAATGGTATGTACTGACTTCTGTCCCCTTGGGTTGTTCCTGGGAAGGGGGAAGGAAATGGAAGACTGGAATCTCAACACACCCTCCTCCCCAGCAGAGCTTCAGAGCAGCACCTCCCTGGACCAGAGCAGCTGGGCAGCCTTCTCCACACCCCCATCTTCTCCTGGGACCCCCCTGTCTCCTGGAAACCCATTTTCTCCTGGAACCCCCGTTTCCCCAAGTCCCAGCTTCCCTATCGCTCATCCCCCATGTCATACCAGCTCCTCCCCATTCTCCCCAATTTCTTCCCAGGTCTCAAATCTCTCTTCGTACACCCCAAGCTCTCCACTTCCGTTCTCCCCCAGTGTGTCCCCTTTTCCAATCCCGTCATCTCAGTTTTCACAGAGCTCTCTTCTCCCTGGTTCTCCACCCATCTTCTCTCCCAGTTGTTCCCAGCTCACTCTTATGCCTCCTTCCTTTCCTCCATGCCCCTCTGCTTCTCCCCTCCCCTCCACCACAGCAGGCCCTCTCCTGTCTCTGGCTAGTGCCTTCTCTCTGGCTGTGATGACTATGGCCCAGTCCCTGCTGTCCCCCTCACCTGGACTCCTTTCCCAGTCTCCTCCAGCCCCTCCTGGTCCCTTACCGAGCCTGCCCCCTCCCACTCCCCTTACTCCCTGTGGCCAGGAGAGGCCTTCAGCTTTGACAGCGGAGATGGAGAGTGAGGTGAGTAGGGCACCAAGAGGGCTAATTAGGTGGGCTTCATTCCTCATCATTTCTCTCCTCATGGACCCATACTTTGTAGGCCTCCCCAAATCCTGCTCGGCCACTCCTGAGTGAAGCCAGACTGGCGCCTATCTCTGAAGGTGAGGCCTCTGACCACTGATCTTCCCCTACCCCATTATCCTCAGTCCACTTTATATCCATCCTACCACTGATTTCTCTCCCTCCTTTCATGACTCCCTCCTTGTCTCTCTACAGAGGGAAAGCCCCAGCTTGTTGGGCGTTTCCAGGTGTCTTCACCCAAGGAACCAGCTGAGCCTCTTCCCCTGCAACCAGCATCCCCAACTCTCTCTGATTCCCTGAAGCCTCCAACCCCTCAGCTGACCTCAGAGAGCTCAGATACAGAGGATAGTGCTGGAGGCGGGCCAGAGGCCAGGGAGGCTCTGGCTGAGAGTGACCGTGCAGCTGAGGGCTTGGGGGCTGGAGTTGAGGAGGAAGGGGACAGTGGGAAGGAACCCCGAGTGGTGGACAGCCCTCCACCCCTGAGCCATCCCAGCTCAGTATGGATGAACTACTCCTATAGCAGCCTGTGTCTGAGTAGTGAGGAATCAGACAGCAGTGGGGAGGATGAGGAATTCTGGGCTGAGCTGCAGAGTCTTCGACAAAAGTGAGTCTGGGGAGGTTGGAGGACAAGAGGTGAACTTGGGAGAGCAAGAAAGGTGGCTAGCCTTCTCAAGCTCCTGGTGCATCCTCAGGCACTTGTCAGAGGTGGAGGCACTACAGACACTACAGAAAAAGGAAATCGAGGACTTGTACAGCAGGCTTGGGAAGCAGCCCCCACCAGGCATCGTGGCTCCAGCTGCTATGCTGTCCAGCCGCCAGCGCCGCATCTCCAAGGGCAGCTTCCCCACCTCCCGACGCAACAGCCTGCAACGCTCTGAACCCCCAGGACCTGGTGAGATTGCAGTTGCCCAGCTCCCATCTTTCCCGAGTCCCCTTCCCTAGTGATCCATATTTCTTCCGGGGGGGGGGGGTCTGCCCTTGGTTTGGGGGGACTAGCCTCCTTCTCCCCATGACCCCTTCCCTCATTCAGTGCTCTCCCTCCCCATCCTGCACCCAGGCATCATACGAAGGAACTCCTTGAGTGGCAGCAGCACCGGCTCCCAGGAGCAGCGGGCAAGCAAGGGGGTGACATTCGCCGGGGATGTTGGCAGGATGGTGAGGGTGGGCCCAAGGGAGGGAGAGCCCAGGGAATGATAACTGGCTGCAGCTTCACCCTCCTCCCACCCTAGAGGTTTCTTCAGTGCTTTTTCTTTTTCTTCCAGTGAATTCAGAATAGAAGCCATGTGTCTCCCCCACACCAGGGCCCACCATGGAGCTTGTGCTCTCAGAATCTGCTGGCCAACACAACTCTGCAAGGAAGACCTCGGCACTGAGGAATTAAAAGGCCAGAGGGCCATGGAGAGTGCTGTTCCATTACAGGGAAGAGTCAAACGTGGGAACTAATTGCTGGGTGTAGAAGGTGTAAATTCTGCAGCCTACCATCCGCATCCCTGCCACCTCCCCGGCCAAGAGTCAACCACTAAGCCGTCCCACCCAAGCACAGATGTTTCCGGAGGGCACACTCCCAGCTGGGCCAGTGGAGGGGGACACTAGAATTAGTAGCAGCTAATAAAAATGCTGGAATTAGGACTCTGTGAATTTGTATCTGTTGGGCCTTAAGAACTGGGGGCAAAGGCTTATGGGGTAAGGAAGGGGAGGATTTAGAAGAGACTCTCCTTTCACAATGAGTGGCAGGGGTGAAAGTTGCCCAGCATTCTGGTTTCCTGCTAGCAGCAGCTCATGAGGAAACTGTAAGGTCAATGATCCACCTCACCAAGCTGATTCCATCCAGACCCCACCTTAGGCCCACACAGGCAGTCCCCAGTGGAAATTAAAAAACAAAGCTACTTGCCTCTCATCCTTCATCTACCTCTCTCTCGGGGTAGGGAAAGGCAGTAAAGTTGGAGTAGTGTTATTCTTGAGGGTAGAGAAAAGAAGAGTGACATTCCTTTCTCAAAAATATGGTTCAGTATCAACCTGCCCAGTGACCCACCACAATCTTTCCCTTAAATCAGATGGAAAGATCTCACAGAAAAAGTAATTCTAGTTAAACATTTATGGATCCCTGGGGCATGCCACTGCTTCAACTACTGCTTGCGGAGCTTCCCAGCATGAAGTGTCAGCACTAACACACTCAGATATCTGACTCCAAGAGAGATGACTCAATTTATTATTCTCAAACTAACCCCATCTTTCCTTTAGACTCCAACACTGCACAGAGCTGCCATACCTACTCCCATAATGGCCCACCTCTTGCCCTCCTTCCTCCCAGCTCCTGGGAGGTGAAGGGGATAAACCACAAAGTCAGAAAGCTTGGGAAACCCAAGGTCGGATACCTTTCAAACAATGAAACAAACTACATACAAAAAGGGCTCAGCTACCGCACACAGTGAGAGATGGGCAATGTTTCCTTGACAATGGCCAAATGCATAAATTTCTGGCTTCTTGGGCTCAATCATCATCCAAGGTAGTAAGGTGGCCAGCAATGCTGTGAGCAGGCTTCGATTTCTACATGTTCACGGGGCATCATCCATCACGAGAAGGGGCTCCAGTAGGTTGGGGATGTGCGATGCCCATCTGGATCACGGTCCTGATGCCCTTGCCACAGCTCGAGCTCGAGCAGCTTTGGCCTCATCCTCCAGCTCATCTAAGAAGCGCTCCTGGGACACCGAGTAAAGAGTGTAACCATCTGAGAAGGTGGGTTCAGGAAACCACTTGGAATACGCACATTCCCATTTCCTAGACTCACTTCCACCACCCTTAATCTCTCATCCTCTCAAATCAGTGATTTAATCTTCCACCCTTTGTTCTTCTGAGCCATGACCCCGACTCCGTCATTAATGAACTATATTAAAAGAGCACCTTAAAATGACCACGATAAGTAGAGTAAACGCTTGGCTCAGCGTTAGCCTTTCACAGCTCGGGCTCCTTCGACCATCCCCACACTGTCCAACAAGCCTCTGCTCCCCTTCCCTTGCCCCCATATGCAGTCTCCCTGAGTCTACAGTCCAAATGGATACAAATAGCTAACACCAGCGCCCCGATTCCCAGGCCGGTCACGATGTTTCGGGTCCGCCGTTGCGGCAGCGTCTTCTGCCACTGGGCGAGCTGCACCTGCCGCATAAATTGCAGCTGTGCGGGAGTCAGCTTCTCCCGAGTAGGGTCGATGCGCTGGGCCAGTGGAGCCTTTCCACTCTTAGCATCGAGAGGGTCACCAGCTCCCTGAGCCGCCATGCTGCCGCCCCGCCCTTCGCAGTCTCAGGGCGCGGAGCTTGCTGGGAATCGTAGTCCTTGGCTACCGAAGGGACGCCGGGAGTTGCAGTCCGCGTTTTCTGCTGTGACCTGACTGTGGCTCCTAGCCCTGGGGAGGGGCGGGGTAGTCGAAAAGCGGCCTTACTTTCTCATTGGCTGAGGGGTCAGCGGCCGTTGGGGCGGGAAAAGCCTGTGGAAAGAATTGGTTTTCCTCAGAGTTGAGGCGAGGACAAACACATAGAAGGGGACGACGAATCCAGAGTGTGGCAGAAGGCTCTGGAGAGAAGCGAAGGTGGTTGGTTTATGGACTTAGCGAGCCGTCTGAGAGTCCTAAAAGGCTGAAAATGAATGGACGTGTGAGGCCAAAATTAGCCTCTCTCAGTGACTTTCAGTTTGGAGCTGTTGCCACAGAGACTATCGAAGACGTTCTGCTCCACTTGGCCCAGCAGAATGAGCAAGCAGTGCAGGAGGCCGCGGGCCGGATGGGCAGCTTCAGGGAGACCCGGATCGTGGGTGTGGATGCAGGGCAGGGGAGCTGGGTTTAGGGGACACCTGGGCATCTGACTTTGAGGCACTGACCTTGTGATTCAGTTTACTTTATTCATTCAAATGAGCTTTGATAGTACCTACGTTATGCAAGATGCTGGGGCTATAATGATGAACAAGACACACCGGCACCCTACCCTTGGTTTCCACAAGTATAGAGTATTTATTATCTACTCAGGATGGAAAAGAAAGACGAAACAGAGACCTAGTCTCTGCTTTCAAACCATGTATATAAAATAATCCTTGGAGAATATTAGGACAAATCTGCAAATGCTTAGGTACAAGTATGGTTAGATAAGTGACATACTAGATAAAACAAGCTTTTATGGGGCTTAAATAGAGTGATGGGGTGAGGTGGGGGTAGAATTAAAGTCCTCCAGGCATCATGGCATTTGAGGTAGACCTTGAAGGATGATAATTTGGTTGGTGAAGGTGCTAAAGGGGGACAGAGTTCCTAACATGAGTAAAACTGCGGAAATAGAGATGCTTAGGATGAGTGTGAGTATAACGTAGTCCAGGTTGGCCATAGCATGTGGAAAAGTAGTAGAAATTAATATCGGAAAGGTAGTTTGGAGTCATTCCATGTGGAACTTTGACTGCCAAGGTGAAGAATTTATACTTGGTTTAGCAGGAAAGAAAAAAAGGGCACTGAAGGTTTTTTAATATGGGTGTGATACAAATGTAATCTTCGCCTTAGACAAAAATTATTTTGGCTGTGATGTAAAGGATGAAGTAGAAAGAAATGGGAGGTAGGTAGTCCAGTGGAGTCTGTGTTAGTAGTTTAGGTGATAGGGCTGAGGGAATGATGAGGCTGGATATAAAACATCTCAGAGGTGAAATCTAGGATTCTGCAATGGATGAACTTAAGAAGTGAGGGAGGCAAAGGGTTGAGCCTAGGAGACTGGGAATATAGTGGGGCCATTAAGAGAAACACACACATACATTAAAAAATAAAAGAAGAGTGTGACTTTTGTTTGGGAAAGATAATAGCTTTGGTTTGGAATCTACTGAGTTTCAGGTGTTTGTAAAACATTCAGAGAAATATTTCTAGCAGCCAGTTTAAAAAGTAAGTCAGAAGAAAGGTCAGAACTAGAGGTAAAGGTTTGGGGGTTATCTCCGAAATGATAATATTGAAATTGTAGCAGAGGATGAGCTCCTAGAGGGAAAAAGGAGAAGGTCAAGGACAGTTTATTGGGAAACATTTTGTGTTCAGGGGGTTGGGGTAGGAAGAAGAGTATGAAAGACATAAAAGGAGTGGTTTGATAGAAACAGAGCCAAAGACCTTTAGAAGGCAAGAGGAGAGTTTTAAGAAGGACGATGGTCAGCAGAGATCAGATGCTTCAGGCCTATAAAAAACAGGAATGAGGATTGCCAACAGGAATGAGGATGGCAAAAGGGCCATGATATTTAATAATTTGGACGTATTTGCTGGCCTTTGAGACAATCATTTCAGCAGGTTGGGTAAAGCAGAAGCCAAATAGCAGAACATTATGGAGTGAATGATACAGTGGAAGCAGCAGGTATAAGCTAGGCTTTCAAGAACTTTAACAGTGAGATAAAACCCTAGTTTAAGAGGATAGAAGGAGAGGGGCTTTTGTGGAAAAGTAGTTGAAATCAAGTTAAACGCAGATCTGAGTATGTTTGTAAATACAAGAGGTAGAACTAGAACCAAGGGAGAGGTGCAACCCTCACCCATGTCACCTAAGCTAAAATTTCTTGGCAATAAAACGGGAAATAGAAAAAATTGTCCATATAATCCAGGCCAAAACCAAAATCAAACCAAACTACTATATACACAGAACAAAAACAAAATGAAGGAAGCCTAAACTCCAACAAACAAAAGGACTGGCTAATAATACACTATTATGTGTTCTGGGATATTTGGATATTTTGCTTAATTGCTTAAACTAATTCTCTTCTTCATTGGACACTGCTAGCAGAGCTTTAATTTCTGTAATGATAAGGTTTTGTACAGATACTATGTGTAATGTGTGTCAAATAGATTGTTAAATTATCTCATGCTAACTTGACTTATAGCTTTTTTTTTTTTTCTAAGAAAGTCAAATTTTCTCTGAAGACAATGTGGTAATTTGATTGTAATTTTTTTGCTGATTAGTGCTAAAAGTTCCCAGTTCTGCAGGAGTCTTTCTTTTTTGAGAACATTAACCTGTTTCCACCCTCTAATGATATTGCAAACTAAATAGAATTCTATCTGGGGTGGTTCTTTCAAAGAGAAACAGGCAGCCTAAAATCTTGCCAAGGTATCTTGCCCTTCCCACCTTCCCAGTGAGTTTTTTCCCCCAAATTGGGCTATGTTCCCTGATTTGGAGGGTATCTTTAAAACAAGCCACTCCACCATAACAAACTTGCTCCTGGGGAGATGCTCAGCTATCCGAGATTTACCCAACAAACTGGTAGTGGAGAGATGGTGTCCAGCTGTAAGATAAATTGTGTTTGTAAAGCAATGGGAGTTCTCCAGAGGGTGGTTACTAAACAAACAGTATTATAAAGAATATTGAGGCTCCAGGAGGGACCTCTCTGTTCCTGTCAACATTCCACTGCAAACAGAATATAAGGGTTAAGGTTCTTATCCATCCAAGAATCTCCCTTGAAGCTAGGTTTCCCAGCATGGTGTAGAGGCCAGTTAGAGCAGCTGGTATGTTTATGTGTAACCGGCTAAGCCTTTTTGTCAGCTGAGACCCACAGGAAGGCTCAAGGGTCACTGAGGGGGCTTGGTAAGCCCTTGGTAAGTCTTTGGCACTCAGTCAGCCTCCTTTTCATGCCTCTGATCTGCCTATTGGCAGCAAAGGGAACTAAGCTCAGCTTGGGTTGTTTCAGTCTCATCTTTCTCACCTTCTGACCCTCTTCCCTTGGCCCCATCATGGCTTTTACACAACGCCAAGAGTTCACAGAGTGGTTTTGGTTGCACCTTGTGAATTAGGCTCTTCTTTCCTGTTTTGGCAGAGTTTGTTTTTCTCCTGTCTGAACAATGGTGTCTGGAGAAATCCGTGAGCTACCAGGCTGTAGAAATCCTAGAAAGGTAAAGCCCTAAGCATAAAGTATTTGTAAGGAGTATCTCTCAGAATGGCTAATGTACCCAAACCTTAAAAAAAAAAAAAAAAAGAAGTACTAGTGCCCCGTACCATGAAACCTGGTTTTGTACCCTCTATTACTTGCAAATGTAAATTTCTTAGCTTGCGATTGCTGTTGGAAAGAATAAGACACAGCACAGTTTGAGTGTGGATTGTTTAATCTCCCCTTCCCTTCTTTATAGGTTTATGGTTAAACAGGCAGAGAATATCTGCAGGCAAGCCACAACCCAGCTGAGAGAGAAGACAGAGCCTCAGAATTGGAGGGCTCTGAAGGAGCAGCTTTTCAACAAGTTTATCCTGCGTCTTGTGTCATGTGTTCAGCTGGCAAGCAAACTTTCTTTTCACTACAAAGTAAGGAGCTGGGGTTGCTTATGGGCACCTGAGTGTTAGAAACTACCTCATCCAAAGGTGATTGTGAGAAACCTACTCCTAGGCTAGGTGATACTACTCATGTGGAAATTCCAGAGTGTGATTATGCTTCCTAAGCATACCTCCTACACACACACACACACACATAGTCACACAGAGGCAATTATTAAATAGCCTGAAGGTCTGTTCCCAAAGTATAATTGCTGGACAGATGCCATCATTCATGCAGGTCACCTTTACTCCCCTTGGATTCAAGGACAATTTACATAAGGCGTCTGAATTGCCAACAAACTTAACAGTACTAAAAAAGCAAACCACTACATTTATAAAGGATAATTTTTTTTCTATGTCACTACCCAATGCCTGTATAACAAAACATTGTTCAACAAATATTTATTGCCTTCTATGGCCAGATGCTGCACTAGGTGCCATGGCTGCAACAGTAAAAATATTGTCTGTGTACTAAAGGAACTTATTATCCAATGAGAGAAGACACAGGCAAATAGTGTGGGAAAATGTCCTGATTAGTGTAAGTACAGAGGGCTGTAAATGTACCTTATCAGCCTTGGAGAGTCAAGGAAGTATATTTAGAGAAAAGGACTTCTCAAAGCAGGAGGGGGTGTGGAAAATGGGTGGGTCCTAAGGGAAGAGGGAGAGGAGTTAAGGAAAGCAGGGAGAGACGGGAGAGAAAAGGGAGATCCAGATACAGGAATCATCAGCACAGAGAGCTCGGAGAGCTTGGTGGGTTTGGGAACTGTAATTCTATATGACAGGCATCAAGTGAAAGGGGGAATTACCAAGAGAAAAGACGAGATGAAGGCACGGCTAGATTGCACAGGGCTCTGTATACTATGCCAAGATGTATGACCTTTACTCTGACACCCTTCTCTTCTGTTTTTTCTTTGCTCAGATAATCAGTAACATTACAGTCCTGAATTTCCTCCAGGCTCTAGGGTATATACACACTAAAGAAGAACTTCTGGAGTCAGAGCTTGATGTTTTGAAGTCCCTGAACTTCCAAATCAATCTGCCTACTCCCCTGGCATATGTGGAGATGCTCCTGGAGGTTCTAGGTACTTTATTAAGTGTGTCAGGGACTGTGGGTTGGAGTCTTCCATAGAAGACAATAAGAATGTACCCAGAGGTTTGGGGGCAGTGGGCAGAACCCACCAATGAGGAACAGCAGGAAGCCTGAGATGACTGAGGAAAGTGTTTCCTCTGGTACTTGTCAGGGAAGGAAACTCAGGTCTCAGCACCTGGCTTCTGTTTTGGACTCATTAGGTGCTCTCTTGGTATACAATCGAGGGTCAAGCAGCTGATTTTATAGAGAGGCATGAGATAAGAGAACATACAAAACCACTCTAATCGTATGTATACTATAGATGGAAGTTTCTCTACTTCTCCTTTTGTCCTTTCAAACTGACCTCCAGCTAAAGAGGTTTCTTACAGTAGAACAAAGCAACCAGGAAGCACATTAGCTGCTCAGCAGCTTTAGTTATATAACAACTCTGATTATGATCATGAAAAACTCACATAATGCTCTTTTCCATGCGCATACTCCATATAGGATACAATGGCTGTTCAGTCCCAGCCACACGGCTACATGCAACCTGCCTGACCCTGCTCGACCTAGTCTATCTTTTGCATGAACCTGTGTATGAGAGCCTGCTGCGGGCTTCAATTGAGAACTCCACACCCAGTCAGCTGCAAGGGTAAGGCAACTCCTTTAGCGTAGGCTCTTTCCTTCCAGAAACAGGGAGGTGGGAACATCACGTGGTAACTTGGGGAATGGGAGTTTACCTACCAAGACATCCAGTCCACAGATAACCTGCACAAGTTACCTGATTTAATATATTGTTTGGCTGCAGATGACTGAGCCCAACCAGCAAAACCCTAAATGCTTTTACTTTTAAATTTAAATGACTTCAAGTAATTACATACTTTGTTTCCTAGTTCTTCTTTTATAGCTGTTTATAATTTGAGATTATTGGACCGCTTTTATAGTCACTTAGGAAAACAAGCCAGTCACAGGGTTGTAACTTGGACAAAAGTGTTTGATTACTGTAAAGTCAGACTGGTAAAAAGCCTCACAGTTACATTTGTTAGGGAGACAGATGGAACAACAAAAGACCTACAAACTATTTAGACAGGAGGCTCATGATTTAATCCCAGTTGATTTGAGGGAGGTTGGGAGAGGGGTCAATTAGCTATTACTTGACCATTTCCTTCTATACTAAAAATTTCCGAGATGATCAACATCGACAACTAATAGCTGAGGTTCCATGACCCTAGGATTTAGAAGATCATGTTTCACTCTAGCTCCAAAATTAATAACAGCTTTAATCACTCAGGGAAAAGTTTGTTTCAGTGAAAGAAGATTTCATGCTGTTGGCAGTGGGAATCATTGCAGCAAGTGCTTTCATCCAAAACCATGAGTGTTGGAGCCAGGTACGCACCACTGAGCAGGACCGGCATGGTCAGAATTCATTTAATAGAAAGCATTCTCCCTTTAGTTAAAGAAAAACAGAAGATAACCTATAAAAGGTAAGTGCCAATACCCAGGATTAGGATGAATGAGCAGGATTTGGGAGAGGAAAAACTAGGTTAGGACTGAGGAGTCTTTTCCAGTTCTCCTCTTACGAAATTGGAAATGGAGGCCCAAGTTCAGCTTGTTCTTTTCCCTTAATGATGATAATCCACTATCACATTAAAGTCCAATAAATATATCCTCCCAAAAGGAGAAAACATCAAGGCCCAAATTTCCCTCTCGCAATTCATAAAACTTATAACTAGCAAAATGAAATCTCTAGCAGAAACTTTCCACAATAATACTAGCAGGGCAAAGGTATCCTAATGTAATCTGGCCATTAGTAAACACTGGGATCTGGATTTAATCTTCTCTGTAAATTTAGAGAAACAAAATTATATTTGGCTTGAGAAAACAGCCCAAGCAATTTGTCTGCTTGTGCACTAAAACACATTGAGTTGATCTAGTAATAAGAAATCTGTCTCTCTTTCTGAAGGTAGTGGGGCATTTGCAGAGCATCACTGGCATTGCCTTGGAGAGTATTGCTGCATTCTCTTACGCAATCCTGACTCACAGCGTGGGAGCCAACACTCCAGGGCGACAGCAGTCTGTTCCTTCCCACCTGGCGGCCAGAGCTCTGAGGGCCACTGCTTCCTCCAACATGTGAGGCAGGCTGAATCTACCAAGTATAAACAGCCTTCCGTCCCTGCACGCATCCCTCCCTCTGTTTACTTTCACACTCAGGGTACAAAAGTTGCAAGTATCTTTCGAACTGTGTTTTGTATTCCAACTTTATTTATTTTTCTGCATCAGAAAAAGAATTAAGATGGACAAGTGTGTCCTTTTTGTCATATCAGACTGAAAAATGTAAAAAGCTAGGAGAAATAGAATATTAGTTAAGTTAGTTCGGTTTTAACAAGATACTTATGGCTTTTCTTTAACTGTTCATTTCATTGAGAGAACATCAGACATGGAGATTGTTAACCAGGGACTCAAAAAATGAGGCCATTTGGATGAACTTGATGGAGCAAAGAGACAGCCTTGATTTCCCCTTAAAGATAATTTAACATCTCTGTTCATTGAGATCTACACAAAAGGGATTTTCTCTACAGCTATTTCCACTAGTCTTTTGAAAAAGTAACACTAACTCATCTCTAAGCATGTTTCAACAGAATTTCCATACCTGCACTTGAACTCAATTCTCCCAGAATACAAGAATACAAAGTACTCTATTTTAGTAAAAGAAAAACCCAACAGTGCACCTTGGGCAGTTATCAGACTGCAGCAAATCTTTTATTACAAATAATTAAATCTCTCCATAATGTCTCAAACAGTATCAAACACTGTTTCATGTCTCTAACACAGAGCAGAGTAGGCATTCAGTATTAGAACCGAGTGAGAAGTGTTAAGTTTCAAGCTCTGATCATATCACATGGTGACCAAAGCTTTTATGTCATTTTCTCACATTATCCAACTGTGTATCTCATACATCTCGTCGTCTCAGTGGAGACAAAAGTTTCTAGTTCATATTGTTAAGTGCATGAAGTTGAGAGAGATAAAATCCAGCGAAAACACATCGATCTCAATTCAACTCAGTTATAAAAAAAAAAAAAAAAGGAAGCAAACTTAAATTAGTTTTAAGGGGAGAAAGGGAAAGGAAGGCATGGGAGAAGGGTCAAAACTATAACAAAGGCTGATAGTTATACATAGCATGTTATAGCTCTGGAAACTGTCATATGGTATTTTTAAATAAAGTGGCTTTTGTGGATTTTTCTTTTCTTTTTTGGTATTGTAAACATGTGCTGTTTAGTAGTGCCCAAATTTAATTTAAAATATTTTTTTTTTCAAACAAAAAAAATTTAAAGCCTTTAAGGCAAACATCCCCCTAAGGAAAAAAGAAAGTCATTTGTTATAAAACTGTGAGGACACCCAAGCAAGACCCCACCTAAGATTCGTCAGCATATACTTGAGAGCTTTTGTCCACTGTTCCTCAGAGTTGAACTGGGTTTTGATGGAATAGGAGCCGCCACTGCTTCCTGTGTCTTCAATCTTGCCTTTCTCCACATCCATCCTGCAGATGGACAGAACAGAGCTCATTAGTAACTGAGATCTGAGTTAAGTCAGTTCAGGCAAATGGGCAGGGACTTGATCATGAGACCATTCACGTCACTTTATCTATTAGAGAACTCTTGGCGGGGAATGGTAGTGTATTTTGGACTTGCTTAAAAGCCAAAAATCAAGAAGGCTGTCACAAGTGCCTCATTGTCATTGTGAAGTACAGGGACAGGACACACACCCAAACAGATGAGAAGCCTGGAGCAGAGGGCAAGTGAGGGTTACAGTACTCCTCACTGTTTTCCTAGGCATCCCTGAAATCATGGAGAGAGAAGGAAAGCAGAAGAAAAGAGAGGCTTTGTTTTGGGGTGACAGAAGCAGCTTAGCCTTACTCTCTTAAACTACAGTCTCCATCCATTACTAGTTGCTTATACAGTTTGACCAGAGGAAGCATTCTTGTATGTTTCCAAGGGCTTACAGGGAAACTTTCCTGAAATTGGAGGGTGAATTTGAGCTCTGTGCCAAGAAAATCCCCCAAACCACCTAAGGCAACATTCTTTTTTCCCCAGGGACCAAGTGGTCGTATTCTGTCCCACTTGCAGTGTTAAATCAGTGTTTGTCCATCAGTATCACGTGATTTTGCACCATTTTCTGCTTTCCCACCATTTATACTGTTTTTCTTCCATTACTGTCCCTTCGGTTCTGCACAATTTTTTCTACTCTAGGTTCATTCAACATTGGGGGATACTGACCTGTAGGGAAGACAAAAACGTGTCTCGCCTTTCTCAACCTCTTCTTTGAACTGCTGCACACAGTCCAGGAAAGCCACCATTGCATGGTCAAACTTGTTGTCCCAGAAAAACCGCAACCCCCCAGAACAGTATAACGGCAGCTCCTGCCCAAGAAGAGAGAACTGGCTATGGGTGTGGCACCAAGACAGGCTATCAGAGTCTATTCCCAATCCTATCAGTCTCTCAAGTCTTTTTTACGTATTCCACTGGAAACACTAACCTTGGGCAAATAATAATGCACCTAGAAATGTTTTACCATCAATGGAAATGTATTAAACATCTACCTCACAGTGATTTCTTTCCCATCCTAGAGCACACATTCTCTGATCTGCCCACATCCCTTCTCAATAGACCGTAAAAACCTAATTTTCTCTATAGGCCTCAAAGAGCTAATCCTGAACTAGACAAGACATTGAACAAGACACTGGCTCTTCATGAGATATCTAACTCTAGGAAAGAAACTGAATAATGCCATTATCAAAAGTAAACCATTTCATTACAAGAATTCTGTATTCCAGTGGAAGTGGAACTTTCCAGAGTACCTTAGATTTGTCTGTCAGAGACTCCAGGTAGGAGTGGTTTCCACAGGGAACAAGTCGATACCTAAAAAGGAGATTCATACAGAAATGGATACAGGACTCCTCCTAAAGTGATTATTGGGATGTTAGAACCCAGTGATTTTCAGACCTCTTTTATTATTCTCACCCCTCTCTCACTTCCCCATAGGCTCCATATTTAAGGTTTTGTTTACTGAACAAAGTACATTTATTACACAATTGCCTGGGGGCCTTTGTTGATTGATGTATGTTTTGGTTTAGATTTAAACACAAAAAATTAAAACAACTTGAGGAACACTAAGGTTCTGAAGATGGTAGGCTGGAGACCATGGTCACGCAGCTCAAGGATTGCTGATCAGTAGAAAGAGCATTATGGTAAGGGGAAAATCAGAGCAGTCTTTACAGACAGAAAACCCCCATCTGTTGGGAGCCAGGGCTCCTGACATAGTGGAAAGCAGCACCAGAATGGACATATGATTATATCAAAGACATACCACATCCCAAGAAAGGGCTATATTTCTTACCTCTGAAATTTCAGACCCATCTTATTGGCCAGAGCATGAAGCAGCAACACTGTCTGGCCCCAGGCAGCATTAATTTCATTCCATTCCACAGGAACACTGGGCAAGCGACCCAGTCTGAAGTTATTAATTGTGCCAAATTGTCCACTATGCCTATAGAAGAAGGCAGAAGGGCAGGGAAAAATACAGGGTAAACTTAAAACTTAGCAACTTCTGAGACTTTCTGCTCTCTCCTAAAACCTAGCACAAATCTCTCTCCTTATCTCCAGATTCACATATCCAAGCTCTACTTGGTACTTTAAATACATACCTGAAATGTGAGTCATCATCTTTCTACCTGATGCTCAGATGCCAAAGCAGAAACCTGGGCATCATCCCCAAATGCTCTCAGCTCCCTCCCCTGACAAAACCACCAAACTCTGTTGATTCTACTTCCTAAATCTCTTTTATCTGTCCACATTTCTGCAAACTCATTGCCAATTCTCTCTTTTCCTGTTTAGATGGCTACTGACAAGTCTCCTTACTAAAAATGCTGCCCTCTTCCCCCAAGTCATTTCTCACATTGCAGGAAAAGCTATCATCACAAATGTAGATGTAATTATGTCGCTTCCCTGCCTAAAATGCTTTGATGGCTCCCACTGCCTTTTGGATAACGTCTAAATTCTTAAGATCCTTTAGGAATTGCTAATTCTCCAGTTTCATATCTTGTCATTCTCCCCTTTACACTCAATCTCATCATCACAATAAACTCCTTTCAGTTCTCTGAATTCGCCACTCCCCTTTCTTCTGTTTCTTTGCACGTGATGTTCTCTCTGCCAGGAACAACCTCCCTCATCTGCAGATTTCTACTTCATATCTCGGCTTAAACATCAACCTCCTCTGGGGGAAACTTTCCATGCGGCCTCTCCACATTGGGTAGTGTCCTTATGTGTTCCCAAAGCACCCTAAGTTAACCATTATCGCACTGTATTATAATTGTCTATTACTTATCCATCTCTTTCAGGAGATGATAAGCAACAAGAAGACAGAATGCGTATTGTTTGTTGTTGCCCTCCTAGTGCTTAGTGCAGTGCCTACCAGATAGTTAAATGGATAAAATGTTGAATAAATTAATACTTGAATGACCCTGGGGATAAGAAGTCAGCTCCAGGCAGACGACCAGAATTTCATGTGGCTGGATGGCTCAGATCGTTCCCTTTTCTCGGAAGACTGCATGTCACCAAGCTCTAGAATTCTAATCCCTTGATTATGCCTATCCTATCACAAGGAATAAAAGAAACCTAGATGGGTGAACATGACATATAGTCTTATTTTGTGGGAGGTGAGCACCCTGGCTTAGTGGCCAATAGCTAAGGTCCAGATATGTAGTGCTTCCCAGATGCTCCTCACCCTTTGGCCCTTATTACCAAATGTGGAAGGTTGCATTAAAGACGTTGGTTTTCTTCAGCTTGTCCAGCTGCATCTGGGCATAACGCATCTGGTTTTCTACACTCTTCAGCTCATCATCCAGTTCCAGCTGTTGTCGTTTAAATTCACTGTATTCCCTCTGATACCTATGAGCAGCCAAGGTGGCCATTGAAGGCTGTTAGGATGGGGGCTAAAATTTCTGTTACCACTCCTCTCAACAATTTATTCTTAGTTTTAGTAATTATGGTTACATCTAATCACAGCATCTTTTAGATTTACCACAGACCCCACTCAAAAGAACATACTTGCCCTAGTTGTTTTCCCTAGGAGGGACAGAAATGTCCCAAACTCCCGCTGCCCATATGCAAAAAGAGGAGGAAAACAGGACTCTCCCAAACCAGAACCAAACACCACCTGAACATCTGTGATCTTTTCCAGAAGTGAGATGAGGAAGTCAAGAGTGACTTCTTCCAGGGATTGGCCATAACTGAACTTCTATAACTTCACCTCAACATAATACTTATTGTCCTTTAAATAGTTCATGAACACCATTTCCAATAGAACTTGTTAAACCACTCTGTGAAAAGTTAACTTTTTTCTGTCCTTCATTTCCCCAGTTTCAGTTAGTACGGACAGTGTGTCTCCTCCAATAGATAGAGGGTTCTCTTAGCTCAAGAGCACCAATGAAATCTTTGAGCTGGGAAAGAACAAATGTAGGCCAATGTGCGTATCTGCCCGGAGGAGGATGCCAGGTGCAGCAGACTTACCCAGACTGAGCTCAGGTCCGTGAGGCACAGAGCTGTGACTAGAGCCCTGGTTCTCCACTCTCTGTTTAACCAACACACTTTTTTCACTTAATCATGTTGACCCTTCATACATAACCCTCCCAACAAACCTCTACAAACAGTGCCTGGAAATAATATGCAGGATGACAGCTGACTGCAGCTTACAGACTAATCAGACACATTCAGCTGGAAGCCACTTCCCCTCCTGGGACCTTGAGAGCAGGAAGATAGAAGAGGGTGATCACTCACTGAGCCTCTTCCTGATCTAGTCTCTCAGCCTCGGCCTGGACCTTCTCGAGATTTTCTGCTACGATCTTGCGGTTCTTTTCCACATCTTCCAGCTCCTGGATCAGCCTCTCCTCCTCAAATGCCAGCTCTTTTAGCTCCATCTGTAGCTGTTCACTGTCATCCTCATTCATCTGCTCTAAGATCTCCAAACAGCGTCTGAAAAGGACATAGGCAGAATATGCTTACCAGAGAGAAACTGCTATTTTGTTTACTTGGGTGTAGCAGAGCTCTTGGGTAAGGGCCAAGCAGTCTCATAGCAGTCACAGCTCTAAGATCCAGATCTTAGTTTCCAGGCCTTGGCTCCAGAGGCACTCACTTGTAGTTCTGACATTCATTTTCAGTGACATTGAGCTGAGTGTCCAGCTGGTCTAAAAGAGTATCTGTGCATTCCTCACACAGTGGGTGATCCACATCTGTCTGGCCTGACATGATGTCAAAAAGGTCCCCAGTGACCTAGAAATGTGGGAGAGTCAGGGTAGGGTTTGCCCCATACTACTGGCCCAGACACCCCCTCTACCAACCAGGCCCACTGCTTGAAGCTGGAATGAGGCCGACTTGCCTTCAGTCTTCGGCTGAGGTTCTCCATGGTGCCGCCATCAGATGCCTCCCCAATCAGAGTGAAGCTATTGGCACTTTCTGTAGACATCATCCTGCAGACAGCCCCCCGCCCATGGGCCACATGAGGGAGCAGAGAGGCCTCTTCCACCTACTGAGGTGCCAGTGGCAGAGACTCTCAAGCACCAGCTGAGGGGCCTCAAGGTGCACTCCCGCTCCTAGCCCAACTGACCTACCAAGGGTACTTCTCTCCCAAGGGAAGGCCATGCTGGTCTTCCACAGGGGCACTCAGCATGAAGGTTGGCCTGGATGGACTAAGGAAGGAGAGGGGGCATCAAAAACATATGTATGTGTTTACAGTAGAAAAGGACGGATAATCAGGGAAGACCATTTCTTAATATTACAGCCCTTGCCAGCCACCTTCACATGCATCAATTAACTAAGGACCTGAACTTCCAACATTTGTTTTAAAACTTTTCAAGAGCTCTCTCTTCTATTAGTCAATCTCTCCCTTTTCTCAACTCTTCAATGTAAGAGCTATTGTCCCTTCCCACTGTGTGAACAGCTATAGGAAAAACTCAATCGGTATTGGAAGGTGATGGGCCTAAGGGAATGCATCTTTTCTGGAAAAGCCAAAAGGTTAGGTGATGATTCATCTCCATCACCTGGCTCCAGATCTCGATTTTCGGTTCAGTTAAAATTCTACTGGTTTTTGGCAAGGAGCAGGGGGCTGAGGAGTAGTAGGCACCTGGCTGGGGGGATGAATCTGCGAGAGACACCATCCTGGCAAGTTTCAATAAATGGCTCCTGGGAAGAAAATAAGGGGCATTAGAATTCTTGTGGCTTAGAGGTAGAGTATATTTCCTAAAAAGCCTCAGAACTATTGGGCTTTACCCCTGATTAATAACCATGAGACTTGGTAAACCACAAAGACTTAAGAAATGGGTATTATTTAGCCAATCCTTGGATATAGGCACTAAGAAAGGACCCCTAGTACAGACAAACCCCAAGTCTCATCTGATTTTTTGTGGGGAACAGCATTTTCTAACTATAATATACTCTATTATAGTTAAATTTGTATTTCCTCAACACTTACTAATCAGGGGTAGGGGCAAGATGCTCTAAATCACAGCACAAGGAAAAAGCCAGATCAGACTAAAATAAAGTTTGCTTATGGCATAGAACATTTATATGTTTTCAATACTTTGATATAATTTATGTGATCGAAATCTTATGACATCTATCTTTTGCAATAAAAATTATCACTGATGTTACCACAGTTTTAAAATGACCTGTTGTCTTAACACTGACAATCCTTTCTAGTTAGGGTAGTCATAAACTCGCTGCCCAAACCAAAATGCTTTTGAGAATGGAGAGAAGTGGATTTGAATTATTAGCTTGGACAACAGATTAAACCAGGAATGCCCTAAGATGACCTGGATACATAAGTCATTCTATCTCTCACCTATAATGGCTTATAATTCTGCCTTAAATAAAGAAGGGCCTCCCTCCGCATTTTTAAATGGATGCCTCATTCAGTAACCTTGTGACCTCAAGTGTACTTCTGTAACAATGATCCACAGTGGTCTGATCATGTAGAAAGTCTCGTTAACCAGAAATCCCAAAAGTCTAGAAGCACCAAGTATCCTGCAGAAACCCAGTTTTCATTCCAATGTTTTCATACCTCTCCTGAGTTAGCTTCTTCTTCCTGGGTCTCTCCTGGTTTCACCTGGGCTGTGGCAAGTAATGGAGCTAAGGGCAAGGACAATATTGAGTCAGAAAGAATTTTATCAAAGCAAGAAGAAGTATGAAAGTGTGGGAAGATAACTGAAAATATCCTTATTGCCCCCCCCCCCTACTTCCACCTTCTTCTTAAAGTACCACTTACAAAAAGAAGAATCTCTTGTCTTCTTCTCCTTATTCCCATTAAATCAGATTATGGAGTTGTTAATATTTTTTTCCAGTATAATGGTATCATGGTTACATTTTTAAAAAGACACCTTATCGTGCTCGCTTCAGCAGCACATATACTAAAATTGGAATGATACAGAGAAGATAAGCATGGACCCGGTGCAAGGATGACATGCAAATTCAAGGATGACATGCAAATTCATGAAGCAAAAAAAAAAAAAAAAGATACCTTATCATTCAAAAATAGCTACCAAAATATTTACATATTTATGTTTGGAATTTGCTTCAAAATAATTTGTGGTAGGAGGGGAATGCATGGGGCTTTAGATGAAACACGATTAAATATACACTGATAATTACTGAAGCTAGGTAATGGGTACATGAGGTTCCTCATACACTTTGAAGTTTTCCATAATAAAAATAAAAAACAAAATAATTGAGAATGGGAGGTGAGTAGAGGTATAGAGAACACAAGAATGAGAGAATGTAGTTAGTTAATTGTTGAAGCCAGGTGATGTATACGAGAGTTCATTAAGCTATTCTTTTGGCTGTATGTTTGAAATTTTCCATAATAAAAGGTTTAAAATATATTGGTCAATTCCCCTCAAAAAAGAGAAATCAGGTAGTAATAACAATAGCTAACATTTATTGAGTATTATTTGCCCAGTATATTCCTAAATATTTATATTCTTTGTCATATTTGATCCTTACAACTACCTTGAGGTCGTTTTACATTTTACAGATAAAGAAACTAAGAAAGCTGGGCCTAGAGATGAAGTAACTTACAAAAAGCCATTCAGCTAGTAAATGACAGTCGGGATTTAAATCCAAGCAGCCTGACTCCTGATCCATGAGCTTATTTAAACTACCTATTTAGTCTTTTTCTCTAACTTCATCTCACTTCTTGGAACTATGAGACTCTGTTTCTCCCCATACCACTTGCTGACTCCTGGGTAAGTCATTTAAGCTCTCTAAGTCACTCCTCATCTGTAAAATGATCCATGAGGGTTGTTGCAGACCTAAACAAGGTAATGTATGTAGTGCGCTTGCTGTATGTAAGCCCTCAACAAATGCCTTTATTACATATACACATTCCTTTACTCTGATACAGCAGGAGTAAAAAACTAAAGATCTTCTCTTGCTACAGGAAGCTGACAGAAACAGTGTCAGAACTCATTTATATCCAGGTTGAGAAAACAGGGTGCCAGAGAGATGAACTGACTTTCCTAGGTTTACACGGCAAGTCTGTAGCAGACTACACGGATAGAAGACCTTCAACTCCGAAGCCGCCTACTTTCAAAGATCTCGGTCACCCTCTTTCCAAGGGTCTCGCTGACCTGTGAGCTCCTGGATGGTGACATGGTCCAGAATCTTGAAGCTCGTGTCCAGTTTCAGGGGCTGGCTGCAGCGCTGGCACACGAAGCTCACTTGCATGGTGCTGCTGGACGACTTAGACCCCTCCATCCCTGTGGCGATGGAAAGTAGACTAAGTTAGGGAGAATCGGTACTCTTGAATCCCGGATTCCGGGCTACTACCTGCCTTGCTAATGTGGTTACGGGGGAAAATTCCCCCCGAGTCTTTCCTTCTAGGAGCGGCACATTACCCACAGGACCTGCTTCCGGGGCAGCCCGGGTAAAAGCAGT
The DNA here is from genome assembly GCF_014176215.1 of Rousettus aegyptiacus. Classification (NCBI taxonomy): domain Eukaryota; kingdom Metazoa; phylum Chordata; class Mammalia; order Chiroptera; family Pteropodidae; genus Rousettus; species Rousettus aegyptiacus. The sequence goes on from NW_023416309.1 coordinate 99,831,601, forward strand.
TTACAGCCCAGTGAGGGAGGGGCTGCAATAGGGTCCGTAAGGGTTCCCAGGCCCCCTTCTAAGGTGGCGCGGTTCAGCCCTCGACTCGCTTCACCTCGGGGCCCGGAGCCCGCCTCTCTGGTCCGGTCTACCGCGAGGGCACCGTGGCCTCCAGTTTGCCCCGGAGCGAGGCCTCCAGAACTGCCATCGCCCAGTTTTCAGCTACTTCCCAGTCGGCCAGCGGAGGACTTCCGCCCCGACCGGACGTTACGCCACGACGCCTGCAGCTGCAGGAGGAGCCGGGAGGTCGGTCCGGATCCTCCTGCTTACCAGACCCGCTGCGGCCCCTAGAGGACAAACTGGGGAACTCAGCCGGCATCGGCGGGTGGGAGAAGACTGCGAGAAGTGGAAGGTCCGAGTTGGGTTGGGAGAGAATAAGGAGCCTCCGCTGTTCTTTAATTCAGTGACTTTTCTTCAGATGTGTTACCTCTGAACGGAGCCACTTTAATGCTTTCTGTAATATCAGTTTTAAAAAATTCTCCTCTGGAGAGCTGGACTTTCTTTCAAAGGCCCCTGAGAGAGTGGTAGACACACTTGGAGGGGAAGGCTAGGAGGTAAACTTTATTTTATTTTATATTATAAAATTACAGTTATTAATTAGGGAAAGTCGAGAACTTCAGATATTGAAACGTATTGTAAAGTATAAAACGAAAACATTTTTGTCTTGGTGCAGTAATAGATCAATGAAACAACGGAATTCAAAAGTACACCAGGTATACAGGGGGATTTAGTGCGTAATAAAGCTAGCATTTCAAATCATTGGGGAAACGAACTGCTTAATAAGTAATAAGTGGGTCCAGAAGCCATGTAGAGAGCTATGAGCTGAATCTTCTACTTCACTGCTTACACCAAAAGAAGTTACACCGATTGGTCACAATTTTAAGCAACAAAAATACCATGATTAAAAGTACTCAATGAAAGCATGAGTAAATATTTTTTATAATCTTGGAGTGGAAAAGACCTCTCTAAGCGTGACATGTAGATCAGAAGCCAAAAAGGGAAATATTGAATTTTACTCCTTAGAAATAAAAACTTTTGTAACTATTAAAGACTCTAAAAAAAAATTACAGAAGAAAAATGTGGAAGATAGGTGCAGCTCATAAGATAGAAGGTAAATTTCCTTAATATATAGAACTCTATTCAATCAATAAAAATTCAAATAGGCCAATAATTAAATGAGCAAAAAATATGCAAAACTAGCTCACAGCAAAACAAATGGTTAAGAAATTAAAAGATGTTTCGTTTCACTTGTAATTAAGTTAATGGAAATTAAACTTCAGTGAGGCAGCATTTCTCATTTATGAGATGGGTAAAGGCTGAACCAGTTGATAATATCCAGTGTTGATGAGCATTTGGGGAACTCTAGAATACTGTTGTTGACAGGGAGTATAAATTAGTATAATATTTTTGGAGGTCAATTTAGGAATATTTATCAAAATTTTAAATGTTCATATTCTTTATCCCATAGAATAAGAATTTTCCTAATAGATATGCAAGTGATCAAATATACATATACAAGAATTTTCATTGCTAAATATCCTTCTGTAACAGGGGATTGTTTAAATAAGTTATTGTATTATCCACTTAGCAGAATAATACACAACCATTAAAAAGAATGAAGTAAACTTGCTTTTTACTTGTTTTATTTGGCTACTTTGAGAATAATCTGAAGAAGGGCAACGGTAGAAGCAGGAAGACCAATGAAGTTTTTGCATGAATTGAGGCAAGAGATGATTATCAATTGAAATAAGAAAAGTTAATAGGTAGTATATATGGTGTGATTCCATTTGTACAAAAAATAACACAGTATATGGTGTATGATGTCATGTGTTATAACGTGAAGTGACATGCAGCAAGCAGTGTCTTTCACTAGACAATGGGACAGAGACTTTATTGCACACAATTTGTATTGTTAGATTTTTTTTTTACAATAAACCTATAATTTACAATAATTAAACTTTTACAGAAAGATAATACAAGAAGTTAGGTGAATAGTGTCATGAAATTACCCATCATCTCACCACACTATAATTTTTGTTTTCCATTAAAATGTTTTTCCTATATATTTTAACATGGCTGTATTTTTATCTATTAACTATGAAATTTTTGTATTGTTTTTAAAATTTAACATTACATATTTTTCCATGTTGCTATAAGTTTTTTGTAATTGTCGTGGCTGCATTATATCATATAAGTGCACTAACAATATATTTCTTTGTTGCTGGAAATTTCCATTGCTTCCAGTTTTGGTGATTACAATAATACTTCAATGAAAAACTGTCTCTTGATTAAAATTAGCAATTGTTTTTCACAGTGGTTGTATATAATTCTGCCTTCAGTAATGTGTGAGAGCCTGTTTCACAATGCCTTGGCCAGTATTAGGTATCATATATTTGAGGAATGAGGATCAAAAAAAAAAAAAAAAAAAAGGCACATTCCTGTTATTTTAATTGGCATAATTAGTATACATTGGCTTGTTCCTCTTTTTTGAATTTTCTGTTTGCATTCTTTCATTTATCTACTAGGTTCTTAATATTTTGCTCAATATTTTCGTTATCTTGCATTGTCTATTAAGATGTTTTCCAGATGTGCAAAAGTTTTGAATTTTTATGAGATCGAATCTACTTTTTTTCTTGGTGACTTATATTGCTTAGAAAGTTGTTCCCACTTCCAGAAGTGACTTTCCTGTTATTTTAAATGTAGGTAATCCTCCAATAATTAATATTAGATGCAATATATGGAACTAGACTGATTTTCTCCTGGTATTATTAATTATAGTTTTTACAACCCTCCTTCCTCTTGGGTCTTTCAGCATGAGACCGACCCCCTCTAGAGGATGTAAGAGGAATCATTCCCAAAGAATTCTCACCTAGGCCTGGTGTGGCGCTTTAGTAGTCCTACCTACATTTATTCCTACTTGGCTGCCACTAACACCATCTCAGAAAGGCATAGAGATGTAATGGGCTTCTAAAGAGGTAGGGAGTATAGAGATTACAGCTGAGAGTTCGAAAGTCTAGACTGCCTAGGTTCAAACTCCATCTTTGTCATTCACCAACACTGACCTTGAGCAAGTTTATTAAACTACTCTGTTTTGTTTTTTTATTTCTAAAAGAAGCATAATAATGTATTTTCCATAGGGTAGTATGATGATTAAATGATCTAATAATATGAAGTACAAAAAGCAATGCCTGGCACAGAGTAAACTGTGTGTGTTGCTGCTTGGAGAATATATAAGAGTATGTATAATGATTGATGGATTGTGAATAATCAACAACATACCCATGTCATCAATTCAACATTTATTGAGGACCTACTATTTGCAATCACTCTTCTAGATCTGAGAGAATACACTGCTAAACTGCTCTAATAGTTTATATTTTAGAGGATTTCGATAATAACTATGTAAATGAATGAATAAGATTTCAGATAATGGTAGGTGTTATAGGTTGACTTGTGTCTCCCCAAAAGATATTAATGTCCTAACCGCAGTACCTGTGACCATGACCATATTTGTAAATAGAATCTTTGCAGATAAGTTAAAGACTGGTGTTTTTATAAAAAGAGACAGTTTGGATACAAAGATAGACACGAACAGAAGGAAGACACGTGAAGAAACACAGAGAGAAGGCAGTTGTTTCTAAACCAAGGAACACCTGAAGCTACTGGGAGCTAAGAGAGAGGCCTGGAACTTGTTCTTCTTTAGCACCTTCAGAGGGAGCATGGTCCGGCTACTTTGATTTCATGATTCTAGCCAATTCTAGCCTCCATAATTGTGAGACAACACGTTTCTCTTGTTCTAAGCCACTCAGTTTGTGGTACTTTGTTATAGCCATAAACACATTAAGTGAGGGCAAGGGTAGATGGAGTTACTTCAACTAGGGGACTCAGGAGGGCCTCTGTTAGCTAGGAAATCATTGAGGGTGACACACAGGAAAGAGACATAATCTGGCTGACTTTTAAAATTACCGAAGCATTAAATTAAGGACACAAACATAAGTGTACAGCTCAGTGAATTTTAACAAATGAACACATCCATTTGTAACTAGCACTCAACTCTTCCGCCCCATGCCCCCTTCCAGGTGCTACTCACCATGAGGGGAAACAGCATCCTCACTTCTACCACCATAGATTAGTTTTGACTGTTTTTGAACTTCATGTAAATGGAATCATACATTATGTACTCTTTTGTTTTGGTTTCTTATTTAAATTTTGTTGTTTTATTTTTCCATTACTGTTGACATTCAATATTATTAGTTTCAGGTATATAGCATAGTGGTTAGACATTTATATAATTTATGAAGTGATCCCTCCAATAAATCTAGTACCTACCTGGCATCATACATAGTTATTATAATATTATTGACTATATTCCCTATGCTGTACTTTACATCTGTGACTTTATAACTACCAATTTGTATTTCTTTATCCTTTTACCTTTTTCACCCAGCCCCCCGCAACCCTTTTCTTTTGCCTAGTATTGTGATTCCTCCATCTTCTGTGTAGTTTTAGTTCATCCATTCTCAAAACTATGCAGTATTCCATTGTGAATATATTAAAATTTAGTTATCTATCCTACTCTTGAGAGGCATTTGAGTAGTTTCCAGTTGCGGCTATTGTGAATAGTGTTGACATAAACTAGCATGTTCTTGTTCATGTTCTTGGTGAATATATTTATGCTTTTCTGTTGGGTATGTTTCTAGAGTTGGGATTTCTGGGTCACAGGTCTATATAGAAATCTATAAATATGTTTATTCAGCTTTAGTAGATATTGCTATAACCATGGTTGACATATTAAAAGATAGTTTGGGTGTGAGTAGAGAATAGAATGTGGTAGTGGGTGTGGTGGCAAGAGTGAAAATAAAGACCAAATATATAGTCCTAGCAAAGGATGACAATGCCTGACTAAGATAACAAATGAGGAGACAGAGAAAAGCATGCTCATACAGTATTCATTATTTGGGTAAGGCTGACAAGAAGTCTGCTGATGGTTGGATGTGGGGAGACGAGGGAGAGGAATCAGGCTGATAGTTATTTGGTTTGAACAACTAGGTGGACAGTTCTGTCAGTTACTGAGATGGGGATGAGTAGGAAAATCACAGGTGTGTGAGAGAATCAAGAATTCTGGTTTGGCCACGTTAAGTTTGAGATGCCTATTAGCTATCCAAGTAGAGGCGTCAAGTAGACAATTGGAGCTCAGTTAGACATCAGGACTGGAAAAATTTAGGGCCATTAGCATACAGGTGTTGAGTACCACTGAGAGGTTTAAGTAAGAGGGAGAGGTGACCACTGGTGCTGTCAACATGGAAGTCATTGATAATCTAACAAAACTATCTCAGTGAGAACATGGAATAGGAAAGCCTGATTGAAATGGATTATAGTAAGTGGGAGATGAAAAAGAAGAGTAAGAGACAATAATATTGCTCAAGAAGTCTATGAAGAAAAGTACAGAAAAAAAGTGTTAGTGAGAGGAATCTGGGTTCAAGGGAGAGTTTTTCTCAAGATGGGAGATATTTATCATGTTTGGATATGATCCAGTAGAGAGAGATAAATGTAATATAGGAGAAAAAAAGGATAATCGCTGAAGGATATTCAGAAAGTGAAAGGGGTTTGGTTCTGGTACACAAAAGGAAGTGTTGGTTTTTGATATGGAACAGATGTTTCCTTCAATGAGAGAGAAGGAAAGGCAGAAGGGATTTGCAGATTGGCAGATCTGGGAGTGAAATAAAGTTCTCATTTGCTTCTGTTTTCTCAGCGACGAATAATCCAATACCATAAATTGGAGTTGGGAAGGGAGGGATATTAGAGGTTTAAGAAGATGAGAAGGTATGCCAGTCATTTGGAGTGTCGGAGAGTAAACTTGTCAGAAGCACATAGTAGGATCTCGGGCACTGCTGTGCACCCATTTGAGAGTTGTGGACATGAATTTAAAGTGAGACCACTCATCGGTGATTGTGTTTGATTCATAAGCACCCAGGAATGAATAGTTTGTTAAATATAATGGTACCCTCAGCAATTGTTCACTGAATAAACAAATGAGTGGAATATTATATAAAACATTTGGATAAGGGAAGAGGATGGGAAATAGAGAAGGAATGTGTGTCTTCTTATAACTTACTTGAAGACAAAACACAATTTGAGAATTAAGCCATATTTCAACAAGCACAAACACAATAAGTTTTCAAGTTGAAGTTATTAACTCTGTAAGAAATGTAGGGTAATGGCATACTTAAAATGGGGTGAAGTTAATTTGGGAAGGCATTCCTGAAGTTAGGTTCCAGATCAGAGTTCAAAAATTACTAGGGACAAATGTTAACAGAAAGCAAAGGAAGAAGGGGGAAAAATTAGATGTTGATAAGCAAGATGGGTATTATGGGCAATGTTCTATGTATCCCTGAACAACTGGAAAAGGAATTTGAGTCTGAAAGCAAGGATGATTAAATAGTTTAAGAAGTAACCTCTTCATGCTAAGCACTAACAGGTAGCTTATCTGATAAAGGGTACTATGTATCTAGTTCCTGCTTTGTGTCCCAGCACTGTGTTAATTCTTTAACATATATATGATTTCCAATACTCACAACAACCCTACAGAATTATATATTATATATATAATAATGATTGAAATTCCATTTGACTGGTGAGGGAATTGAGACTCAGCACTTAAGTAATTTTACGAAGATATCACAGTTGGTAAAGAGCACTTAATTCCAACTGTTTCCTAACAACCCTCCCCGCCCCACTCCCACCTCCAGCTCACTAGTCTTTTTCAATTTCTTCAATAGGACAACCTCTTTCATTCTCCAGGGCATTTGCTTGTGCTGCACCTGTACCTTTGAGGCCTGTCCCTTCACTCTTCACAAGCTAACTCCTTTACATCCTTTAGATTTCAGCATAATTGGCACTCTATCTGAGAGGCCTTCCTTGGCTATTCTTCCTAAAATAGACCTCTGGTATTCTTTACATCAGTCATTTGTTAACTAATATTTATCAGATTTTGTAATTATATTGCTAGTTTACTTTCTGGTGTCCTTCCCCAGTATTAAGGCCCATGAGACCCAAGAACTTGAAGCTCGTTTACCTTTGATTTCCCAGAGCTGTGCTGTTCAATACAGGAAGCACTAGTCAGACGTGGCTATTCAGCACTGCAAATGTGGCGCCTCTGAGTTGAGATGTGCAGTTAAGTGTAAAATTCATACCGGATTTCGAACACTTGGTATGAAAAAAGAATGTATACAATCTCGTTAATATTTTTTATATTACCTGTTGAGAAACATTTGGATAAACTGGGTTAAACATGATTAAAATTAATTTCATCTATTTTACTTTTGTGTGGCTATTCTTAGATTTTAACTTACATAAGTGACTCACATTACATTTCTAGGCTCTGAGGCAGTATTGTCCCAGAGTCTAGCAGTGTCCTGGCCCACTGACATTCACCCACTGAGCGAAATAACCAATGTTAAGAGACAGACCGAATGAATGCGTGAATAAAAAGATACGGTCTTTGCCTTCCTTAGGAAAATGGATACAGCACTGTCCTAGAAGTCAGAAGATCGGGGTTCTGGTCCAGGATTTACTGTTATCACCGTGCAGCCTATCCCTCTCTGGGTGTCAATCTGCCCATCAAGCAGTTGATCTCTGAGGTCTGAAAATGTATGAAGATAAGTGACGGAGAAAGGTGGGGAAGCCTGGTACAATAGAACTTTTCTTCTATTTGGCTCTAGCCTAAACACGAGAGCTTCGGCCAACGGGAGGAGGCAGCAGAAATCTCAGACTAGACCCCTGAACCCAGCTCCGGGACCGCCTGCTTCCTCAGTCCGACGTCACTAGGGCGCGACGGCGCGGTCTGTTCTGTGTTCAGAGCGGCAGTGGCTCCGAAGGTCCCTTCGATGAAAGAGGGTGCCGGGCTAACGAGAAGTCAAATAGTTCCCGAGTCTTTTTGAGACTCAGTTCTCGTACACAAGACTCCGCCACCCACCCTCTCACTTGTCTCTTACCAGGCACTGGAACCCGGGAGATATGGGCCGGGCTGGAGCGTCCAGAGCCGAACCTCAGTGCGGCTGCGCAGGGCCGTGCGCATCCTCGCCGGAGTCCCGGCGATTGGCTGTGACGTAACGTCCGGCGTGAGCGGCGAAAGCCGGGAGGGCGAGCGAGAGAGTGAGCAGGCAGCAGGCAGCAGGCGGGCGGGCAAGCAGCACGGAGGGAGGGAGGGAGCGAGCGAGCGAGCAGTGAGTGAGCCAGCGAGGGCGGTCGCGTCCGAGAGCAGTCGAGTTTCCTCCCGTCCCTCTGACCCCCTCCCCGGAGCCCACAGAGCCTCCGGTCTCCAGCGGAGCGGACACGGCCCGGCCCGGCCATGGCCTCGTTGCTGAAGGTGGATCAGGAAGTGAAGCTCAAGGTAGCGGCGCCGGTCCGGCCTCCTTGCCCCTCGCTTCGATCCCCGAGCAGTCTGACCGGCTCCCAACTCCCTATGGCGTCTTTGTCTCCCTGGGGACACCAGATCTGAGCTTCCGCTCGGCTCAGCCCAGCCCCCCACTCGCTGAGATGGCATCGGGGGAGAGGATAATATAGGGTGGCCTTCAGTACCTCGTCTGGTGATGGAGAGCCCCAGGGAGACTTCCGCGAACACGTGGTGGACTCAGTGCTTTAGGCTAGTGACAGCTGGAAGTTACCCAGCCCAGCAACGTCCCCGCCTCCGGACGCTGCCTCTGCCCCTGCCCTTGGCGTCAGGCCTGCCTCGCATCATAGGCAAGGTCTGAATTGGGGTTGGCGCTTTTGTGAGCTCACACCTCCCTTATCTACCTGTCTTTCATCTGCTCTCAAATTCAGATAGCCTCAGATACAGGGAGGGAGGGAGACAAGACACGCGGGTGCTGCCCTCAAGCCCCGCTTCCCTCTCCTGAGATGGAGAAATGGGTTCTCAAAAAAATGAAGTATTTGAAATCTGGGGGCCTCTCAGCTTCTCATTACAATTACAAGGTGAGGGAAAGAGAGCTAGATTTGGGGTTCCCCATCCTGCCCATACTTCTTTTGCCAGGTTCTGACTTGCTCTTACTGAATTGCTTTCTTTGTTAATTTTAGGTTGATTCTTTCAGGGAGCGGATCACAAGTGAGGTGAGTGAAATAAATAGAAAAATACGTGTTGGTTAATAATTGAGTTTCCAAAAGAAGAGATAACTGTAGAAAGGTTCCTTCCCACAATTATTAATGAATTTTTCCTCATCTTTAGGCAGAAGACTTGGTGGCAAATTTTTTCCCAAAGAAGTTGTTAGAACTCGATAGTTTTTTGAAGGTGAGAGACCTTTTTCTTTTCCTCCAGTTCCCCAATAATTTTGGTTCTGGTCCTTCTCTCAAATGGGACAAGTCATGTGTTGATTCTCTTCTGTTTTGTACTGTAAAGCATTAAAGCATTCTCATTTATTGCCCTTCACATTTTTTGTTCATCTTGAAAAGACTGATGTTTCGGGGGTGGGCTTCTCTTTCAGGAACCAATCCTAAACATCCATGACCTAACTCAGATCCACTCAGACATGAATCTACCTGTCCCTGACCCCATTCTTCTCACCAATAGCCATGATGGACTGGATGGTGTAAGTGTTTTATATTTATTTTGTGTTCTGAAGCAATAGGTGCTCTCTTCTATTTCCTGGTCACTTTGAACATGTACAGAGGAGACAGTGGGATTTGGATCTGGGAATGAGGACTGTCACAAACATGACTCCAGAACACACCCTTTAGACACTGATTTTCATCTATAGCAGGGGGTGAATTTGCTAATGCTACTCTGTGAGAGTGAGTTTCAAGTAGGACTAATAGCTACAGGTACCCTCAGGTTATGTGGTCTGCCCTCATGGCTCTAAGCAAGACTATTCTTACCTGTTTTGTCTTGAGTCTTGTTATGGGATGAGTAGTTTTTCTTGATATATAACTGATGACCTTGTCTTTGGTGTGTATCTTTATTACCTAGTCCTTATTAGTTATATGTCCACATTCTATAACACCGATGACACTATTCTTTGTCTTCATTACTGTGTCATTGATAGGATTTGCCATTCTGGAAAGCAGAAACTGTCAATCATTTTTGTATCCCCAGCATCTAACATTGTTCTTAGTACATAGCAAGTACTTAAATATGTGTTTATTAATTGAATATTATGTTTCTTTGTGGAACCAGTAAATTTGTACATATTCCCTTTAATTATCATACCCTGCATTGAATGATTCTTTTTTTCCTGTTGTTTATGTTATCTACCCCTCCCCCCTAATTGCTTAATGTAGTGTATTTCTTGAAAGGTTGATCTTACCAACTAGAATGTAAGTTGCTTTGTGGCAAGAACCTTTTCTTAAAGTCTTGTATGTGCTTGGTAAGTCTTGCATAAATTAATAAGATAACCTATGGGGTCAAAGAAGGAACTAAACTTGTTTGAAGTGTAACCTGTGAATAGGGCTTTGTGTGTTGAGAGCAAGCTAATTCCTGTCTCCTTGTATACTTAGCCCACTTACAAGAAGCGAAGATTGGATGAGTGTGAAGAGGCCTTCCAAGGTAAGAGCCACCCTTCCCTACCCTACCCCTCCCACCCTCTGGCTTGCAGCCTTGAGAAGCAGGATGGGTCTGGTATTCTCCTGGCCTGGAAGCAGGATCTGATTTTATTTCCCAGAGTTACCATTCTCAAGTCTTCCAAACAGTGGTTAATATTTAGCACTCTAAAACTAATTTTTCAATAAACAGGGAGGATTTGGCTTAGTGTGAACTGCTAAAGGAGAGAAGTTGGGAGATGGCTAAATGCTGCAGATTTTTCATAGAAGTTCCAGTTCCATGTTATTTTTTTCCTCTTCAATGATAGTTGGTACATTAAATCTTTAGAGTGTATTTAGATTTCCTTATTTGGGCATACTTTAGACACTCACTTGTTAATTCATACATTCTCTTTTTTAATTCTGTTGGTGATGTCATGGTTTGTAGATAGGGTTGTGACAGATAAAAGGCAGCGGTCATGGCATCTCATGGGTCTGGGGAAGAAGACAGAAGGGTGGGGGATGCTGCGTCCTGGCCCCCACCCCAATCATTTGGCCTTCTTCATGTCCCTGCCAGGAACCAAGGTGTTTGTGATGCCCAATGGGATGCTAAAAAGCAACCAGCAGCTGGTGGACATTATTGAGAAAGTGAAACCTGAGATCCGGCTGCTGATTGAGAAATGCAACACGGTGAGGCAGGGGCTAGTGACCTATGGACTTACTTCTGACAGCCTGGAGTGAATGATGAATAATGATGGATGGTGGGGCTGGATGCATGGAGGTGATATGGGTGTTGGCAGACTGAGTATCTTGGCTCCTGTGCTCCTGGAATCTGGCCCCAATAGCATGAGTTATATACTTCATGGCATCAGCAGTAAAAGCCATGGTCTTCAAATATATTTTTTGGTTTCCTCACCTTCTAGGTCAAAATGTGGGTACAGCTCCTGATTCCTAGGATAGAAGATGGGAACAACTTCGGGGTGTCCATTCAGGTAATGTGCTTGCATTACACACTGGAGAGGAAGGTTGAGAGATACTTTCATCTCCTCTATTTTCTTTTCTCTTTCTCTTTTTGTCTGCTGAGGAATGATGTGGAAGTGACTTTTGACTCACTTTTTTTCAGGAGGAGACAGTTGCTGAACTAAGGACTGTTGAGAGTGAAGCTGCATCGTATCTGGACCAGATTTCTAGGTAGGGCTACTTGAGCTTGGCGCAGGAATTGGGGGCTGGTGAGGCGATAAGCACTGTCCAGGGTCTCCTGCAGCTTCCTCCTTTTCTCTCTCTTTCCAGATATTATATTACAAGAGCCAAATTGGTTTCTAAAATAGCTAAATATCCCCATGTGGTAAGTAAGGGTTTTGTGGCCTGAGGGTGGAAGTGGTAGGATAGGGAGGAATGACTGTTAGTGGGAAAGAGCTGTCTGTGGACAGTCAGGCCTTGGGAACTAGCCTTTTCTCTGCCCTGTCTTTCAGGAGGACTATCGCCGCACCGTGACGGAGATTGATGAGAAAGAATATATCAGCCTTCGTCTGATCATATCAGAACTAAGGAACCAATATGTAAGTAACCTTGGCCCCTTCCCACAGTTGCCCTGGCTTCTCTTAGTTCTGGTGATAAATTTCTTGCCACCGTCTGGGGCTCAAGAGGAGGGATGGAGGTAAAATGAGTAGAACAAATTCTGCTCATCAACCGACTGTTGAGAACTATGAAATCATTGAGGGTTTCTACCTGGGTATCTCCCTTATTTCTACCTGAGCGGGAAGGAGTGCAGTGTAGTATAGGGGCAAAGATGAGGTTGTTAGAGTCAGACAGACTTAGCTTTGGAATTAGCTTTACCTGTAATGTGCGGCCTTGGACAAGTTGTTTAACTTCAGAATTTAGTTTCCTCATCTCTAAAATGGAACTTGAGTATCTACTGCACAAAGATGGTTTTTAAAAATGAGTGAGATATAACACATTAAAGGACCAAGTGCAATTTTTGATATGTTAAGTGCTCGATAAATGTTAGTTATTTTTAGATACTTGGGGCCTTGGAAATACCCAGGTATATCCAGTTTGGGGGTGTAAGAGAGATGTAGGGCACCACCCTGAATTCAGGTTCTAATGAATGATATTGGCACTATGTGAATAAAATTGCTTGGGGATTTGGGAAGGAGAGATCGTGTTTTCTTTTTGAGGTAAGAGTAGAACAGATGTGTGATTCCCTGCTCACTCTTTTTCTAGGTCACTCTACATGACATGATCCTGAAAAATATTGAGAAGATCAAACGGCCCCGGAGCAGCAATGCAGAGACACTGTACTGAGGCCAGGGCCAGGGCCAGGGGACTCTGTGAGTCTGGCTCAAGACCGACATTGCCTTGGTTTGTTACATGACTATCGTGATGGGGAAGCTGGCTGGAAATAGTAATCACACCTCTCTGTTTTTAGTTAGAGTCTAATGAAACTCTCCTGTAGTTCTGTGACGTGTTTACCTCTTTTTTCAGGCCTCAGGAACTCTTGTATTTCCTTCCCTAATACCCCACACTCAACCTGACTTAATTTCTGGAGAACTCCAGGTTTGTGTGTGCAAGATGTTGGCACAAGAATACTTGTGTTTTCTGTCCTCTCTCTACCCCCCCCCCCCCCAGTGTCTTGGGCTTTTCTTCCTTCTGATGATTAGTTGGTTAGAAGCTGAGGGAACTCGAAGGAAAGTGCTAGGTGTTTTTTTTAGAATCCAGGTCAGGAGGGACCAGCTCCTCTCCCTTACATAGTGTCTCTTGCCACTGTGGTTGTTGGATCCTCCCTGCCTTGCCACAGTGGTCGGGAAGGTGACTTTGAGTTTCCCACCTTGAACCTGATCATGACAAGAAACACCTAACTCCTTCAGATGTTTTTGTAACTAGAATTTTCACATACACATATGTGCGTGATAGACACACACTTAGAGATGTGCATACATCTGCCTTCCTGCTCTGTTACCTGACATCCTTCTGTCCCTTCCCAAACCCCGTCACACACACACACACTGTTCAGAAGATGATAGTTGTCTTAGTTCTGTCATCTACTGGGTCCCATCATCTGATATTGTAGCCTCTTGGTGCTCAGGGGCTGGTGAGTTGGAGGAAAACCAAAAGGTGAGAAGCAGAGGGATTGGGGAAAGCTCTTTTCTCTGTGACTTGGGTCCTTTTGGGCATTATTGCAAAGGCCAGTCCTCTGACTCCTGGTTCCTTCTTCCCAGGCCAGTTGTGAGGGCCAGATGCTGCTGCTTCTGCTGGGCTTTCCCCTTGGGAAAAAGATTTCTCTTATTTATAGTATTGTGCTTCCAGGGAAAGCAGTCACTTGTGTGTGTGTGTGTGTGTGTGTGTGTGTGTGTGTGTGTGTGCACACAAGCATGTACATATTGTATGTATGTGGAAATCTGGACAAGTCAAAACCATAGAAGAGTTGCCTCTTATCTCTTGAATCTTCCAGAGATATCCCCTACTTTTTTATTCTCCTGCTACTAGGGAGTCAATATCTGCAGTCAGCCTGCTGGTGACTCTCAATGTCTTTCTTCTTATTCCCCCGTCTTGGTCTTCCAACCCCCAATTATATCTCCACCTGGATGCATCATTTTTACTCCCAGTATGTTACAGAGAAGGAGTCAGAATGCTGTCTTCCCATGAATATAGTACTCAGTAACAAACCAATTGCATTTTAGTTGGGCAATGCCCCCACCCACCCTCCAGATCCCTTCCAGATAAAACCCTTCTCTCCTCCCACCATGCATTTCTCAGTTTCCCTTTTTGTTGGATTGTTCCACTGCCCCTCCTCCTACCACCCTTGGATCGTAATGTAAAATTCTTTTACCATGTCAAGAAATTATTAAAAATACAGGTACTTTGACCTCTTTTTAAAGCCGCAGACCCTGGTGCGATGCTCTGGTGGCTAGGGACATATCCATAATCACATGCGTGCATGTTGGGACACCTATCTTCACACAAACCTCCAGTCATCACCCTATAGGGTGTCTTTGCCAATTGTGCTTCCCCTTTTCTCTGGAAAATGGAAAGACTGAGGCTGTCTTCCTACCAAGGAGCAAGGGTGGGTCCTTCATTTATGTTCAGTCTGAATTATGTGAAAGTTAGCTATTTCCTAACCTAAGCTGCTTTCTGTCCTGACCCTCACTCAAGATCCCTAGTTCCTTCCTTCCCCTGTGATACCCATGAACTGCCAGGAGAGGCTGCTCTAGTTCCACTTGGGGAATCACCTGGTGTGAGGCACACCCTACCCTGTCATTTTCTTCACCTTATACTAAGTCTCCCCTCTGAATAATGTCTTAAATTTCTTGAGGAAATGCCAGCAGATGCCTGTTTTTAGTTTTCAAAAGACTTGGAGGGCTGTCTAGGATGCTACTCCCTCCGAAATAAAGTCTCCTCAACGTTCACTTTTGTAAAGTAGCCTTCTAATATCCAATGATCCTCTCATTGTCTCTGCAAAAAAAGATCTAAGGTCTTGAACAATGGAGGAACATCTCTGTTCTGTTTCAGAGATCAGTACCAGTAGCTAACAATTTTTTAGTGCCTACCCTATGTCAGGCTTTGTTGAGCACTTTATGTGCATGATCACATTTAATCTTCATAATTCTATAGGGTAGATATATTCCTGTATAGGTGAAGACACTGAGACTCATGATAAGGTACCTTCCCGGAGGTCACACAGCTTGAAAAACCTGGAATTGGTGCACAAACTTGACTGCTAAGCCCAGGCACTCACCACTCCTCATTCCTCACTAACTAGATAGAAGAGTCCTGAGACTACAGATCAAGGACTTGGCCACAGGCAGCTAGCAGAACACAGTGCTTACTGCTATACTGGGCAGTGGATCCTGGAAATATTGATGGGTAGTGCCTGCCAGGAGGTAGGAAAATGAACAGTTATAGTGCCTGCATGCAGCACATAGGCCTTGGTTGGGGATCTGAGATTGCATTCTTTCTCAGACTCATTTTGGATGGAGGGTAGGGTTTAACATTAATCCAGATGCCCTCTAATCTAGTCTGAATGATGGAAAACAGTAGTGAGTACTGACTGCTGCCAGTAGGAGTTCAGGGGCAGGGGAGATACGATGCACGTGGAGGTAGTACCTTGGGCCAAACCACAGAACAGAAAATTGGAACAGAATTATACAAATCAAGGTCAGAAATTTCCTGTTCAACCCATGGGGTGGAGTTTTCTCCATTCCTATCCATCCTACTGAATATAAGCCCTTATTTGATGTCAGTAACTGGAAAGAGCAGCTGGTAGGACTCTCATTTCAGCTCTCAGCATTCACCATGAATCCCAAGGTAGTCCTTGTGTTCCTGGCACTGTCCCTCATTACCATCTTTGCCCTGGCCTATGTCTTGCTGAGCAGCCACGGGGGCTCTAGCCAGCCTCCCCGCTGCCCCTCCGTATCCCACAGTACTCAGCCCTGGACACGCCCTGGTCAGAGCCAGCTGTTTGCAGACCTGAGCCGAGAGGAGCTGACGGCTGTGATGAGCTTTCTGATGCAGCAGCTGGGCCCAGGCCTGGTGGATGCAGCCCAGGCCCTGCCCTCGGACAACTGTGTCTTCTCGGTGGAGCTGCAGCTGCCCGGCAAGGCCGCAGCCCTGGCCCACCTGGACAGGGGGCACCCCCCACCTGCCCGGGAGGCACTGGCCATCGTCTTCTTTGGCAGACAACCCCAGCCCAACGTGAGTGAGTTGGTGGTGGGCCCGCTGCCCCACCCATCCTACATTCGGGATGTGACTGTGGAGCGTCACGGGGGCCCCCTGCCCTATCACCGACGCCCCATGTTGGGAACTGAGTTTGCCCAGATGTGGAAACATTTGAAAGAGGTGGAACTACCCAAGGCACCAGTCTTCCTCGCTTCAGTCTTCAACTACAATGGCTCCACTTTGGCACCTCTGCAGGCCACCCCTAGTGGCTTGCGCTCAGGGGACCGGACTACCTGGATAGCCCTCCACCATAACATCTCAGGTGTTGGGATTTTCCTTCACCCAGTGGGGCTGGAGCTACTGCTGGACCACAGGGCCCTGGACCCTACCCGCTGGGCTGTCCAACAGGTCTTCTATCTTGGGCGCTACTATGCAGACTTGGGACAGTTGGAATGGGAGTTTAAGGCTGGCCGGCTGGAAGTGGTTAGAGTTCCCCTGCCCCTGCCGAATGGGGCTTCATCCCTGCGGTCCCGGAGCTCCCCGGGTCCTCTTCCCCCTCTGCAGTTCTCACCCCAGGGCTCCCGATACAGTGTACAAGGGAGCCTTGTGGTGTCCTCCCTCTGGACATTCACCTTTGGCCATGGGGTGTTCAGTGGCATGAGGATTTTTGATGTTCGATTCAAGGGCGAGCGAGTGGCCTATGAAGTTGGTGTCCAGGAGTGCGTATCTATCTATGGTGCCGATTCACCCAAGACAATGATGACCCGATACTTGGATAGCAGCTATGGACTTGGCCGTCACAGCCGGGGCTTGGTGCGGGGAGTAGACTGCCCCTATCAATCCACGATGGTGGATATCCACATATTAGTGGACAAAGGGACAGTCCAGTTGCTCCCAGGGGCTGTGTGTGTATTTGAGGAGGCCCAGGGGCTACCTCTTCGAAGGCACCACAATCACCTTCAAAGTCATTTCTATGGTGGTTTGGCCGGCTCAGCCCTTGTAGTCAGG
This sequence comes from Rousettus aegyptiacus, assembly GCF_014176215.1. Taxonomy (NCBI): domain Eukaryota; kingdom Metazoa; phylum Chordata; class Mammalia; order Chiroptera; family Pteropodidae; genus Rousettus; species Rousettus aegyptiacus. The sequence continues at coordinate 99,848,812 of NW_023416309.1, forward strand.
TCTGTGTCATCCATAGGCAACTATGACTACATTTGGGATTTTGTATTGCACCCAAATGGGGCGCTTGAAGGGCGGGTCCATGCCACAGGCTTTGTCAACACAGCTTTCCTGAGTGGGAGAGAGGAAAGCCTCCTCTTTGGGAACCGTGTGGGGGAGCAAGTCCTGGGGGCAGTTCACACGCATGCTTTCCACTTCAAGCTGGACCTGGATGTGGCAGGTGAGTGCTCAGGGGTTGAGGATTGAGAGCTGGGGTGGAGCAGAGGAAGGAAAGACCCCCAAATCAAGCCGAGGCAAGAGGGTGGCTGGCATTCCAGCACCACAATTCATTGTGGCAACGGCGCGGGGGCTGATTTGAGTGTATTCAACTGCAGTGAGCCTGAAATACTGGGCTTACCGGGTATCTGGCAGAAGACAGAGAGGCTTCTCTGCCAGGTCCTGATTACCCGGCCCCTCTGACTTGCTGCAATTGTGATATTAGTTTAAATGTAATGGCTGTACCTGGCTGCCTTAGCCTGGAGTGACACTGTGGATGGCGAATTTGCCCTGAGGCGGGGCAGGGCTGGAGTTGGGGTTCCCCAAGTTCTCCCTAACTAATTCCTAGAGTCAGTGGAGGTGGGAAAAGCAGAGGCCTGAACAGAGGGTAGGAAGCAGTCTGTCTAAAGAGGTTTTCTGAGTAGAGGTGGTCCATGGGCATGAGAAAGGTGGATTCTGGCTGGGAGTTGCTCCATAGGATTTCAGACAATGGGATATGGGATCGTGGCCCCATCCTCCTGGGGGCCGTCCTATTCCTGCCAGCACATGTCATCACAATGGGCTCTCCAGTGACTTGGCAGGCATGCAGTAGGCTTGCTGCAAGTGTAGAAAGGGAGTTCTCAAGTAGGGCTCAGGGCAAAAAGAGGACTTGCTACTCATAATATGTTTTTGTTGAGGAGGGAAAATAACCCACTTAACAAATCATGGATGATTAGAACCAGAAAGAAAATTAGAGATCCACTAGACCCTCTCCCATTTTACAGTTAGAGAAATTAAAGAGGGTGGGGTGGGAGATGGGACAGGAAGTGACTGCTCAAGTATAACGGCCTATTTTTTTGTGAAACATTTTTCTTTTCTCTTGAGTATAAAGATACGACGTGTGTGTGTGTGTGTGTGTGTGTGTGTGTGTGTGTGTGTGGTCTGTGGGGGCGGAGGGCGGGAAGAACTAAGAAAATAGCGTGATCAAAATGGCATGTTAACGTTCTTTGACATATTTGGAATATGACTATTTTATGATTTGAAGTTTCTCTTCAGCACTTTTGGTATTAAAGAGCCTTGTCTTGGGGAGTAAAATCAAGTAACATTTATTGGATTTCTACTGTGTGCAGCACAGGCCAGTGCTGTGCGCCAGAGGTTATGTCGGGTCCTTGTGCACAGGATAACCAGCAGAGGCACTGGCTTCTGTGTACCTGGTGCCTTCATATAGGTCACACTGAACATAACTGACAGTCTGAAACTGCAAAATCAAAGTATCTGATCAAGTGCCTAGTGGGGTGATGAGTGCAGGTTACGAGTGCAGTAAAGTTCCGGGGAGTCTCCAGACAATTTAAAGACATGAATCCACTCACTTCTGAAAAAGACTGAAAGTGGTTCCCCACCTTGCTGAGAAAGAAAGCAAATTCTCAGAGGTGGGAGGGGTATGCAGGGCACCATGGAAGGGGATCGGGTTTTTCCAGCCAGCTTCTCCAAGACAAATATCCCTTTCATAGTTACGGGAATATTACTAGCCATCTGCATGTGCTTTTCCATTTACAGAGCTCAGCCATAGAACAGCTTTTACTATGCTCAGTGTAGAGATTTGGAAAATAAGAATCAGAAGCCAATAATTGGTCCAAGGTCTATCGGGTAGACCAGGGCTAACAGAACTGCTGCAGTGATGAAAATGTTCTATATCTGCATTGTCCAATACGTAAGCCACTAGCCACGTGTGGCTATTGAGCACTTGAATTGTGGCTAGTAAGCAACTGAATTTTTAATTTAAAACCTGTGGGCAGTAACCACATTGGACAAGGGAAGGTCAAAGAAGATGAGCTGGCACCCAAATCTCGACCTCCTGGCTCCCAGCATGGAGTGCTCTCTAATGAACTCTGCTGCCCTTTGTTAGGGCAGTGTCGTGGACGTTGTGGGGTAGATGAGGAGCCTGTCTCACCTGGCGTGGAACTCCTTTCCCTCCCATCACCCTGGCAGGGCTGAAAAACTGGGTGGTAGCTGAAGACGTGGTGTTTAAACCTGTGGCAGCCCCTTGGAGTCCAGAACACCAGCTACACCGTCCACAGCTGACTCGGCAGGTCCTGGGAAGGGAGGACCTGACAGCTTTTTCCTTGGGAACCCCCCTTCCTCGCTACCTTTACCTGGCTAGCAACCAGACTAATGCCTGGGGTCACCAGCGCGGGTACCGAATCCAGATTCACAGCCCCCTTGGCATACACATGCCCTTGGAAAGCGACATGGAGAGGGCCCTCAGCTGGGGGAGGTGAGGAGGGCCCTGGGCAGTGGGTGGTAGGGAAGGACTGGTCCCCTTCCCAATCCTAGCTCTTGGAGACCCTAACTCACTATGCTTGGCTTACCATTCACCCCTATATCTCCTCTTAGATCCAAGTAGATGTGGGATGGGAGATGGTCTCACACAGAATCTGATCTAAAGGACTTCTAGGACAGTAAAGGCCTTTGACATTTCCTGACCTCACCTTCTCACGACATTCATTCCTGGTCAGATACCAGCTCGCGGTGACCCGGAGGAAGGAGGAAGAGTCACAGAGCAGCAGCATCTATTACCAGAATGACATCTGGACACCCACTCTTGCCTTTGCTGATTTCATCAATAATGAGACTCTCTTAGGAGAGGTTGGTAGCCCCAGGGGCAGAGGAGAGAGGCTCCTCTGTGTCTGGTATCTTGGCTGCTCAACCCCTGGCAGTAGGTTAGAGGGAATTGTACATTTCCAGTTCTCAGATTCAGGGGCCAGTGAGTTCTCTCATGACCAACATGAGTCATTCCTCCTAGGGTGAGATTAACCTTGGGACACTGACTACCCTATAGCTTCTCACATGGATCATTGAAGCCATTATGTGGGCCTGGGACTGGGAGGAGGTAGAAGGGGGCTAAGCCTGGATTCTGGGGATTATGGCTGAGGGGTGATTCTTTGGGTCTTGCCTCCAAAGTCCTCTAGCTCCTCCCTTTTCCTGCAGGACCTGGTGGCTTGGGTTACAGCCAGCTTCCTGCACATTCCCCATGCTGAGGATGTCCCCAACACAGTGACTCTGGGGAACAGAGTTGGCTTCTTGCTCCGACCCTATAACTACTTTGATGAGGACCCCTCCATCTTCTCCCCAGGCAGCGTCTACTTTGAGAAGGGCCAGGATGCTGGGCTCTGCAGTGTCAACCCCGTGGCCTGCATCCCACACCTGGCGACCTGTATCCCGGATTTGCCCCCTTTCTCTTACCAAGACTTCTAACCCCAGAGTGTGGTGGGATACAGAGAGGGGGTGGGCATGTGCTAAGGTATATGTACTTTTCTGTTACTTCCCGCTTCCCTGACTTCAATCCTCTTAATGTTTCTCAGGAAACAGCCTACTCCCATACTAAACCCCCATATATCCTTTCAGTAAATTCTTATTTTCAGTTTCTTTTTTCTAAATGATGATTTTATACAAACGATATTATTAAAATATTCAAGCAAAACACCACAAATCCTATGACTCAGAAGTAGCAAGTGTTCATATTTGGTGAACGTTATGCCAGACATTTCTTAATCTAGATGCATTGAAATGGAAGAATAGATAGAATTTTGTAAAAAATAGATGTAATATGCAATTTGTAATAAAAAATATTACAAAGTTTTTACTTGATTTTCTTCTATGTGACTTGAAGCATCTAGAATTACCCCAGAGAATATTAAGGATTCCGGCCAAGGAAATTAGCAATAGAGGAGAAGAGGACAACGGGGACAGACCTGGCCGAGGAATGCTGCTCGGGAAGCTGAAGGGCTGGGGGTGGGGGTTTCCTTGGAAGGAGGACAATGGTTCCAGGTTACAGGAAAGAGAACATCTGGTCCTAGGAAGATAGGGGCTGGGGGAAGAAGCAGAGCTGAGCGGGGCGAGGGGCCACAGACCTTGCTCCTTGATAGTGGTGTATTTCCTGGCTCAGGCTGGTCAGCTGCATTATTTTGAAATCCCTCCCCTTCTCCTACCCAGCTCTCCCGAGTTCCAACCCTGACCCAGAGAGCAGAGTCTGATTTGGAGCCTGGAAGACAAAGCCATTTAAGGTCTGTGGAAATCGCTGCTGCCCTGCTTCAGACCCGCCCCCTAGCCCTGGTTGGCCCTGCCCCCCACCCCCCCCTCCAGTCTTCCCAGTTCTTCCCACCCTCAGTCTCCTGTGCCTCTGAATACAGGGAACCTAAACCAGAGTCCAGGATACCCCAATATCGGAGCCAAGAGAGACCCTCTTATGCTGCCCTGAGAATACATATCTCTACTCTGGTTCAATCCTCTGTCCCTCTGTTTATGGGACAATGAACCAGAAGACCACGCTGGTGCTCCTTGCTCTGGCTGTCATCACCATCTTTGCTTTGGTGTGTGTCTTGTTAGCTGGCAGGGGAAGAGATGGGGGTGAACCCAGCATGCCTCCCCACTGCCCCTCCATGCCTCCCAGTGCCCAGCCCTGGGCACACGCTGGTCAGAGCCAGCTGTTTGCAGACCTGAGCCGAGAGGAGCTGACGGCTGTGATGAGCTTTCTGATGCAGCAGCTGGGCCCAGGCCTGGTGGATGCAGCCCGGGCCCTGCCCTCGGACAACTGTGTCTTCTCGGTGGAGCTGCAGCTGCCCGGCAAGGCCGCAGCCCTGGCCCACCTGGACAGGGGGCACCCCCCACCTGCCCGGGAGGCACTGGCCATCGTCTTCTTTGGCAGACAACCCCAGCCCAACGTGAGTGAGTTGGTGGTGGGCCCGCTGCCCCACCCATCCTACATTCGGGATGTGACTGTGGAGCGTCACGGGGGCCCCCTGCCCTATCACCGACGCCCTGTGCTGATCCGAGAGTTTCTGGACATAGACCACATGATCTTCGACAGAGAACTGCCCCAGGTGTCTGGTCTCCTCCACCACTGCTGCTACTATAAACGCGGAGGAAGGAACCTCGTGACAATGACCTCGGCCCCACGGGGTTTGCAATCAGGGGACAGGGCCACCTGGTTTGGCCTCTACTACAACATCTCAGGGGCTGGGTTTTACCTGCATCCCGTGGGGTTGGAGCTGCTGGTAGACCACAAGGCTCTGGACCCTGCCCAGTGGACCACCCAGAAGGTGTTCTTCCAAGGCCGCTACTATGAGAGTCTGGCCCAGCTGGAGGACCAGTTTGAGGCCGGCCTGGTGAATGTGGTGCTGATCCCAGACAACGGCACAGGTGGGTCCTGGTCCCTGAAGTCCCGCGTGCCCCCGGGTCCAGCTCCCCCTCTTCAGTTTCATCCCCAGGGCCCCCGCTTCAGTGTCCAGGGGAGTCAAGTGGCCTCCTCACTGTGGACTTTCTCCTTTGGCCTTGGAGCTTTCAGTGGCCCGAGGATCTTTGACATCCGCTTCCAGGGAGCACGGCTTGCTTACGAGATTAGCCTCCAAGAAGCCTTGGCTGTCCAAGGAGGAAATTCTCCCGCATCTATGCTGACCCGCGACATCGGTGGCGGCCTTGGCATGGGCAAGTACTCCTCGCCCTTGATCCGCGGGGTAGACTGTCCCTACCTGGCCACCTACGTGGACTGGCACTTCCTTTTGGAGTCACAAGCCCCCAAAACAATACACGATGCCTTTTGTGTGTTTGAACAGAACCAGGGCCTCCCCCTGAGGCGACATCACTCAGATATTCACTCCCACTATTTCGGGGGCCTTGCGGAGACAGTGCTGGTCGTCAGATCTGTGTCCACCATGCTCAACTATGACTATGTGTGGGATATGGTCTTCCACCCCAACGGGGCCATAGAAGTCAAATTCCATACCACGGGCTACATCAGCTCAGCATTCCTCTTTGGTGCTGCCCAAAAGTACGGGAACCAGGTTGGGGAGCACACGCTGGGCACCATCCACACCCACAGTGCCCACTTCAAGGTGGATCTGGATGTAGGAGGTAAGACATCCTGATGAGGGAAAGGATTCTGGAAGACGGGACTGAAGAGTTGTCTATAGCTATTTTGGGTTGATGGTGGTTATGTAGGAAAGAACGATTTGAGAACAAGTATGCAGTTTCGGAGTTTCATGCTTCCTCTCTTGCCGAATGGGAGAGAAATGGATTCCGAATTTTATTTAGCTCTCTGGCTGGGTGCACAGTTGCCAATCTCCCTCCACATAACCTCAACAGAAAATCTTGGGAAATGACAAAGCTCAGGGAAGAGGCAGCATCTTCTGGGCTGAGGTCCCCTTTGGCCTCTTCCCTTGCTTGCACTTACATGGGCCCCATTTCAGGGAGGCAGTTTTGTTTTTCAGTTCATTTCTCTGCATCCGGCCTGTGGCACTGGTGTTCTGGAGGATCTGTTTGCATTCTGCCAAGTCCCTAGCACATACAGGCCAGTCACGGAACACCCTAGGTTGGACATTTCCTTGGGAGATGGACCCCCCTCCTCCCTGATTTTCTGTCGGTCTCTGGGCACCTTATACTCCAGATAGTTCCTGGTGGTCACAAAGAGATCTAAGGAAACATGACGTCTTACAATCTGTCTTTTCACTTTCCTTCCCCACATTGTGCTGATCACCAGATTTCTCTTCTGTTCGGCCTCTGAAATATCTCAAACGTGTCTCTGGGCCTCTCTGCCATCCCCATGTTGGTGCCAGCGTGCTCATTCTCTCCCTCCTCTCTCTCTCTCTCTCTCTCTCTCTCTCTCTCTCTCTCTCTCTCTCTCTCTCTTTTCACTCTTCCTCTCAGATTCATGGTCTACTCTGTACCCAGAGAAACCTACAAGCCCACGCCAGCCTGCCTCTTCTTCCTTTCCCCATCACCTATAAGAGCCCATCTACGGAAGCCCTACAAGGCCCTTCCCTTCAGAACGCAGTTCCATCCTACCTTTCAGATTCTTCTGTGCGCTGCTTTAGCCACACTGAAACCCACCCTGTCCCTGGACTCACACACACCACACGTTACGATCAGGCTTCTTTGCTTTTTGCCCATGATTTGCTCCTGCCTAGAATGCCCTACTATGTCATCTCTGCTGATAACATCCTCTAAGGCCAGGGCGAAGTTATCTGGGAATTTACCCCGCTTTTCCTGCCTGTGCCTCTATTCCTATAACCTTGGTTCTTAAATGTGCTTCTCTCACATTGCAGGCCAGTCAGAGCTTTGCCTTCTGCATCCCCTGTGAGAGCAGAAGGGTAAGGATGATGTTCATTCATCTGTGTGTTCCCAGGGCCAAGCATGGGCCTCACACTAATGAGCATAAGTGAATGAACAAATGAAATGATGAATGAATGAAATCCTTGATGAAATATTTTACAGATCAACAGCTTTGGCTGAAAGATTGGAAATATCTTGGGGACAGGGAAGAGAAGTAGGGTGCGTACTGAGTTCTGGGCTTCCTTTTGACCCTCCCCTCTGAAGCCAAGTGGGGACAGGGCAGCTGCATGACAAGCCCTCCCTCCCACCTCTCCCCTAACCAACCTCCACTCAACCTGGCAGGACTAGAAAACTGGGTCTGGGCTGAGGACATGGCCTTTGTCCCCATGGCGATACCTTGGAGCCCTGAGCACCAGATGCAGAGGCTGCAGGTGACCCGGAAGCTGCTGGAGACAGAGGAAGAGGCTGCCTTTCCCCTGGGGAGCATCTCTCCTCGCTATCTGTACCTGGCCAGCAACCACAGCAACAAGTGGGGTCACCCTCGGGGCTACCGCATCCAGATGCTCAGCTTTGCAGGGGAGCCGCTACCCCAGAACAGCTCTATGGAGAGAGCTGTCAGCTGGGGGAGGTGAGTGGCAGGGTGAGGGAGAGGCGGAAGGAGATGAGAGTTGAGAAGGGAGCACTGGAATGGGCAATTGGAAACTCAGTTCAAACTGTATGTGAAGTGAGATAAGAGCTCCAGAGGATTTCCTGGTTATCAAAAGACAGGCACAGTGGGCACACCCACCTGGTGGAGGACTCAGAGCTGAGAACTCTTTTCTCTTTTGTATGGGGGAGGGGCGGTGCTATGAGGTGGCAGCTGGTTAAACAGGAGGACCTCGAAAGCTGTTGGATGACACACTGGGGTTGCATTGGAGTTGCTGTGTAAATGAGATGGGAAAGCTGAGGGTTGTGAGCTCAGCTCCTTTCTGTCATAATAAGGCAACAGGATGGGGTTAAGACCACAGAGGCCTGACCAGTGCTTCCCTAGGTACCAGCTGGCTGTGACCCAGCGGAAGGAGGAGGAGCCCAGCAGCACCAGTATCTTCAATCAGAATGACCCCTGGACCCCCACGGTAGACTTCACTAACTTCATCAACAATGAGAGCATTGCTGGAGAGGTCAGCTGACTATGGGAGGTCTGGAGGGGGTGGCGAGGGGGCACAACGATGAGCCTCCACCTTCTCTTGGGGATCCCTGAAAACTGTCTGGTCTCCTCAGGGGTGGGGCTGACTCCTGCCTTCTCTACTTTCATGGATATGATCGTTATTTCTTGAGGGAATCTTCCCAAGCTGGGAGTTCATTTTAAGACACTGACTGAGGTCCTGGCCTATCCTTGGAGACCCCACAGCCCTCTAAGTCTCAGCTTCATGGACTGAATCCTCTTCAGGCCCTCAGACTCAATTAGGGCCAGAGGTCACCAGGAAAGACCATGTCCCTTGTATCCAAAGCTAATTCCTGGCACGACCACTAAAGAATTAATTTCTGAACATTGGCCTTTTCTGCCTCCTGAACCCTGATCTTCCCTCCTCTATCTCCCTTCCCTCAGTTATAGTTTGGAACTCTCAGGGAGTTAGGCAGGGAGATGCCAAAGTAGCCTGTGGGATCATCATTCCTGCGAGATGAGGAGGCCGATGGAGATGTGATGGGAAATGTCAGGGAAATGTCCAGCACAGGCTGGAACAGAGAGGCAATTGATTACGCTTTAACTTCTGGACCATTAGGGAAAACGTTTAAAGACTTGAGATGCTTTTGAGGGAAGGTGTGCTAGTATAGCAAATCCTTACATACAAGGCTACTGTGAGAGGCAGGCGTGTCATGTCCTTAGCAAAGCGAGGCATCACGATCCTCTTTCTTCTCCCCTACTAGGACTTGGTGGCCTGGGTGACAGCCGGTTTCCTGCACATCCCACATGCAGAGGATGTTCCCAACACGGTGACTGTGGGGAATGGTGTGGGCTTCTTCCTCCGACCCTACAACTTCTTTGACCAGGACCCTTCCTCTGACTCTGCAGACTCCATCTACTTCCGGGAGGATCAGGATGCCGGGTCCTGTGAGGTCAACCCCCTAGCTTGCCTCGCCAAGGCTGCTAACTGTGCCCTTGACCTTCCTGCCTTCTCCCATGGGGGCTTCTCTCACAACTGAGTGGTCCCCAAGATGAGGAAAGTGATCAGGGGCCCCAGAGCCAGAGTGTATGGGGATGGGGAGCAGTAGGCCCTGGGTTGGGCAGCCTGGTGTTCTCTCCTCCTTCCTCATACCCCTGAGGTCACCTCTTCTCCCTCCCCCAAAGTCACCTCCTCCCATCACATTCCCTTTTGTCCCCCTCTCTACTGGGAACATCCTGAACCCATATGCTGAGGACGCAGGGGAGACTCATCTTTACTGCCACCAAACCTCAGTTCCCATCCCAGAGAGGAGAGGAATGGCCTGTTGAGAGCTTGGAATGATTACCAAGCTTTTCCACAGAAGAGTTACCCCCTTTTATTTTTATTTCTGGCTTTCCCAAATCTTTTTAGGCCTTCTCCAGGTTCCTTCTGGCTTGTCCAGTCCCTCCCTTGGGTCTCTGCGATGGGGACAGTTTCCTAGAAGCCCCAGGGCAGTGTTCATTCCTGGCCTATGTATCCATGGATGAGCTGGCCGGGGCTTCTTGGCCTATATTCCCTCTTATCCAAGACTTCCTCCTTCTTTCCCTCTTCCTCTTGCCTACTGTCTCCTCTTCCTCCTGTTCTTACCCATCCTTATATCCTGGGATTGCCCTCCCTGCCTTGAGCAGATGTTCCTCTGCCCTGCTGCTCCTCTAGCCCTCATTTCTCAACTTTAGTCTCCTCTCCTGGCCCTAGGCCTGTGAAAGTTTCAAAATGCAAGGGACATCTAGTTTGAGAGGACAATCCCTGTCTTCCCCTGTGTCTGTCTATGAGGAGTAGGAGTTTCCCCCACCCTAGTCCTGGGTGGAATGTGTTTTCTCTGTCCATTTATTTGTATACCCGCCCCCCTGCCCTGCATTCTCAGCAGAAGATTGTCACAGAGACAGCAACAGCTCAAGTTAGTATTTTAGGTGGTTTTGTGGGTGCAATGGTAACAAGGAATGGTATTCTGTGCCAGGACTGTGTGTGACCAATGACCTCTGTACTCCACAGCAGCTAACACGGGAGGCTGAGTGGCCACCAAGAGTGAGAAGCAGAAAGACACAGGAACTCCAGTAAGGATTGGGTCAGGGGCTGTCCAATCTCATGTAGGCATGCAAGTGAGCCAGGGCTTCTGGGGGAGGAGCCTCCCACTAAGCTATCCCTCCAGAGGTCTGGATTGGGGGCAGATATACAAATAGCAAGAGTTTGGAAAGACCTGAAATGTCCTTCCCTAGAGGATTGGTTAAATAAATTCTGATACAGCCTTACAATGCAATACTATGCAGCTATAAATATATCTCTTTGTACACTAATGGAATAATCTTCCAGAAAAAGGCAAGGTATAGAAGTGTGTCTAGTGCACTTCTCATTTGTGTTTTAGAAGGGAGGAGAAGAATATAAATACATATTTACTTATATATGCATATTCAGAAGAAACGGGTAACACTGGTTGCCTCTGGGGAGGGAACCAGGAGGTTGGGGACAGGGGAGGGAGGGGACTTAGCACTCTATACCTTTTTGTATATTTTGAATTTTGAACCATGTGACTGTGTTACCTATTCAAATTAAATAATAAATAGAATCAAACAGGACCTGACTTTTTCTTTTTTTAATGACATGTCCTTTAAGACAGGTTGTGGGTAGGGGAGGGTAAAGTGACTTAAGGGATAGACCGAGGGACTCAATTTTCCTCAAGTTTTTGATACTAGAGAAATGGGTGTGGCCTCTGGTAACTCCTTTGCTTCTCTTGCTTGAAAATACCTCTGAAGAAAACATTAAACCTCAGTCAATCTCTTCTCTCTCCAGGGGTCCTCTCTAGGTGACCTCAGCCTCTCAAACTTTAATGGCTAAAAATTGTTGTTCCGCCCAAATCCATATTTCTACACTAGAATATCTCTCTTGCACTCTAGACCCACAGAGCCAATTGCCATTTTTCTAGATCTCTATGTTGGAGCTTCCCATGAGCACCTCAAACTAAAAATTGTCAGTTTCCCCCTTAAATTTCCTGCTCTGTGTATGTCCTGCTGGTGAAAGGCTCTACCACCCACCCAGTCACCCAATGGTGTCATGTAAGACACTGTGCCCTCTCTACCGACCCACACCCAATTGGGCACCAAGTCCCATCAACTCTACTCTTAAGCATCTCTAAGAATCATCCCTTCCTCTCTGTCCTCCAGGTCACTGGCCTCATCCTGGCTCTTTGCTTCCTGCCTCATCTTCTCACCTCTAATCTATCTCACACCTAAGCCAGAGTCATCTCCCTAGAATGCAGATCAGAGCAGAATGTGACCTGGTGTCCATGGCAGTGGAGCTGACTGCACGGAGCCTCTGGAGCAGCAGCTCTGCTGAGGTACCAGATTCTTGTTCCAGTCCTCAGCCTGAGGGCTAGGAGTGAACTCAAGCTAAACTCATCTTCGTCACATTCCCAGAGCCTGAGGCCAAGTTTATTCAAAGCAAAATAGGACCTAGTAGGGAGGAGCAGGATATGTGGTCCTATCTCCTGAGTAATTCTCCAGAACGGACACTTTTTCAACAAGTTTTTAGGGTATTAAATTAAATTGATGATTGTGAAGACTAGGATAAAACAATATCAGAGGAAACAGTGTGACAACAAGACACTTAGGGAAGGTGGTCAGGGTGACGACACCTTTTTACATACCTATTCTCCTACCCAGATCACTACCCACCTCCTCATGTCAGAGCCTGGTGATACCCCACTGCAGTGAATATTCTTGACTTCTGCTAGGTAACACTGCTCAGGACAAAAAAAAAACATTTGTCATTATAATGGTGTATCCTTAGTTACGGGCTAAGACTGTAATTTACCAAAGGCCCAGACTCACAGTTGCCTTGTGGCCAGGCGTAGGCCTTGATGTTAAATTTCGCTCCCCCTTAACTCGAGGTCACAAGCCCATTTTCAATGACCCCTTCCTGCCTTAGTTATAACAGCAAATCTGTTGTTTGTCTTGACAGCAAGCTCTCCATCTTACTGCTCAGTCAATGAGAATATCGGGTATGAATTTTACTCCCCAGTACTTGAGGATAGGTATTCGATGTGTTTCTTTATTTTTCTGTAAGAGATAATCAGCTCTGTGTCTTCACTCACATGATTGGCAGGAAATTCAATTACAGGCATGCTTGTGTGTGGTGGGAGGGAGGTGCTCATCTTTAGGGTTAAGTAAGACTCTAGTCTGGGCCTTTGGGGGATGTTCAGCCAGTCTTCAGTTGCAGCAGCCACTGCTGTTATATTCACTTCCGCACTTCTGCTTCCCTGAGGCCAGAGCTGCCAGGGCAGGGATGGGAGGAGGGGTTGACCCACACCGACTTTCTTTTAATGCAAAAGGCCCACTCTCTCTTGCTTGTTCACAAGATGTTTTAAAAACATTTTTTTTTAAATTAAAAATGTTCAAAATACTGTTTCCTATGAAGAGCTTCTGCAGAGCATGAAAACCAGATCAGAAAAAGCAAAACCAGTTCCTGTTGTCCTTGAGGGCAGCGAGGGCTGACCTCTTTGGAGAGGGGGGTTATTTTGTTTAAATTCCATCCTGGAGAAAGGGGAACCTCGCCTTTCTCACCACATTGAAATGAGCCCCATTACTCCTTCCACAGTTTTACAAAACAAGGGAGAGGAAAACCTGTCGAGTGTTCATACCCAAATAAAGCTGGTTACATGAATATTTATAGATAATTGACCTTTCTTGGATTAGTTAACCTGGTTTAATTTGCACAGGTTCTGAGATGTCTCACTGTCTTCCTCGAATTACTACTTTGCTTAAAACACAAACTGCACAAGACTTCCTGACTTTAGGTCTCCTGATCGCCCTCCTTCTCATCTTCACCTCACACCAAATACACTGACCTTTTAGCCATTCCTTGCCCATGCTGAGGCTGCTTCGAGTTTCTGTATCTTTGTACCTTCTGTACCTTCAGCTGGAATGTCCTCCTCATTCTTTAGCTGGAGAATGCATTCTGTCTGCAAGGCCAGTTTAACGTCTGTTTCTGGGGAAGTCTTCTTGGAAATGTCCACCTTAGAAAGGATTCTTCCCCAAGCTCTTGAGAGAATCACGGCCCCTCTCTGGGACCCTCAGTCTCTCCCAGTTCCTCTCACGACCTGGCTGCCCAGATCATGGTGGTCTCCTCATATCACCTGGCAGAGAATGGAGGCGGCTTTGCTCTCCGCCTCTGCAAAATTTTGGAGGAAGTTTTTCTGTAGTTGAGGGTTGCAGGCTGTTAGGTTAATTCCATAGCCAGTTTTCCAGGTACCCTGACCTCTGACCTGGCCCATCAGCCCTGCTCAAGGTGGTGGTGGGAGGGGGTCTCTGTTACATTCTTCAGCCTCTGGACCCTCTCCAACTCCTGACTGGCCTCACACACTGCGTGCTCCAATGATTTAGGATGCTCAGGGCCTCCACGGTGTAACCTGCCTGGATCAGCCCTTCAGGCCCTGGCTCCTCCCAGGTGCTTTGTGTTCTCAGCATTACTCCCAAGCATCCCTGGGGCTGCTGGTAGGGTTATGATTGATAAGAGGAATAGGAGAGAGTGTTGAGTAACAGAGCCTGGAGCGTACCACAAACTAGAGGAAAGAAGGAGGAAATCTGGGTGGACAGGTGTGGGCAGGTGAGTTTCCCTTGCAGCCGAGAGAAAGGTTCCATCTGGAGGGGGGAGGAAGAGCCCAAAGATAGTCCCTTTCTGCCTCTGTCACTTCTTCCTCTTGCCTCCCTCCTGCTGTGTAATCTCCAAAACCAAACCCTCCCCTACTTCATTCCCCATCCCTGATCCTGAGTGTTTGATTTGGAACAAGAAGACAGAGGATTACGTGGGCCACTTATTAAAGTCCATGTTCCTACCTCAGCCCCACCTCCTGAGCCTAGCCTGATGCCTGGCCCCCTCCAGGTCCAGCTCCCAACCCTCTGCCCTTATCTTTAATGTACCCATGATGCCTCTTGCCCAACAGTACCACCCAGAGACCAGGAACCTCCAGAGACTGAGAGAGGAATCCTGCACCCAGGTCCTGTCTGTTTATCTTTCTATCTCCCATTCTGTGTTCTGATTCAAGAGCCTGGGGACAGCCCAGAAGCTTTAGCTATGGTTGTCTTCATTATTCTGTCCCTGTATAGTGTTCTGGTGATAGGCTTGGGTGAAGGTGGAGCTGGGAATGAGAAAGAAGTTGAGAGAAAATGTAAACCAGGCCAGACTCCCCACTGCCCCTCCATGCCTCCCAGTGCCCAGCCCTGGGCACACGCTGGTCAGAGCCAGCTGTTTGCAGACCTGAGCCGAGAGGAGCTGACGGCTGTGATGAGCTTTCTGACGCAGCAGCTGGGGCCAGGCCTGGTGGATGCAGCCCGGGCCCTGCCCTCAGACAACTGTGTCTTCTCAGTGGAGCTGCAGCTGCCCGGCAAGGCCGCAGCCCTGGCCCACCTGGACAGGGGGCACCCCCCACCTGCCCGGGAGGCACTGGCCATCGTCTTCTTTGGCAGACAACCCCAGCCCAACGTGAGTGAGTTGGTGGTGGGCCCGCTGCCCCACCCATCCTACATTCGGGATGTGACTGTGGAGCGTCACGGGGGCCCCCTGCCCTATCACCGACGCCCCGTGCTGATCCGAGAGTATCTGGACATAGACCACATGATCTTCGACAGAGAACTGCCCCAGGTGTCTGGTCTCCTCCACCACTGCTGCTACTATAAACGTGAAGGAAGGAAATTCGTGACGATGAACACAGCCCCCCGGGGTTTGCAATCAGGGGACAGGGCCACCTGGTTTGGCCTCTACTACAACATCTCAGGGGCTGGGTTTTACCTGCATCCCGTGGGGTTGGAGCTGCTGGTAGACCACAAGGCTCTGGACCCTGCCCAGTGGACCACCCAGAAGGTGTTCTTCCAAGGCCGCTACTATGAGAGTCTGGCCCAGCTGGAGGACCAGTTTGAGGCCGGCCTGGTGAATGTGGTGCTGATCCCAGACAACGGCACAGGTGGGTCCTGGTCCCTGAAGTCCCGCGTGCCCCCGGGTCCAGCTCCCCCTCTTCAGTTTCATCCCCAGGGCCCCCGCTTCAGTGTCCAGGGGAGTCAAGTGGCCTCCTCACTGTGGACTTTCTCCTTTGGCCTTGGAGCTTTCAGTGGCCCGAGGATCTTTGACATCCGCTTCCAAGGAGAGAGAGTGGCCTATGAAATCAGTGTCCAGGAGGCCTTAACTGTCTATGGCGGCAATTCTCCTTCTGCTCTGCGAAGTCGATACACAGATGGTGGCTTTGGCTTGGGCCACTTCTCTTCGCCCCTGACCCATGGGGTGGACTGCCCCTATCTGGCCACCTACGTGGACTGGCACTTCCTTTTGGAGTCACAAGCCCCCAAAACAATACACGATGCCTTTTGTGTGTTTGAACAGAACCAGGGCCTCCCCCTAAGGCGACATCACTCAGATATTCACTCCCACTATTTCGGGGGCCTTGCGGAGACAGTGCTGGTCGTCAGATCTGTGTCCACCATGCTCAACTATGACTATGTGTGGGATATGGTCTTCCACCCCAACGGGGCCATAGAAGTCAAATTCCATACCACGGGCTACATCAGCTCAGCATTCCTCTTTGGTGCTGCCCAAAAGTACGGGAACCAGGTTGGGGAGCACACGCTGGGCACCATCCACACCCACAGTGCCCACTTCAAGGTGGATCTGGATGTAGGAGGTAAGACATCCTGGTGGGGGAAAGGATTCCAGTAGAAGGGGCTGAAGTCTCCATGCCAAGTTTTAAAAATTGCCATTGAAACATTAAAAATGGGAAAGTATATGAAGTAAGTGTGAAAGTCAACAGATTCCTCAGAGATTTTCACTCTTAGTGGATCAGTTATTCTTTCACACTTAAAAACAGTCTTCTGTATTATTAAATATCGTGTCTGCAATTATAATTTATTACATTGTATACTATGTGTAAATATGATAAACTGATACGCATATTTAGATTTTTTTGATATCAAATTTGGGTTGTAAAACATATTTATTTCACCACTTCTGTCATAATAACGTATCATTCATGCAAGCAACAAATATCAAGTGAATGCATATTTGTGCCAAGCACTGCACTAACACAATTTCACAAAAGAAACAACATTCCTACTCTCAACCACAAAAATGATGTTATGTCGTTATGTCATTCTCAGTGCATCATATCAAGGGGTACGTTGATACATCTTATTATAAGTGACATCAAACTCAAGAACTTGGTTAAGGTGACGTCTTCTGGCTTTCTCCATTATAAAAGTTAATATTTTTCCATCTGCAATAAATAAATATTTTGAGGAAATTACTTTGATGTTACACAGATAACCTATTTCTTTTCTTCTCAGACTTCTGCCCACTAATTTTAGCATATTGGTGGATTTTTCTTACAACAATTATTACTAATGTGTTCCCCTACTGGTCATTTACATTATCTTCCTTATTCTTTATATATTTATTAATTGGAATTCTCCATAAGAAAGAGTTATTCCTCCCGGTACTATCATTTAATTGTATCCCAAATTGTTCCATTTTTGGCCATTGGGAGATCTTTCATTTTGGTTCCTGTGTCCTTTTGACATGACTCTGTCATTTTTGGAGCATTTCTTTATTTTCTGGTACCACAAGAAATTTCAACTTGTTTTTTCCCCTGTTCCAGACCTGAAATCAATCTACCACTTCTCCCAGGAGCTCTGATTCCTATTATTGGAGAATAGTATTTAGAAATCAAGATCTAAGTCCAGGTGTGCTCATTATGACTGGGCTCTTGTCGCTTTTAGGCTCTCTCATTGGACTTAGCTAAAATATACACATGTGTATTCTAACTGACACATACATCTCTTTTTATCTCTGCATCTAAGCAATGAAGACTCACAAAGAGCACCTGGAATGGTATCGGACACACAGTGAGAAGGATTAGCTATTGCCATATTATCCACATGAACCTGCTTGTGTGGATGTACCAGAAAGAACTCTTGGCCTTTAATTGTTACCTATGTGTAGAAACCCTGGCATGTGAACTAGGGGCAGTGAATCCACAAAAGGAAACTGAGGGTTTGCTTAAGCAGTCTCTGTTCTCTTCTGGTCTTGGGAGGCATAGAGGGAGCTTCCAGCAAGTTTTGGTTTACTGCTCTTCAGTCTCAGATCATTTAAGTTGGGATCTAGTTAGACTCTAACAAATTATTCAATACCCCCAAAAGTTCAGGTAAACTGATTGGCTTCGGATCTGCTCTTAATTCCTTGCCAAACTCCAAACTATGGGAAACACCTCCAAGCACTGGGCCCAAGCAGCATTGGGCCCAAGGTCTGGCCTACACGTCTGCTATTGATGTGTAGTGGAGCCACTCTATATTGGTTTCCTCCATGTACGCAGTGTAGAGCCAGGCTAAGATCTGGGGTCTCTAAGCGCTGTCACAAAACTAACCGTGTACCCTTGGTTACAAACCAGGACATGTTATTTAAATTCTCTAAGCTGCAGTTGTCCCACCTGTAAAATGGGGATGATTGTAATTCCTTCTTCATCAAATTGTTGTACGAGTAAATCATCAACACTAAAGCACTTTGCATGCTGCTGTGCCGAGCATCTTCAGGTTCAATAAATATGAGCTACGTTTACATGCTATGTTGTTAGTTTCATGATAAAGCTGTCCTGGTGATGCCATGGGGCTTCATATGAAGCACAGACCCCGTCCTCGGGTCAGAAAGATCCTGACTCTGCACATCGCCTGCAAGACTGCTCCAACCTCAGGTGAACCACCTTCCCTTGCAGCCCCTCAGAGGGAGGTCAGGGGAGGACCAGTCACAAGGCATCTGGGACTATAATCAGAGGTTACATCAGGGAAAAAGACCATCTCTAAATATCTGGGTGAGGGACATCTTGGGGAGGAGAGGAGAAGTAGGAGGCACGCTGAGTTCTGGGCTTCTCTTTGGCCCCACTCTGAAACCAGGCGGGGACAGAGCAGCTGCACGACCAGCCCTCCATCCCACCCTTCCCCTCACCAACCTCCCTTCAATCTGGCAGGACTAAAAAACTGGGTCTGGGCTGAGGACATGACCTTTGTCCCCATGGCGATACCTTGGAGCCCTGAGCACCAGATGCAGAGGCTACAGATGACCCGGAAGCTGCTAGAGACAGAGGAAGAGGCTGCCTTCCCCCTGGGAGGCGCCCACCCTCGCTATCTGTACCTGGCCAGCAACCACAGCAACAAATGGGGTCACCCTCGGGGCTACCGCATCCAGATGCTCAGCTTTGCCGGGGAGCCACTACCACAGAATAGCTCTATGGAGAGAGCCTTCAGCTGGGGGAGGTAAGTGGCGGGGTGTGAGGCTGGGGGAGATGGACTGTAAGAAAGGCCCAATGTTGCTGGGAACCCAGATTCCTCAACCTCCCATGGGTGTGCATGCACACACTTACTCATCACACATGCTCATACACACACTCAGAGTCCTGTGGCCACAATCTTTAGCCATTTAAAATGAAGCCTACTGTCTACAGCCATGCCACCTTGAACAATCCAGATCCCATCTGATCTTCAAAGGTTAGCAGGGTCAGGCCTGGTTAGTACTTGGATGGGAGACCACCTAGGAAGATGAGGTGTTGTAGGCGTAAAAAATAAAATAAAAAATTAAGGGATTGTAAACTGACAAACTCCTTGCAATCTGTGAGGTCAACCAGGGGTTGCCTTGCTTAAAAATAATAATAATAAATAGTAAAATAAAAATGAAGCCTACTGGCTGCAGAGATGAATGGAGAGATACATGTGGAATCAAATATAATAAAATGTTAAAGGTAGAATCTGGGTTGTGAGTATATGCGTGTTCACTATACTATTCTTTCAACTTTTTTGTGGGTTCAAAATGTTTACAATAAAGATTGGAGGGGAAAACAAAAATAAAAGAGGAACGCAGATCAGAGGGAGTATTGCATCAAATCCAGGCATTTGATATAGAGAAATTGACCTAAAATGGGCAACAGGCCATGTCCATGCATTTGCATCCGGGGCTCGAGCTCTGATCTGGATGGATGCACGAGCGACATTTGGACCAGAAGTCTAGAAAATGGGCCAGGTAATGTTTGAGATACAGGATGTTGAACAAATGTGGGAACTCTGAGAGACGGGGAGAATGGGGAAAATGTGCTCATTTTTCCTTTGTGTTCCCTCTTCAGTGTAACTTCAGACAGTAGACAAGTTGATGACCTGCGATTCTAACCCATGTCTCCTGTAGGTACCAGCTGGCTGTGACCCAACGGAAGGAGGAGGAGCCCAGCAGCACCAGCATCTACAATTTGAATGACCCTTGGACACCCACTGTGGACTTCACTGACTTCATCAACAATGAGACTGTTTCAGGGCAGGTCAGTCAGCAGAAGGCAGAGGGAGCATGGATGAGCCACTTTACTCGCAGGCCAGGTTCCTTGAAGAAACGAAGCTTTGTGATTTCACATTTTTTTGTGGATCAGTGAGCTGAATCCTTATATACAAGGCTACTGCAGGAAGCATGTGTTTCCTTAGCAAAGCCAGGCATCATGATCCTCTTCCTTCTCCCCTACTAGGACTTGGTGGCCTGGGTGACAGCCGGTTTCCTGCACATCCCACATGCAGAGGATATTCCCAACACAGTGACTGTGGGGAATGGTGTGGGCTTCTTCCTTCGACCCTACAACTTCTTTGACCAAGACCCCTCCTCTGACTCTGCGGACTCCATCTACTTCCAGGAGGATCAGGATGCCGGGTCCTGTGAGGTCAACCCCCTAGCTTGCCTCACCAAGGCTGCTAACTGTGCCCTTGACCTTCCTGCCTTCTCCCATGGGGGCTTCTCTCACAACTAGGTGGTGCCTGAGATAAGGAAAGTGATCAGGGGCCCAGAGGCCAGGGCGTGTGGGGAGGAGGAGCAATAGGCACTAGGCCAGGAAGCCTGAAGCCCTCTTCTCCTTCCTCACACCTTGAGGTCCCCTTCTCCTCCACCTCAAGGTCCCCTCTCTCCCTTACATCCCTCTCCTTGCTGGAGGCATCCTGAGCCTGTGATACCTGATGTTGGGGTGGGGGGAGGACAGACTCAGCTTTGTTGACCCTTGACCTGCTGAGTTCCCCATCCCAGAGAGAAGAGGAATTTCCAGCTGGGAGCCTGGCATGATGGCCAAGCTTTTCCCCAGAATACTTCTGGGTTTTTTCCTAACAGTTTTTTAGTCTTATTTTTTATAGTGCGATATAATTCACATACCATAAAATTCACCCTTTCAACATGTGTGTATATTTCATTGGGGTTTAGTATATTCGTAAAGTTGTGCAACCATTGGCACTATCTAATTTCAGAAAATTTTCATCACCTGAGAAAGAAACCCCATCCCTGTTAGTAGTCACTTCTTATTTCCCTTCGACCCCTTTCCAGCTCTAGGCAAACAGTAAGCTTTCTGTCACTGTAGATTTACCTATATTCTAGACATTTCATTAAACAGATCTAAACAACACGTGGTGTTTTGTGATTGGCTTCTTTCACTCAGCATGATGTTTCAAGGTGCATCCATGTTATAGCATAAATCAGTATTTCATTCCTTTATGACCAAATAATATTCTATTGTACGAATACACCATATTTGTTTATCCATATCAGTTGAACATTTGGGCTGTTTTACTTCTGTGTTATTATCAATAATGCTGCTACGAACACTATTGTACAAACTTTCATGTGGACATACATTTTCATTTCTCTTGGGTGTACACCTGGGAATGGAATTGCTGGATTGCATGGTAGCTCTGTGTTTAATCATTTGAGGAACTACCAGATTGTTTTCCAAAGTGATGACACCATTTTGTTTTATTGTGGTAAAATATACATAACCTAAAATTTACCGTGAGACCATTTTTAAATGTACAGGTCAGTGGCATTAAGCACATTCAGAAGCTTTTTTTGGTCCTGCCCAGCTCCTCTTCTGTCCCAGGGCTGGGAAAG
The DNA here is from genome assembly GCF_014176215.1 of Rousettus aegyptiacus. Lineage (NCBI taxonomy): Eukaryota > Metazoa > Chordata > Mammalia > Chiroptera > Pteropodidae > Rousettus > Rousettus aegyptiacus. The sequence continues at coordinate 99,870,258 of NW_023416309.1, forward strand.
CCTTGAACACGCAGAGGGCTGTCCTATGGGAGAAAAGGACAGTCCATGGTTGTCTCCTTATGGGAGACATTTGTTTCTGGACAGCTTTCTTCATTTTGTCTTTCTACTTCTCACTATCTAAACAAAAATGTTCCTCCTGTCACCTTGTCATCTGTTTACACTGCCAAATAATCTTCTAAGTTCCTGCTATTTACATAGGCCATGTGGAGTATGCTTTTGAGATGGTCAGTCAAGTGACAGCAGCAGTCCAGGGAGTTTTGTTGGCGAAATGTTAAGGGTCATCTGTTCCCAGGACTGTAGGTGACAATAGCCTGGCTCTATTACTGTGCAGCAGCCACATAGTCATCAGAATATCACTGAGGGTAGGAACCATAAAGCCTCAGGAGCTCAGGCAAGCAGGCCAGGAGTTGCCTAATCAGGGGCACTCAGGTGTCCCAGTGGGGATCAGCGGCATGGTCATACCACAGGCTCCAGGGCCTCACATCCCTGCTGTGTGGACTTTGCATGGGCATAAATAAGAACTGGGATATTTTCCAGAAAGGAATGTAGGGGCAGAAGTAAGGTGGAGAGGAGGTAGGGCTCAAAGAGCAAGCTTTCTTAGGTGCCTCCAGACCAGAGAAACCCAGGTGGTATGCAGTGTCCACATCTCTACTTCTACAGCCTGCCCACTTCTGCCTGTGTCTTTTCTAGAAGCAGAGGCATGAGGTCAGGAAAAGAGGGGCTCCTTCCCCAGAAGGAATCCCAGGTCACTGACCCAGGTGTAGGGGAGGGCCCTGGCAAGAGGGGCATTTAGGACACAGAGATTTGGGTTCAACTCAGCTTGTGACCAGAGCAAAATGGCAAGCTGGGAGCTTAGACACCACGGAGGCCCTGTGGTTCTCTCAAGAACCTCCTGGAACCCATGCTCAACCTAGAAAGACTAAGTTCTGGCAAGTGGACCTTCATACAAAGACTAAACACCATGGGAGCCACATTCTCGATTCAAGAATAAAAGCAGGATATGATGAGAAGTGCTCAGATGGGAAAAGGTTAAGGCAGAGCTGGTTCGCTGTTGCTGATTTTTCTTTCCATTTTGCTTCTCTGATCAGTGATTTAGTTTCTCTTGATGCTGTCAGTCCAAACAAATACCATGTTTTGACTTTCTTGTGTTTTCTTGTTTAAAGAAATTTGAACCATGTGGGTGTAAATGCTCTCATCTTGCTCCCAAAACAAATGCTGTGGGAAAGCCAAGGATGCTTGTCTGGGCTGTCTCTCTCTCTCTCTCTCTCTCTCTCTCTCTCTCTCTCTCTCTCTCTCTCTCTCTCACACACACACACACACACACACACACACACACACACACACACACACATCAGTGTGAGCTCCCTGTCCTGGGCTGTTAGTGGTGCCTGCCTCTTGTCCCCACTTCAGCCCTTGGCCCGTGGCTGATGGTTGACCGTGTGTGCTCCACTCAGGCTCAGGTGGGTGTCTGCATCTCCTGTAGCATTCCTCCTCCCCACATCCGGATCCTGTGAGGGGAAATAGAGTATAGCGTTCTCAGTGGGGCTTGGGTCGCAGACAGCCTCCCACTGCACATTTCTCATATTTGTTGACATTATATCCGTGGGCCAGAATGTGATGGGGGCTCCCGCTTTCTCGAGGACCCTCAAGGACTGCGATGTCTCAGTCTCTCCCACTTCTCCCATTGAAATAGAGCCACTATGGTGGAGATAAGGCTGAGCTAGCTGGTTTCCCCCTCTGTTGCCTCATTTATTCCTCACAACAACCTTGAGAAGAAGATGCTAGTATTGCCATTTTACAGTTGAGGAAATTAAGATTCAGAGGGATTAAGTAATTTGCCCCAAGTCACCTGGCTAGTAAGAGGCAGGGATGGGATTGAACCCAGGTCTTTGCAGAATTATACCTGACTGCCTTCCCCTGTCCTGCTGCTCTTTGTCACTGACTGACTGGCAGGCCTGGTTAAAGAAGTAAACAAGGTAATGCTTGAGAAGCACTTGGCACTCGATCCATGATAAGTGACCTTCTAAGAGCAAAAGCAACACTCAATGAACCAGAGTAAAAATATGCACAATTGCCTCAAAGCAAAAGCTCTCAACCTGTATTGTATGTGAAATCACGGTGGTGGCGTGGTACTTGTAAAATCCTCACATACTCGGGCTGCACCTCAAACCAATGAAGTCCAAATCTCCGAGGGTGAGTCTCAGGCATTAGCAGAATAAATTCACCCCAGGTGATTCTAACACGTAGCCGAGGCTGAGAAAACCCTGGGACAGCAGTTCAGTGCCGAGATGGCCACAGAGTCTGACCAGAAAGTTTAAGATACATAAAGAATGTGTCTGTCGGAAGACATGGAAAGGAGCGTTACAGAGCCTGCCCTTTTAGTGACAATTCGACCACGCCTGGAGCAGAGGACCCACCCAAGGCCAGTACACGCCCAGCCCTGGAGGCACATTAGCCAGAAGGAGGGTAGCGGGTATGGAGGCATCAGGCCCTAGCAAACCTATCTCAGAACCAACTGCTGATTCTGACTCACAGCTCGGTGGGCCAGCTTCCCACCACACAGGGAAGAAACAGGCAAGTCAGTTATATCTCTTGTGTAAATGAACTAATCGACTAATCAGTATTCTCTTAATAATAGCTTTTGCTTGACAGTTACTGTAAATGAAGATTAACCTTCCAGTGTTACTTTGGTAAATTTAGATCTTCCCTGAAAGACAGTCCCCCTTGATGAGCTGATGAATCTGGTTTCTGATTTAGGCCCCTCCCTTAAACTGTGGTGAATTCACCAAGAAAGACCGTGAGGTATCCTAGAGACAGCCACAGGCTCCAGACACAACCCACGCCAGCTTCACTGTGGACTTCATGTCTAACTTCCTGAACAGAGACTCACTGTAAGCAAATTCCCACCTTCCCTCCTCCTCCTATAGTTTTTCCTTGGTCAAATGCCTCTTATACATCTTCAGAGCTTCCCACTCTCCAGGGCACATTGGATTGTTCACAGCCCCTGCACTCCACACTGTCCCGACCCTGTGCCCTTACCCAAACAGGCTGTCCCCTTCCACTCACACCTCTGCCCATGCTCTTTCACCTCTCCTTTCTGTGACTCCTTCCTCTTTCCTCTTCCTCTCTTCTTCATCTGGTGATGCCTTATTCATCCTCTAAAACCCAATTTAAATGTCACCCCCACACACACCTTTCCCTGCTTATTGCTTTGTTCTCCCCAATTCCTTTAGTACTTTAAACAAAACTCTATGACGGAGGTTCACACACTGAACTCTAGTTCATTGTCTACACATGTCCTCCTCTCATTTCCCATCGTAGAACCTGAGCTTCCTGGAATAGGAACCAAGTCCTATTGGCCATGGTGGCCTGGTGCCTAGCATGGTGTCATTCTGACTATGGGTGATTAAATACATGTCTGGTGAAATCTAAACAAACAATAATAGTTACGGCCAAGTAATTCTTTTTTGACTAACTCAAAAAACAAAGATCTAAGAAAGTCCAAAGATCCTGAGTGAAAAATCATCCTGGCTACACAGGTTAAGCCAGGACACGAGACCAAAGGGTGACAATGACACTCTGAGCCCAAGCATTTTCTCTCCAGATGAAATCTTCACTGCTGGAAGCAGCAACCCCAAAAAAAAGTTGTAAGAAGGAGATGGGGCAAACGGATGGCAGGTCTGTAAATCAGTTCCCCATGCTGGGCTTTCCCTAAAGCAGGCAGGGGGTGCCCAGGACCAGGGCAAACCCAAGAGGACATGGTGTGGGAGGGCTAAAAGCATAGGCTGGGCATTACACCCTAAAATACTATAGAATTTGGCATGTATGTGGGGGAGTATGTTTCTGAGGCAACAAATCAATGAGTCAATATTTTCCTTATCCTGCTACATGGTATAATGACTTATAGTGTGGCTTCTGAGGTCAAATTGCTGGCAGTTGGACCTGGCAAGTGTGACCTTGGGCAACTGATTTAACTTCTCTGGGCCTCACTTTCATCACCTGTAAAATGAGGACAATAATAAAATCTGTATCAGAATTTTTATGAGGATTAACTGGGTTAATCTGTGTCATTTTCCAAGACTAGTCCTTGGCAAATAGCAAAAGCTCAGTGAACGCTAGCTATTATTTAATAATTTATTAATCAGCATCTACTGGGTATTTCAGTTACTGTATAACAAACCACCATTAATAAAAAAAAAATAGTGGCTTAAGACAACAAACCATTTCATTTGCTCATTATTCTGTAGGTTGACCCTCTGGGCTGGGCTCAGTTGGGCAGTTCTTTCTCTGGAATTGTCTAGGATCACTTGCATGGCTGGAAATATCTGTCAGAGAGCCTGGGGCTGGGTTGTCTGAGATGACTTCACTCACATGTCTGGCAGCTGGGCTGGCTATCAGATATAGGCCACATATTAAAGCATCATATCTCCAGCAGCGCAGCATGCACTTCTTCCCTTTGTGGTCCAGGGTTCCAATTGTAGCCCTAAGTGGACAGGCCCTAGTGTGTGAACGCTTTTCAAGTCTCTGCTTGCATCACATAGGCTAATGTCTCATTGGCCAATGTAAAAGAGTCAAAGGATGGAGGCATGAACTTCTGGTCTTGATAGGAAGAGGGGCAAAGTCACAATGCAAAGGAGTGTGTGTCAGCAATGGGAGAAACCATCAAAGTCATCTGAACAATCTACCACACTGGTACCAAATATGCAAGCAGAACTCAGTTCTGGAAACTGGAAAGGGTGCTTTTGTGGCCCTAAGGGCTCAGGATAGCAGAAAGAGGGTTAAGACATATGCAAAACAACTCTAAGACAAGGTTTGAACATGCTAAGTGCTCTAAGAACGGTTAAGTGCTAGGGGAGTTCAGGTCAGAGTGATCCTTTATAGCCGACAATGAAAAGCATCATTTGTAAAGGCTTTATTAGCTTGGCCTTGAAGTTGGGAAGGCTTTCTTTATTGGCTTGGCCCTGAGGTAGGTTTAAAATCTGGATATGTGGAGATGGAGAAAATTATATTCCAGGAGGAAGGAAAAGCAAAGTTAGGCAAACCAAGGCATGTTCAGGAAATCCAAACCCATCAGTATATCTGGAGTGAGGGGTTCTTGAAGTAGATCTGCAAGGCATAATGCTGGAAAGACAATCTGGGGTTCAATTGTAGGTGAGTTTGAGTTTGAACTTTATTCTGTAAGCAATAGGGAGCCACTGATTAATTTTCAGGTGTTAAGTGAAAACAAATGTATTGTAAAAGGTTCCTTTGCCAGTAGTCTGTAGGATGGCTTGGGTTAGGGAATGAGAAAGGGAATAGGAGAACATTAGGTAATAAAGGGACTAATAGGTCTAGGCAGAGGGATTGATGAAGAGCAGCAAGAGCAGAAAACCAAGGAAAAGTCAAAATCTTATGAGGCGTCAGGGATGATTCAAGGGTTACCAAGCTCGGTGCCTGTGGGATGGCAGGAGGAGATGTGTTTACAAGCAGAAGTCTGGAGGAAGAACAGGTCTGGAAAAAACTCATACATTTGGGGAACGTATGGGACATCCAGGTAGTATCCGAGCAGAGTCTAACATCACGATGACTATAGAAGGAGGAAGGGGAGAAAAGAGAGTAGAACTTGCTTAAGCAACATTGAACACAGTGAGAGTGAGCACCTCAAGGCAGTTATCTGTCAAGAGTTGCAGATGTGGCCAAAGGATTAAGAAAGAAGGATGAGAAAAGGCCGACCAGCAGATTTGACAGTGAGAAGGTCATGGTGACTTCTCAGTAGAGCAGAGGAAGCTAAAGTTGCATAGTGAGGAGAGCAACAGGCACCCTGTTCTCTGGAATTCAAGGTTGGAGAGATCCCTTGGACTTACATGATCCCAGGGCTGCCCTCCTTCCACGTGAAACCTGCTAAAGTGGAGAAGACTTTAAAATCTTAAAAATAAAACAAACACTGACTTTCCTTTCTATTCTAAAGGAGGGAGGCACGCTAGACTCCTTGCCCTTCTCCCTTTCTCTCCTACCTGCTGGCTAGAGATCAGGCACTGTCAGGACTCGGGTCCAGGGAGACAGGCGTTGGCGGTCAGACAGCTGTTTACTTCCCAGCAGAGCTCTCTTGTGTTTTCATAGCTCAGAATAGTTCCTTGGCCCTCTCCAGGCCTGGGTGCAGGGGAAACCTCACTGTTTGTTTTCATGACAATTCAGGGCCTCACCTCTTCTTTCTCCGCATCATGGTTCTCATTTAAGAACTCTCAGAAGGGGTAAGTTGTGGGTTAAGAGGGTCCAAGAGTACTAGTTTCCTAATTATGTCCCCCAACTGGGCTCCAGAAGAGAGAAGGACAATAACTGACTGTACAACATGGACATTTTGGTTGGGATGAAAATTCCACAGCCATTAAAGAAAGAGTTGATTAAAGGACTACAGGGCAGAGCTGGAAGGAAAAAAGAGGCAGGAGAAAAGAGGGCGGAAAGGATGACCCCCTTCCCCAATCTGGATCTTGGCTGGATGCCAGGCTCTATGTAGGGAGCTAGCTTCTGATTGAGAATGGTGAGGGGCTTCTCTGATTCCAGCTAGACCTCAAGTCTTGGCTGGTTTCTGGCAGCACTAGTGTTTGGAAAAAGTCCAGTGGTAGGGAAAAGCACTAGCTTCACTGAATACGCTTTTGAACTCATTACTTTTGAAAATATTTTAATTAAAAAGATATGAACACATAGTTTCCTTCTGGCAGTAATGAATCATTTACTTCTGTTAGGTCATTAAAATGCAAGCACCACCTCATTGGAGCTATTTTTAAAAGAACACTTCAGTCAGAAAACGTTAGAACTGAAAGGAGGCTGAAAGTCGCCAAGTCTCATTTTAAAGTAAACCCCAAAGAATTCTGGTGACTTGGCCAAGGTCACGCAGCTCTTTAATCTTCCTAGTTATTCTTTTTTCTTTTTTTACCTTATAAATCTCAGTGGTGGAAGTGGAGGAGGAGCAGTCTCATGAGCTGCCTTCTGAAATCCTGAGGATATTTTTTGAGTCTTCTAAAGAAAAACACACCAAGCTCCTACCCACTGCAAGTCCCCACCTCATTTCACATCCAACCAAGCTGAGCTGTGACTGAGTGACTGATAACATATTCTCTCACCTTATTCTTTAGTTGGCCCCAATGCTTCCAAAGAATCCATGAGCTGAAACAAGGAGGGACAGCAGATTGGGGCTGGATCCTTAGCTCACCCTTCCCATCTCTCCTCAGATAACCCCTCTTTGCTTCTGGGGTACAGACCAGGAAGAAAGGGGGAAATTACCTTTTTCCAAATAGTCCCAACCACTATTTTAGAGGCTTACTTGCCTTGCCTTCGCCTCTGCTGTGCACCATCAACAAAATTTAACTCCTGGCTGAAAGGATCAAACTTGACAGCAAGAATGTTTCCTAACTTCTAGGGTGGTTTGGCACTGCCAAAGGGTTGGTTGCAAGCTGGAGAAGTATCACCATCTGGTCATGAGGGAACTGGTTGACAATCTGTGGCAACAGGATATTCTCTGGAGGGAAGAAGAGCTTCTTTGGAGAGCAGCATGAACGAAGATGGAAAAGAGAAAGAGAATGGTTAGTCTGAACCTTCCCGTAAAGGTTCCAATGATTCATTTGATTTAGGTTGAAGGCAGACCCTTGGGTGGTAGGAGGAAGGTAGTGAGGGGGGAGTTCTTGACTGTTTATAGTAAAGCAAATGCCCTCTGGTATTCTTCTGTGGACAAAATGTCCAGCCCATTCTGAGACAGGCAGCATGCTCTCTGACACCTGGTCAATAAGTGCACAGTTCAAGGTCCTGAAGTTGAACTTTCTCACCCCGTCAGAGATAAGTCAGCCATTTTCACTGGCTAACAATAATTAATCCGCCTCTCCCTTCACCTGCTTTCCCTAACATGTTTTTGTGAAAAATAAACAGGGTCACTCACTTAAAACGTGATAGCAGTTGATCTAGACAATTTCTACTGCCTACCCCTAAATACCTACCCCTTGATCATTTGGTAGGGGGAAAAAAGGAACCTGAAAAGAAATAAAGAAATTTAAAAACAAAACTATACATCTTGCAGTTTTGGCTGTAACCCTTCAGAGATATCTCCCCAGCTGCTCTGACAAACCCTTAGCCTGAAGCTGGGTTTTGCATCCCTGATACTATGTGTAGACAAGATTCATTCTAGTGATCATAGCTCAGCAAAAAGGCAATTCCTCTCAATAGAACCCAGAGCCCCAGTTAGAATAGAGAATTTGGCAGCAGGTAAAGTTAGCATTTCTTTTTGGTAATAAATGTAATTTTTGGATGAGGTATGAGACAAATTATGACTCCTTTTCCTCTTTGCTTTTCTGTAAGCAAATAAACTTGTTTGAGTGAATGAGTCAACTCTGCTCTGGGCAAGAAGGTGCCAGGACACTGGACCCAGCTGCCCTTACTAACAGCAGACCAGACTGTACATTCTGGCATCTTTCCCTCATGTCCTTCCCAAACCAAGATCGCCAAGCCTCTGGATTTCTGTCTGTGGAGAAAGTGCCTAAGAAGTACCTAGCTGGCGTTCCTGTCGAAGAAGAGGCCATATAATTTTCTATCTTGACTGTTTCTGAGACTCAGCTAATAGTTTTCCCAGAGGCCATTAATAAATCTTGAGTCATCTCTGTCAGGGACAAAATAATGAGCTCGCTGACATTTGTACAAATGGATTCAGTTTTGATCTAAGGATCCCCCAATTGACATAGTTGTGCAAATGTCTAACCTCCCTGCCCCACCAGGTTGTCAAGGTCCCAGAGGACATCATGATTTAACGTTGAATTCCTCACAGAGTAGGGCATGGGACTTTATTCAGGAAATGCTTGTTAAATTAAACTAGAGATCTTCTTGAAAAAGAAGATGACAAGAGTTAGAAGGAGATGATGGAATGCCCTCTCTGGAGAGAGTTCTTTAAATGAGTAAATTCTCATCAAAATCTCAAGCAACTCAAATACTTTGTCCACATTATTCACCTCAAATACCCACAAGTCCTTTGAACATTTGAGAACTCCACAATTTCTCTCCTCAGCAAGCTTTCTAGCAGGCTCAGTTCCTTTGGGGCCTCACCTCTTTCTGCACATGATAAAAATTTGCTGGGAGCAGCAACAAGAGGCTGGAAGGCAGAAAGGTGAAGACAAGCGAATAGTCTCGTGATGATACACAATTGCTCTGACCAAGAGGGTCCCCTTGCCAGGCGGACTGCCTGCTGGAGGAACTTTTCCTCTGCCCCGTGCACAGATATCAACTCCATGAGTTCTTATCAACATAAGCATTCTCCCTGAGGTTCCTCCAGAAGATAGGGCTCTCCATTGGCCCCCCACATGCTCAGCACATGATGTAACCCCACCTGACTCAGAGATTCTGGCTCCTGCGGAGAGCTGGACGATGGCCTTTGAATATTTTGTTAAACGATCTGCCCTATTTGCCCTCAACTCACCTCAGACCATAGAAATTCCAGTCCCCAGCGATCACTGCAATAGTTACTAAATACTTTCTAGGAAGGCTTATCTGGGTAGAGGGAAGGGATTTTCTCTTCTGTTAGAGCCCACTCATTACCTGTGGCCTAGTAAAGAACACCCTCCCCCATGACACTGCCAAGTACATGCTTCATTTACAGACCACCCACAGCCAACACTATCATTATCTGTTCTCCAGGCTGGGCATGGTAGGATAAGGTTGCTTGTACCAGCAGAGACAATGTGGTCAAGGGCAGTTGGAGTCTGCTTGAGGTGGGTGGAAGTTCATGGGAGTTGGAGATAAGACTCCAGATCATACCTCCTGAATGATGTTTTAATCGTTTCCAGCATGGAATATTGTCAACCTTTGCTACAGATTCATTAGCTCTGAGTTTCTTTTCCCTGTCCTGACCTACCCCTTACAAGGCAATAAGGACTTACTGATGAGAAATTCAGATGAGTTTTAAAAAAATTGTATTCCTACTGGCTCTTACTCTTGAAAAGGCATCAATTCATCATTCAATTCAGCCCCCTGCTTCCTTCAGAGTCACAGGTGCCCCAAGTGTGAGGTTTCAGTCTCTACACTGCCACAGGGTGATTTATGCTCATGCAGGTTAAAGGAAGCAGTGGTTCTTATGACTGGGCGTTTGTTACTTTTATTTATTCCTTGTCTACATCCATGACTATAATAAATCCGTATTGACTTCCTGGTGAATATATATATATATATATATAAAATCTCCAAGTACAAATGAAAGAAAGTTCGAACTACAGAAACTCTTTCCAGAGTCCCCAGTCACCAATTGGCCGGTGTTTTTATTTAGAACCACGTGTTTATCATGTTGTTTTTGTATACCATACACTCATTCTATTTATTAAATTTATGTATTAAAATTGCAAAGATTCTAACTTTAAGGACCTTAAATGAATTAATTAATGAGTGCTTTCACAGGTGATTATTTTCTAGCCCTGAGCTATGGAGCCCTACAGGAAGAGGGTTTGATCTCCCAAACCAGAGGCATTTCCTGGACCCTAATGTAGTCAAGAAAGGCCCAGCAAGGTGACAGTACCCAGTATAATGGAACTCGCTATCTTCTAAATTAATAACTTAAAACTTGAATAGCTAGAGCACCAAGACTTCTTTTTGTCCCAAATAAAGGCAGTTGCAGACTTAGGAAATCAGGCATCTTTGCAAGAACCATGGCAATTTAGACCCTGTCCTGTGTCTCTGGCTGGGTTTCAGAGCCAGGAGGGCACCCCCGGGCACTGTCAAGTGGAATGCAAAAGTTAATAATTGGCCCTACCCAGGACAGATCTGATCAGGCTGTTTTTGTGTGCCTCTTTTTCTATTTTACGTAAATCACTCCGAATGTGTTTGCATCAACCTACTGATGATGCACCTTTGATCAATAGGTTTTAGACAAAAGTGGTTTTTGAGTCCAAAGATCAGGGCTGGGTTGATCTGCAGACGGGTTACAGGGTATATAAAACAGACAAGGCGCAGGCTGATAGCAGAGCAATCACCACCAAGTCTGAAATAACTACAAGGGCTTAGCCGACGGCTTCCAGAGCAGCCAGGGAGGGAAGATGGAGGAAGGAATGAATGTTCTCCATGACTTTGGGATCCAGTCAACGCGCTATCTCCAGGTGAATTACCAGGACTCCCAGGACTGGTTCATCTTGGTGTCTACGGTCGCAGACCTCAGGAATGCCTTCTATGTCCTCTTCCCCATCTGGTTCCATCTTCAAGAAGCTGTGGGCATCAAACTCCTGTGGGTAGCTGTGATTGGAGACTGGCTCAACCTCGTCTTTAAGTGGTGAGTAAAAGCCAGACAGAGAGGAGATTGGCAAGGAAAGAAAGAGGATGGCATTCTCCATGGAAATGCCTATCCATCGGAAGGTGCCTTCTCTGTGCTATTCGGGAAGACACAGGTTACTCACCTCCTGACTTTGAATCAGCTACATAAAGACAAAAGACAGAGAAAACCCTGTCAGTGTGTCGAAGATATAGAAAAGCTATTTATACAAATGGAAGGCCAGCCGGACTCAGTGAAAAGTCTGAGTTATAGGCTAATAGCAAAGAAACACAGTTTTATTACTTTGAAACAGAATAGATAACATAAAGATTGGTGTATGAAAGAAGAAAAATGATATGTAAAAAAAGAAAACATAATTTTAAAACCTGTTGTGTGGGGTAATAAGAAGTAATCCAGAGAACTGGGATCCAGCCCTTGTTCAGCCACCTACCAGCTATGTCTCCTGGGCAAGTCATAGCAGCTCTCAGAGTTTCTATTTCATAATCTAAACTTTGGTTATCTCTGGGACCTTAATAATATAATATTTAACATTTACTAAACAGTTAGTATGCACCAGGCCATGTGCTAAGTGCTTTTCTGGGTATAGTTACTGTATTACAGATAAAGAGACCATGACTAGCCCAACATGGGTTGTAAATGTCAGAGGCAGGATTTAAGGTCATGCAGGCTAGCTTGGATCAAGGCTGTTAAGAACTACATTTATATCCAGTGCAGATAAATGGATTCTTGGGAGGAAAAACTCTGATTTTAGTGTTTGCTAATTTCTATTGTTTATATATTCCCATTTTTGCTACTTTCAATCTACCAATGGGTCCAGCTTACAAAAATCCTGAATATTTTACAATTGTGAGCCAATACCAGCTAACTCTAGCACATTATTGGTTTAGCCTCTATTTCTTTATCTAGAGAATTAAGAGTTGGGCCAGCTGTCCTCTGAGAACTTCACCAACCCTAAAGCTATTTATATCTACTGTCAGGAGATTCTTAAGATCTCTTCCAACTCTAATATTCTTTGGCCATAAACAAAAATCCTTTAGAGCAGAAAAAATTATTGGGCTTAGAAGCCCAAGGTATATTGATTGGATTCTGAAACTTCTGCTGAAAAATCTACTAAGTTATATCTGTAATGTCCCTATTCAACAGCATGACCCTAAAATGTAAAAAGATAAAGGGTTATTCCAAATATCTGACCTCAAGTAAAGAATGATTGATTTTCTCTAAGTTGGTAGAGGTCAGAGTTAGTGGCTGTCCTTGATTTTGTTGAGAAATCATGATTCCACCACCCCAGAGAAAAGGAAGCATCCAGACAGACTTCTGACACCTATTTCTACAGTGAAAAATAGTCCTTTCAGAGGGGAAGTGACTTGTCTGAGATATCCTGTTTCAAAGCAGAGAGGATACAGAGCAAACACCTGAAGTTATGCATGTCCTTACAGAGAGTGCCACCTCTCCTGGAGCGGGGGAGGGGGAGACTTATTCTTGGGGCTGGGGCTCATTATCTGATCCCTGAGGCCCGAAGAGAGAGAAGAGAACCTGGTAGAGAAAAAGAACCTGGAGCGGGGGAGGGGGAGACTTATTCTTGGGGCTGGGCTCATTATCTGATCCCTGAGGCCCGAAGAGAGAGAAGAAGAACCAAGTCCAAGTTGCAAACTATAGGTCCATATGCATTCTTTCAGGACAGTTATTTGGAGGTTTAAAAAAAATCACATAACTGCCATAAATATGGATTTTAGGATCTTGGGTTTATTTATTCATGTTTGCATAAATAATATATTAAAATAGTTCAAAATTCAGAAAAAAAGATGTACCATAAAAATTCTCCCCAGCCACCCAGTCCTCTTCTTAGAGGCTCCAATGCTACCAGTTTTCTGTTTAGGGTCACGTGGATCTTCCTCTCACACTACTCTCTCTTTTCAAAGGCGTCGGCTTCAGGCAAAAATGTTCCTTCGTTAACTTCAGACACTGATTCTGCTTTTCCACAGGATTCTCTTTGGGCAGCGCCCATACTGGTGGGTCCTGGACACTGACTACTACAGCACTACCTCTGTGCCGCGGATAAAGCAGTTTCCAGTCACCTGTGAGACTGGACCAGGTGAGAGTCCTCAGCCTGTAGAGACAAAAGCTGGGGAACTTTGCTCGCTGTGGACACTGTTTAACATTCATTGTGGATGAAGAGTGGACACGAGCATTTTGTCATGGTCTTCAGCGAGGTACAATTCCATTTTAATTCACGTCAAGAAGGCCTTCCTGAATAGCATATTACTGCTACTTTGGAAATCTGCCTGATGTTTCCAGAGCCTAAATTGCTAGTCCAGAGAGGCAAGAGCCCCTCGTGGGCAAAAAGATCATGAGAGTAACCATGTGATGGCCCTTTGTCTGGGAAAGGGAAAGAGCTAGAGGCCTGAGCCCCTGGCCGTCCTTCCCAGAAGCCTGGCCCAGCAGATGTGTCCTACTGAGCTGACCATCCAAGCCCATGCCCTGTCTGCATTTTACTAGTTACAGCCAGACGAGTATTCAATCAAACAATAGACTTCATTTTTCAGTGGGTAATTGGAATACCCAGCCCCTCCTCTCACCCTTAGGTGTCGGTGCTGGCATCCCTTCCTCAGAGACCCTACCTCTGGCCCTCAAACTAGGGCATGGCCCATAGTTATTTGTCCTCACAAACCCTTTGTTCACTTAGGACCCTATTTACTAACTCAGATGTGATTTATTAAGTATCTACTCTGTGCTAGACACTGTTCGAGTGACTTAAAATAACTCAGTGAATAAAATGGTCCAAGATCCCCGCCCTCGTGGAGCTGAAATTTGAATGGGGTGTGTGTGTGCATGTGTGTGTGTACAATATATAATATCATAACAGACAATTAAAATATATAGGATATTATAAGATGATAATTTAGAAAAAGGAGGAAGAAGCAGAAATTAAGAGGGAGGAGCAGAAGGAGAGAAGAAAAGACAAAGCTTTACCTATGGGGTTCCCAGGAAAGCAGACTCAGATAGAGATTAGCATGCAGGCATTTACCTACTCTCAGGAGCAATACTTACAAAGGAAGGATCAGAAGCCAAGTGAGCATAAGAAGTCTAGCTGTGATTCAGTCTCAGGCAACCCCACAGGAGTTCTAAAGCTGGGGATGGCCCTTCAGAGTCGCCCTGAATTGGGTCAGGGGGACCAGGATCTTATGCCCCAATATAGACCAGTAATTGGTTGTGGGCTGCTCCCCAGGGAGAGGGTAACCCTGACAAAGATGGCTCTCTGCAGCCCAGGGCGATGCCCAGAGAAGGCTTATAGCTGAGGATGTCTGTGACCACACTTTCAACAGCTGGGAAAGAAACTCCTTCAGTCCAGAAGGAGATCTGAGTGGTCCATCTCGGGACCCTCTATCTCTAGGGGTAGAAGGATCAGGAATAGGAACTGGTTGAAGAATTGAATAGGGTGGTCAGAGTAGGACTCAGTGAGGTGAAATTTCAGCAAAAACTTGAAGGAGTCAAGGAATAAGCCAGTAAATTTCTGGAGGAAGGTTCTGTCTGGCCAGAAAGACTAACAATGCAGAGATGCTGAAGTGGGAGCATGTTTAAATGAGAGCAATGAGGCCAGCTTGACCAGAGCAGAGGGAACAGGGAGAGAATGGAAGGGAGGTAATGGGGGACAGATTGGTTTGTAATCATACATCCAGTACACTGACTCTTTGTGTAATCTCTAGACGGTATATAACTACGAGAGCTGGGCTTTCTCTGGTTTTGCTCACCACTGTACTCCGCAGAGACTAGCACTGTGCTGGGCATGTAATAGGAGCTCAATAGATATTTGTTAAATAGATGTTTAAATGGATAAACGAATGGATGGCAGGATGGGTGGGTGGATGGATGGACACCCCCAGCAGTCTCCCAGATGGAAACTTTTCACTTTTAGTCCATTAATTCCTCTCTTTCCTGCCTTTTAGGAAGTCCCTCCGGCCATGCCATGGGTACAGCGGGTGTATATTATGTGATGGTTACTTCTACCCTCTCTATCTTTCGGGGAAAGAAAAAGCCGACCTACAGGTTTTGGTAAGAACGCAGAGCTGGGCTGTGGGTAGTGGAGGGCAGGTGGCTCTCTCTGTAGCTGACACACCACTTGCTCTTCCTCACATTTCCCGAGCCCATTCCACAGTTTGAGTTGGTCCTGGTAAGAGTCGTTGCATTCCTACTGAGGGTGAACATTAGAGTCACGAAATATTAGGGCTGGGAGAGACCCAGGAATGTAACTCCTAGTTTTACAGATAAGGAAACAAGCCCCTAGCATGGAAAAGGGGTTTCTCAAGATCAGGTAGTGAGGTGGTGGCAAGCCGTAAATAAAGACCCATTTCTGTACCAACCATAGAGCCAGGGCCCCATCCAGGTTAAAACAAACAAAGAAAATATAAGACATTCTTACAACAGGAAATTCTGAATATGCAGCCACCGTGCAAATCCTTAATTATCAAACATGTAAGACAAGGAGGTTAAAATTCACATCGGCAGGGCTTCTCCACCTGCCATAGCATCTTGGAGCTTTTCAGCATGGGCTTCAATTTACAAAAAATCCACTGAGGGCGCCTAAGTTTGCCAGGCTCTGCCATTCCTGCCAGGGCTGTTCTCTTTGCTGAAGGATCTGTATCCGGGTTCTGTTACAGCTGCTTCTTCTGTTGCAGGTGCTTGACTGTCATTTTGTGGTTGGCATTCTGGGCGGTGCAGCTGAACGTCTGTCTGTCACGAATCTACCTTGCTGCTCATTTTCCCCATCAGGTTGTTGCTGGAGTCTTTTCAGGTATCAGCTGTTTTGGCTCCCTCCCTTCCTCTCCCATTGATTCATTTCTCCCTAATCAGGACAAAATCCCAGCATTCCTACCATGTTCTGTGGTTATCAATGCTGTTAGTGTTTTAGTGGGTTAAAAGTCAAGGGTGGACAATTTGAAATGATTAACTTCTATAGGAGTGCCCAGATCCACTCAATTAAGTATGTTCTAGAAATCTTGGCAAGACATCAGATTAACTTGCCCAACTGAATTAGTTTGACATTTCCTAGCTTTTTATGTTCTTTATTTCTCACTGATCTTCAACTGAAAGTGGTCTCTAGTTTAGTTTGAAGGAATACTACCAAATGTAACAAATTAATAGTGCCCCAGGAAAGCTCTTTATTTAAATAAATTTATTTGCAAACTCATTAGAGCTTTCTACCCCTGAGAGTATTCAAGTAGAGACATGAGGACCCCCTGGCAGGAAACATGCAAGCAGTAGGAGGCTGTATGTGACATGACTCTTCCATCTGAAAGGACAGATTGGAGTCACATATGGGAATAAACCAGGTGACTCTCTAATCGAGAATCTGTGATTTAATTTCACAATGGCAGGACAGATGACTGACTCATCAGCTCCAAATCTACCTCCAGTTGAAGGTCTAAAGTCTTCTCTGTTTCTCACAGTCATTCTTTCTTCCACTCAGGCATTGCTGTTGCTGAAACTTTCCGCAACATCCAGAGCATCTACAATGCCAGTCTCAAGAAATATTTTCTCATTTCCTTCTTCCTGTTCAGTTTTGCCATTGGACTTTACCTGCTGCTGAAGGGGCTCGGTATAGACCTCCTGTGGACTCTAGAGAAAGCCAAGAGATGGTGTGAACGGCCAGAGTGGGTTCACATTGACACTACACCTTTTGCCAGCCTCCTGAAGAACGTGGGTACCCTCTTTGGCCTGGGGCTTGCTCTCAACTCCAGCATGTACAGGGAGAGCTGCAAAGGCAATCTTAGCAAGTGGTACCCGTTCCGCCTCAGCTGCATCGTTACCTCCCTCGTCCTCCTGCACTTCTTTGACTCTTTGAAACCTCCATCCCAAATTGAGCTGGTCTTCTACATTCTGTCCTTTTGCAAGAGTGCAGCAGTGCCCCTGGCATCTGTCAGTCTCATCCCCTACTGCCTCTCCCGGATCCTGAGGCAGCCAAACAGGAAGTCCTTGTAAGGAATGTGCAGTCTTCCGTATCTAAAGTCAATAACTGTGCCAAGGATTGAGGGCAGCTAGTGTCTTCTGCCAGCTCACTTTGAGGCCAGAGGTACCAGAGTCAGCTCGTGTGATCCCCTTCCTTCTTTGCAGTTCTAACTGAATTGGGTGATGTTTTTTGAAAAGCTAATAAGGCTATTTGAAAAAGCCTCATCTGTAAGAAGTTGGGTAGTTCTGGATTTTTCCCTGAAGACTTACTTATTCTTGTGTCAGATATTCAGAAGCCAGACTTCCCGGTTGGGCCAGCTCACAATCCTAGGCTGGGGATTCCTACCTGAGAATTTTCTACCTGTGCTCATCCTTTTCTAGAAAAGGCGAAAGGAAAAGTGGATTTCATAGGAAATGAAGAATGGATTAAAGAGGATTTTTGTATCTTGTATATCATGCAAATTATGTCAAACAATACCTAAATGGCTTCAATCATATTTAAGATTTTAGGTAAGGAACTCTCAATAGTAGGGGACCAACCTAAAATATAATTAATAGGTGGTTAGTGGGGGTAATTCTTCTTGTATTTTTCTGTTATATATCCATGGTCATTGTATTTACTAGGATTTCTGAATGACTACAGTAACCTAGATTTTTACTAAAGCCAGAACATATGGACATAGTCAGCTTCTCTATCACACTAGCCTCCATATTAGCGCTGCTCTCCTTTCCCAAGAATTTTCTTTCTACTGGCTCCACACCCAACCTGCTGGAAACTCAGAAGCCTAAAGGCGACTCTGTGTATGTTTCAGTGGACATCCGAAGTCTTGGGCAAAAAGGCAAAGAAATAGCAAGAAGAGGCAAGGATTCCCCTCTCCAGAAGGTCACTCCAATGTTATTTTTGATTCCTGGAGAGTAACCTTGACTCTTTTCCTTATCCCAAGCCAATCGAGAGTACAATCTTAGAGAGAAAGCCTCCTTGCTTATTCTCCAGTTTCAACTGATTTGCAGAATATATCCTAAAAGAAAAAAAAAAAAAATGCTGAAGCCTATTTATTTGAGAGTCCTTGTTTTTGTTACTAATTATATAGTTCACCATATATCATCATTCATACCAACCATCTTGGTCAAAACAGCTTTGAAAAGCAAAATATATATGTGCAGTATTTTATTAAAACAACATTTTATTTAAGAATGAAGTCTTGTTGATTACTGTGTTTTAGATGCAATGGGATCTGAAGGTTTTAATTCTGGCTCAGCTAAATTTCTAGCTCTTTTCTCTATTTCCCTAAACAAATAATTTAGTTTCTGCGCACCTATGTTTTCCCTTTGGAGAAGGAATGTGCTTTATCTTAGGTTGGCCAGAAGTCCCAGCAGAGTTGGAGAGACTTACAAAGTGTCCATGGGGCACAGGTAGAGTTGAGCATATCAACATAGGTACAATATCACTGGACAAGACCGAACATTAGTTTTCAGACCACAGGTCACCATGAGTTGCTCTGTGGACTCAAATCACAACTTGAGGATAGACAGGCAGGGTTATTACCAAACTAAGCAATCTGAGAATTTAAGTCATTGTGGCAAAACAAGACTGGGCAGACTTCAGAACCCATAACTCAGTGTCAACAAAGTCTTGGATTATAATTAAAGAAAGTCAGAACAGAACAAGTCATAGCACCAATGAATGCTCAAGGGAGCTATTACAATTTTCTCTACTAAATGACTTATTTTGTTCTGAGTGAAGGGTCCCACCTCCAAGGGCCTTGACTCATTAGCCTATTAGCATAACTCTGGATCTATTGTAGGTGAGATCTTTTCACTCACTTCAGAACTTTGGAATATTTAGGGAAAGTTGAGTACCCCTGTTAGATCTGGTTTCTTCAGGGGGGACCAGGCCCCTAGGAGACTCTAAGGGTCTCACCAAGGGAGAAGGGAAATGGTCTTGTTCTGTCTGAACTGAACCCCACTAATTAGGCATGGCCCCTGTCCTTAATGATTTTTTTGCTCTCAGGGACCAAGTCCAGTTTCCTTGCAATGGGATTCTGACAGCAGCAGTTGGGAAGGTTGATAAGGACTTATAACGGGTAAAATGTATTGAGTGCTTACTATATGCCAGGTTCTATTCTATGCATTTTATTTATTTATACAATTAACTCACTTAATTCTCCTGACATCTCCATGAGGTGGGAGCTGTAATTTACCCTCATATTACATATGAATAGGCACAGAGGGGTTAGGTATCTCACCCAGAACAGTGGAGCCAGTTTGAGAACCAGACAGTCTGACTCCAGAGTCCATGCTTCACCTTCTAACCCGCTCGCCCCCATACCCAACAAACGCCAGTAAGACTGGCAGTTGTATCAAACCGTACTTCAGATACCAGATATGACTCTTAATTCAGACCAGGAAAAATATGATTTATTGTGGCCAAAGGACATTATAAAACTTACGAGTAATCCTCCCAGTGAGCTAGTATTCATTCTACTTATGAAAATACCTTATTTCAAAGGTAATTTCATAAAATTACTATCAGAACACGAATAACCCTGTTAGTTTAACAGCAGTGTCTAGCACACCTTTAGCTCTTTGTTTTCTTTCTTTCAAGAAAGAGGTCATGCTCAGCGTATCTGGGTCAGACAGTTAAGTAACATACTGTCTCTACTACTGAGATAGAGCGAGAGGATAGAATTACCACAAAGAACGTTTGGTATAGATCCATATACGGGGTAAAAAATAAAGAGACACTGGAGAAGATTGCTTAGATCAGAGACTTCACAAATACAGGATTGCAAACTTTTATTGGCCCAGGAAATATCTGGAAATGGACAGCCCTAAAAGCTTAGAATTTGTGATGCGTAAAGCTGAGCAGAAAGAGTGTCAGCCCATGATCAATCTGTAATACAATCAATATATTAGCACATTTTTGATCACTGATCTCCCCGAGTTACAGAGGTAGGTTTGCTTTTGAGATAACTTGTGAATTCTCATGATGGATCATATGGTAAAACTGTTTAACTAACCAATGACAGTTTTAAACTAAAGTCCATGGCATGTTCTAGCATAACGAAAGTTGTTCTAGCAGTCTATTAGTTTTGAGGCACTAGGCTTGAGGATCACACACACACACACACACACACACATACACACACTCACACACACACACACCAATTAAATTATTACCCTAGAGAAACAGACCCGTTAAGGAAATGCTGCTGTCTGGGCTAATGCTGCTTGCTGCACCACAGATAGACCAAAGACTTAAGGCTTTGTTTTTGTGTGTATGTGCTTTAACAAAATTTATATAGCTTTTAAAATTTTTATAACAACTTTATTGAGATATAATT
The DNA here is from genome assembly GCF_014176215.1 of Rousettus aegyptiacus. NCBI lineage: Eukaryota > Metazoa > Chordata > Mammalia > Chiroptera > Pteropodidae > Rousettus > Rousettus aegyptiacus. The sequence goes on from NW_023416309.1 coordinate 99,890,814, forward strand.
CACATACCATATAATTCACCCATTTAAAGTGTACAATTAAATGGTTTTAGAATAATCAGAGAATTGTACAACCATCACCACAAATCAATTTTAGAACACTTTTTTGTCACTCCATAAAGAAACTCCATACCCGTTAGAAGTCACCTCCATTTCACCCCAACCCACCCAGCCCTGGGCAACCACTAGTCTACTTCTGTCTCATGAATTTGCTTATTCCAAGCATTACATATGAATGGAAATACAGTAAGTGACCTTTGTGTCTGGCTTCACTCATTTAGCACAATGTTTTCAAGGATCCCTTGTGTTGTAACATGTATTAGTACTTCATTTCCTTTTATGAGCAAACAATATTCCATTGAATAGATGTACCAAATTTTACATGTTCATTAGTTGATGGGTATTTGGGTTATTTCCACCTTTTGGTTATCATGAATAATAAGAGCTTTTGTGTGGAACCATGATTTCATTTCTCCTGGGTATATACCTAGAGGTGAAATTGCTGAATCATATGGTAACACTGGTTAACCTTTTAAGGAACTTGAAAAAGTTTTAAAGCAAGATTGATCAAATGATCAGATTTTACATTATAAAATGTCAGTAGGCTCCTCCTACTTTTGTTGGCAATGGCTTTATTGTTCCAGTATGTGTTCCAAGAGTATTTCATTTGAAGATATGTCTGGATATTCGAAGTTCTAGCCCTAATCTATTGACTAGTTGTTTGTAACTGTCAAAATTTGCTGACTTGTTTTCTGAAAGCCATTACTTTAGCTGCTGAATCATTAACACTTATTGATTTCACTCTGTTGTAACTGCCAACTAGGTCAGGTGCCTTAAGGTCTGTATGTGTAAATAAAATAAGACTCTGGCCAAATAGCCTTCCGATGATGTTGTTCAGGAAAGAATTGACTAGAAATACTATAAAGAAGTAGACAACAAAAGCCACTTCCACCAAAGAACCAAGAACCTAGTAAATTTGGAAGAGAAACTAGCAATTGTCTAGTCTAGTGAGGGGCAACCCAAAGCCCAAAATCTAATTACAGAGTGAAAGATTAAAAAGCTGCCACTGGGTCGCTACTTCTTAATAAAAAGAAAAGAGTTTATAAATACTTTTATTTTTTTCTGAATTGGCCCTTATTTTTTAAAAACTTGCTCACTGTCAATTCTATTCAAAAAATTTTTTTATGTCACAGATTCAGAAATTAAGGCATAGAGAGATGAACTAGCTCCTCTAAGTCACATAAGTAGTCTGTTTCCAGGTCTCATGATTCTTAGCAGAGAGCAGCCTCCCCTTGCCTGTCTCCTACATTTACTTGGGCTGCTATGTCAACATGAAGCTGTTGAAATAGAAGTGAAAGACTTAAGTAAACAGTAGAACCTGCTTATTTGAACCAGAACCAGGGTTTGTTAACCAAATTAAAAACACAGCTAGAATAACTGTTCGAGGTGGCCTGTTCCTAATTATGTTATGCGCGCCTCTCTGCCTTTGCTTTCATAAATCTTTCCAGGGCAGGAATGTAACTACAGCAAGAAACAACGTGGTGTTTTTATGGGTTTGGGGATTTTTTTTTTTTTTTTTTTTTTTAGCATGAGGGTAGTTTTCCATGCAGCAAATTTACAATGCTTTCCTTTATGCTGTCGTCTCTCTTTCTTCTTTTGCCGTTCAGATTGCACGGTCATTGCCTTCAGATCAGATCGACTCAGCTGCAGTGTTTGAAGGCTGGTAGGACTCCTCTCATTCACTCCCTCACAGAACTGGGGGTCTGATCCTTTATTAATTGAATCACTTTTTATCCAGAGGCAAAAAGAATAAAAATCTAATTCCTTCTCCTCTGTCATGAATGGTCTTGGGCTCCTTGGCCAAGGCATGCCATCATCATCTCATCTTTGCAACTCCATTTTTCACTCTAATCTCCTCCTTCACCACCAGCCCACTGGAAATATGCCACTGATCCCATCTTGATCCATCCTCGTAATGAACAAAAGTGAGCCTTTAGAAAGATGTAATTTGGCTTAATTGATTTGATAATCCAAGTGGTATAAATCAATGTTTTTATTTTGACCATGTCTTTAGGCTGCCAATGGCTTCCTCACCAGTCCATCCCCCCAACCCCATACAATGTCCTCCTCACCAGTCCATCCCCCCGCCCTGTACCATGCCTGCAATGGAATGACAATGGCATCATCTCTCCCTACAGACTGCGGTGAAACCGCCATGGACACGCTACCCCAAAGCTTCCAAAAAGTTCCTTTTTTTAGGAGCGTTAGGCGAGGCCCTGGATCCTGACAGGTATCAGAGTTGATTCAGGAAAAGCTGATACAGCAGCCCCTGCCTTTGATCTGGCTCTCCAAACTTTGTCAGCAGGTTCACTAGTTACAGCGGTGGCCAAACTGTTATCTCCAGAATTATGTCCTTTCTCATTTTCTACCTACGGTACTCTGCACAACTACACAATATGCTTCTAAGAATTTCCATAGGTCATATGACCCCAAACATAATGACGATCAGACTGGTGAGTTAATTCCTCAAGTTGGGGGTGGCTGAGCTCAACCCACTTTGAGAAAAATGGAAGACCTGGGTAGAATTCTGCCCACTTTGGGCTCTTTTACCTGAAGGAGTTCAAGTTTCCAGTTAGTTACAGGTTTCCTTTGGGAACCTACAATACTCAATCCTTGAAGATGATTAATTGGGAGAAATAAATTTGAGGAAGAATAAGAAAATGTTAGAGAAGAACTTAATGAGGAGAAGAGTTGGGAATAGAAACAGGTTTCCCCTCAAGTTCCATTTTGGCCTGAGCCTGATGGGAAGCTCAGGGCAGAGAGGATTAAGTTGGAATGTTCCATTCTCTCCATTATTGCCCATGATCTCCATGATTGCCCAAATACCATTATTTCCACATAAAATATCTAATAAAACAACGGTTCTCAACTGAGGGCAATTGTGCCTTTTAGGTGACATTTTGCAATGTCCGGAGACATTTTTGGTTGCCATAACTGGCTACTGGTATCTAGGAGGTAGAGACAAGGCAGGCTGCTACACATCCTAGAATGCACAGCCCCCCCGCCCCCGCCCCACAACAAAGAATTATCCTGCCCAAAATGTTCATAGTGCCAGAATTAAGAAACTCTGTAACAAACCAAAGAGGGGCATCATCACAGTGTACCTGAAACAATTTTCCTCCAGTGAAATGTTTTTCAACTCGTCGTCAGAGCGCTGCTGTGTAAATGGGTCATTCTGGTGTGTCAAGCAGCCCCTCTTTCATTTCTGTCTGAAGTGGGAGATTTATTGCTCTAAATTCTGAAATCTTTACCTCGACAAGGTCAACTTGTTAAAGAACCTGGAGTTGTTGAATCTAGGTTCCTACAAGTAAAACCACTCTTGCCTCCAGGACTTTGGTAGAGACCCTGAAGTTTAATGTGTTTCTAGGTAGCAACAGATGTGGACCTCATTAAATACAGGATAAAATGTGTAGAGGGATTGAGAGTTTTAGATTGAGTTAGGGTAGGAGGAGCAGGGTCTGGAAGAGAGCCACTTATTGTAAGAATTTAGTAGACAAACTGCCCTCCTGCAAAAGGCTCTGGGTGTACTTAACATCGTTGTTAAATCACCAGGGAGAAGAATGAGTAAAACAAAACACATCCTTAGAAGGACAAACAAAGAATGTAGTTAAGACACACTGCACAACACCAGTGCTTAATCCCACTGAGTTTGGACTTGACTTCTCTAGGTACTTCCTTGATGTCTTATTGCTACAAAACTCAGTATCCTACACTGTTGGTTCAAACTCCTGTTTTAATATCTGTTACTTGTTGATGGAGAAAATTCTAAATACAATGTGTCTTACCACCCAAATTAAGTTGAGAAGGAAAAAAAATCAATCCCAGGCTAAATAGCCTTCTGATGATGATGCTGAAGTAAGAATTCACTAGAAAATTTATTTTAAATGATGTGTAAATTTTAATAATAGTTCATTCCAACAAATGTTTCCTTGATGTCTAGTTTTTAAATATTAGCCCATACCCAAGATATATTATTTTTAAAATATTCTATATACCCTGAATTTGCCATAAATATCTATCCATCTTTTTTGCTTTTTACAGCTCCTTAATATAATGTCCTCTTAGTTCCTTGGTATAACAATTTAGTTCGCTATTCTGAACTTTATCATTCCTAGTTTTAAAAAAAAGAAGAAGAAGGACGAATTTGCTGTAGGCCTGACTCTGTAATAGCAATTGAAGAGCTGTTTTTTTTTTTTTTTTTTTAATAAACGGTTTTTTGGCATTTTGGATATATTCCGGCCTCTGAAATCTAATTCCCTTCTCTCTGCCCATTTTAAAAATAGGTCCCTGCTGCTGGACTGGTCATTGCTGAGCCCTCAGCATGGTCTAACGATTGCTCTGCCAGGAGACAGGGGACCGACTCCAAACAGGTTGTAACACCCAGCATGTCTTTTCCACAGCTCTCCAGTCTTTTCTCAGTGTGTCTAGATTCTAGAGCATAGAGTTCTAATGCCAGAGTTCACATTTCCCCATACCTTGGCATACCACTATGAAGAATTTTTGTTGCAAAACAAAATCCACTGGTTGATTTATATTATAGCTGTCTACTTTGCATACTCAGATAACTGTTTTAGGCTCAAAATGGTCAGACCCCGGAGTGTACTGCAATAGATACTGTGATTCACAAGCAACTTTACAGAAGAGGTTATCAAATTCAACTCTAAACTACATTTTCTTGTCCTCAAAATTCATTTCCAAACTTTTTGCACAACATACATTTTATATAGTTGTAACCTTGCCATTTAGTGTTCTTTGTCACTTAAAATAATTTAATCCATGCATTCCCTAGAGCTTGCAGAGGCTATATTTCTGTCTATTTAAAATAGTTCACCGGTGTTTCCTTATGCCACTATACCATAATTTGCAGAGACATTTCCTTATTTGGCATTTGGATTATTTCCAAATTCTTCACTCCTATAAATAGCAGCACATGAACATCTTTGCACAAATTGCATTTTTTCCCTTTTGGGTTATTTCCTTGGGGTATATTCCCAAAACTGGTATTAGTGGGTCAAAGGTTTGAAAAATTTCATAGCTCTTGTTACCCACTGCCAGAATATTTCCCAGGCAGATTGTGGTATATTTGAGCATTTCAAATGTTTAACCAGGTTTCCCACGATATACAAGATTAACTTTCATCTTCTCTTATTCTTCCATAAACTTCAGTGAGGCAAGGAGTTACAAAATTTCAAAATGAAACAAAAATATAGACAGAAGCACTCTTTCTGTAGCCAAAGATGAGCTCTTTTAAGCTAATTTGAGAAAATGCTACCACACCTGTGCCAGGATGAACTCTCTGAATTCCAGACAGAACTGACACCCAAGGTTCTGTGAAGTAGTGTCAGCTGCTGATATCTAAGGCTGAAATAGTTTCAGGGAGAATTTGAAGCTAGCAAGTAAAAAGCGATCAGGAAGACTTAGTAAGGAGGGCGGGGAGAGAGGGAGAAAGAATGTATACTCTTGTCATTACTGCCTTTGGGGTGATGGCACCAGCAGCTGGAGAAATAAACTGGTTCTGTGCCTTTGAGATTCAGATTATCCATCATGTGAAGGTGACTTCTAAGAATTGTGAATGCTTGAGGATCTTGGTTTCCTTGGTTTAAGAATCAAAACCCAACCAAACAAAACAAAAATAACCCACTGAGTCATCCTTACCATCTGGTTTCTTGAGCTAATAATGGTAGTGGTGACGATGATGATGATGACCTCGTACTAAGTACTTACTATGTCCCTGTCACTTTTCTAAGGGGTTTACCCCTATAATTCATTTCATCCCCAACAATCATTAGTATCCCCACTTTACAGATGAGGAAACAGAATCAGAAAGCTAAGAAACTTCCTCGAGGTCACAGAACTAGTGTCTGACCATCATCCTGTGCTCTGACCACTGCCCCAGGTGCTGCAACAGAAATGGCTTATACAAGGTTAAATGACACCCTGCGATATCCAATTTTAGGTTATTTTAAAAACTTCTGAAAACTTAAAATTATTTATGTTTCCTGCCTACTCATTTAAATTGAAACAATGTGTTAATCAAACATGTCTTATTTAAATTTAAGCTGTATGTGTATTATATATATAACAATATTAAACATAATTTTTAAATGCCTAAGAAAGACTGAAAGAAATATGCCAAAATGACAACATTGACTGTCTTTAGTAGTAGAATCACAGGTATTTTTTTTCTTCTTTCCACGTTTCTTTTTTTCTCAATTGTTCTGTAATAAGCATGCACTAGTCTTCTATTCTTTATAAAAAATAAAGTGCAATGAAAGTCTATGTACCCTACATCTAAATCAGAAACTATTAATATTTTTCCATATTTGCCTATTACTTTCATATTATATATATGTATATATGTACGTGTATATATATATATTCTTATTTTTCGATCACTCGTTTAAGGGTAATTTGCAAACATAACTGCTTTACCTTCTAAATACTTCATGCTATGTCCTAAGAACAAGGACATTGTCTTACATAACCACAGTGACATGTGTTCCTTCTTTAATCCCAAAGAAACTCAGTTTAAGAAAACAATTAAAAATAAACTAAGGCAAACATAGTATTTTTTGTTTTAATACCTTGCGCTCTGGGTTAAACGACCATCCCTTGCTCACCTAGGCTCATCTGCCCTACTTAATCCTTGTCCACATGCCCAGTTGTGCCCCATTCCTGCTGGAGCAACTTCTGGAACACCTTTTTCCCCTTGGCATTCCTGAGCCTCAGTTTCCTGTCAGTGCTGAGTGTCTTAGTACCAATCTATGCTCTTCCTTCCCTCACTGAAAGCCAACAAGTGAATTATTCAATTAACACAACACTTAGATTACGATTAATTTAAAGTTAATATCTTCATTTTGTTACTGTTGGAACATTTAAAACCCTAAAGGTTTGTCATTATTTTTTTTTAGAAATCCCTTATAATAACCACTTAGTAAGCAAGGTCCGTCTTTTAATTTAATAATTTAACTAGAATAATTCATTTAACAAGTATTTATTGAGTATCTGCTATATCCCAGGCATTGCTGAAATTAAAATAGCTAGCACTTTTGAGTAATTACTATGTCCCAGGTACTTCACCTGGAATACCTGAGTTACCTCACAACTATTACGATTTCCATTTTCTAGATGGGTAAACTGAGAGGTTAAGTCATTTACCCAAGATCCTGTAGCTAGCCAGTATTCAGACCCAGGCAGTCTGCCTCTGTCCAGAACCTATGCTCATAGGCGCCAGGTAACACCTCTGGGGTGCCTTAAGGGAAGCTCATTTGTGAAGTCAGTGAGGGCACTAGCATTTGTGAAATCGTGGGGATTTCTCGCCTAAGGTGGGGTTGGTTGTGGTCAAGGGAGGGATCCAAAAGATAGTTCCATTTGTCCTGCTTGTGGGCTCTAGCAGATAAAATAGATAAAAGCAAAAATAATATGTCTGTGTGTAGAGATTATTTCTGTAAAAACCGACGATAGGTTGCTGGCCTTAACTTGGCTTCTAAGACATTCTACTCGCTCTAGCCACTCCTCTTAAGATGAGACATCGCTTGTAAAATTCTTACTGTTTTAGCAGGAAATGAAATGGGACATCTCTTGCAGAGTTAATCTTTTGAGTAAACCTAGTTAAGTTTTCTTCCCTCCTTTCTTTGGAAAAAAGGCCCTCCCCCTCAAATCCAGATAATTGCCCTGGTGACTCAGATCCTCTGGCTATTGATAAGGGTCATCAGTCCATTGTTGGCGGAAATGGTGTTAAGTTAGACAGGGCCCTTTGAGTCTGAGAGGGGAGGGGACTTTTGGCCAAAGGTCTTTTTTACTCTAAGAAATATATTAAACAAGCCTGTTTTCCTTTACTCACTTAATAGGCAAATCATTAGAAATTAATAGATATATAATTTAAATAATAAGTTTGTATCTTCTTTTCCTTATCTAGGGACTGAGGCAACACTTCAGTAGGATACCCAAGACCCCACCCTGATTGAGGCAGAAAGGGAAAGAGCTCCATGAAACCCCAGTAGGCAGGGACTACAGCCATTCTCAGGCAGCAGATATGGAAAGAGACCTCCCATCCCTCAACATCCATACTAATAATGAGAGGGTTCATGGCTCTTAGAAAAGAGTCAGAAAAGTTAGTTAGGGGGGTTTCCGGTCTGCCTGCAAAGACGCCGAGGTCATCCTACCCTAGAAGGGGTCCGCCCTAATCTACCCACAATTAAGCAAGCCAGAGGCATTTTTTAACTCACAAAGAAACCAGTAGGCAGAGAATTAGGTACCAGTTTAAGCCAGTCACTCTGCACCTGTGCAATGAAGACCTCGACGACCTTCAACTCACCTGAGCCTCATTATACCATCATTATAATATGATGCATATGCCCAGAAGTTCATTAATATCATTATAACAGACTGAATTCTGGGAACGAACATGCACAGAAAGCAAAATGATGAATCACTGAGGCCTGTCAATCTTAGTTGTCAATCAAGAAAGCCCATTCCTCTAAGAAAAGTAACCACCCACAGCAAAAAGGGATAAAAACCCCAAAGGCTTTGTTACTGGGCCTTTCGAGCCATGCTTCTCTTGCTCAGGCTCACTTCCACATTTAGACGTGTACTCTCCTTTCTCATAGAACTTTTCTACTGTATCTCGGTGTCTTGCTCAATTCTTTGTTTGAAACATCAAGAACCTGGACAATGCTCCAGGAGAGGACCCCACCCTCCAGTAACACTCTCCTTTGCCAATTTGCTCATCCCTCTTCATCTCAGCTTTCAATGTCTCAAGGACTCATCGCTGTCTCACCTTCATCCTACTCAAGGTTTAAATTACCAAACGCGCAGTAAAATCTCCAGCTCCGGGCTCTGGAGGCTGACCTGGACGGATGGCGTCAGGCTCCCTTCCCCAGTGCTTCCGTTTGGGATCTGCAGATGAGATGCACAAACAAAGGACCAGATGGAAAGTGAGGCCAGGGTACTTATTCCTCAAGGGCGTTAAGAAACAAAATTCAAACAAGTAAATCTGAGATCTAAGAAGCTTTATTAAGCTATTCATGGATCAGGCAGCATCTCATCTAGCAACTGGAAGGGTACACCAGGGGCTGGAACAAAATGGAAAGTGTTTATAGGAGGAAGGGTGGGGAGAGGGAAGCTATTGACAAAAGAAAAGAAAGGATTAAGGTGGGGCCGGGACAGCTTTTCCTTGGGGGAAGAGAACTGGGAAGGGTGTTTATCAGGTGTTTATCCTGCAGATGACCTCTTTCTATGGATGGAGAGGTCCCCCCCCCCGCCCCCCCCCCGCCCCGTTGAAAGATTCCCTTACTGGTGCTTAACCAGAAAATTCCATGCTGATTGATTAAGATTTTGTTTCTGGGAGTGGTTGAAACTGCCAATTAGCTATTAAATCTAGATTTGGTATCATGGGCTTTTAGCATGACTAGATTTGGTATCATGGGCTTTTAGCATGAGCTATGACGTTTGGGGCCTGTGTTTTTTTTCTCTAATGGGTCACTGAGCTTTGGTGGTGTCCCTTAAGGAAGTCCACAGCTACTGTTAGGCTGCCCTTTCCACACAGCTCTCCCTCTGGCTTTCAGTTACACTTCATGCCTGAGGGTGGGGTTGGGAAGAGGACGCCTAGGGTGTAATGGCTCCCAGTTTGTTGGCCCCAGGATGCTGCATTCTTTTTTTATTGATTTCCTTCAACCATACCCACACTTTCATGAATAACACTCTTCTTAAACTCTCCTGAAAGTATCCATTTGGAGCATGCTATGTTTCCTGCAGGGGCTCCTGCCTATCCCCCTGAACAACCAAAGTGACTCCATCTTAGGTATAAGACTCCATCTTAAGCACAGGCCAGTTCCCGGAAAAGCTGCAGATAGCAAGACGATCACCCCACCGTAGGCTCAGCCAATCAGAGCAACTATGGAAAGTAACTCTCCAAATTTCCCGCCTTGTTCCCTGGCGGAACAAGCTCATTGCATCAATCCTGTAACGCCAAGACATCGTTCCCCATGCTTATGATTTTTCCCTTCAAATACCCCTGAAGCCCCATTTTCGGGACCACCTCTTACTCACTGCTGTGTTGGTGTGCGGACTGCGGTCTGGACTCAAGTCTGAAATAAACTCCCTCTTGTTCTTGCATCAGTGTTGGCTTCTTGGTGGTTCGTGGAGATACGAGTCGGGGCATAACATCCCAGTGGCTATCAAATTAATATCCCCCAACCAGACCTATCCCTGCTATTTCTAGAGCTATATATTCAACTATCCATTTAACCTCTCTACTTGGATTTCTTGCAGGTGCCTCAAACTCGAAACATACAAACCCAGTGTAGGATAAGAAATATATATGGTCTTTGTTCCCAGTCTTTTGGCACAGAGCTCCTAAAACCCTTGGATAAGAGTAATAAGGGTGTCTTGATATTCATAACAAACCATTTTGAAACACACTGTAGTTGATGTTAATGAAGTGATTTTTGGATCACACCAAAGGTTGGTGCTTGTTGCCAGGGTAACCAACCTGTGACTAGAGGGTTAGAACTTTCAGTCTCATTCCCATGACCTCCAGGGAGGGAAGAAGAATGTGAGGTTGCATCTTTAGCCGATGGGCAATGATCTAATCAACTGTGCCTATGTAATTAATTAAGCCTCCATAAAAACCCAAAAGGACAGGGTTTGGAGATCTCTGGGTTGGTGAACACGTGGGGACACAGGGAGAGTGCGCACCTGGAGAGGGCATGATAGCTCTGTACACTTTCCCCACACTTTGCCCTATGCACCTCTATCATCTGGCTGTTCCTAAGTTGTATCCTTGTATTATAAAGCAGTGATCCAGTGAGTCAAATGTTTCCCTGAGTTCTGTGATTTGCTCAAGCAAATTAACTGAGCCCAAGGAAGGGATTGTTGGAAACTCCAATTTTTAGATCTACAGCCAGTCTGTCAGAAGTAGGTGATGACCTGGGCTTGGGACTGGTATCTGAAGTGGTGGTAGGGGGACAATCTTGTAGGACTAAACCCTTAATCTGTGGAATCTGATGCTATTTCCAGGTAGACAGTGTCAAAATTGAGTTGAACTGTAGGATCCCAATGCTTGTGTTCCCAGATTGTTTATTGGATGTATGGGGGAAGCGACTCCCTTCGCACATTGGAACTGGATCCGGAACCCAAATAGGAAAGAATGGGAATAACTGCTAAAGAATATAGAGTTTCTTTTGGGGGTGATAAAAATGTTCTAAAATTTACTGTAGAGATTATTCAACTCTGTGTATATACTAAAAATAAATGAATTGTACACTTGACATAGATGAATTTTATGGTATATGAATTATATCTCAATAAAGCTCTTACCCCTCCAAATACATCATATGGCCTCTATGAACCGGCTTGATCTATGCCTCATCTACCTTGCCGCCTTCACCTCCTTCCAGATATTACCTAGGGTGCCACACTCCAGCCTCCTCTGGGCTTTGGCACAGCCCTCTTCTCGGAACTCTTCATCGACTTCATATAGTGTATTCCTCCTCGTTTGCTATCACTCTCTCAAAGAAATCTCCTTGCCCACCCGTCCCCAGCCTAGAACAACGAGCTTGCCAGGCCCATGCATAGCACCCCCTTTACTCTTCCTCTCTAACAAGTATCAGTTTGTGGTTATTTGAGTCATGTCTGTCTTCTCCACTGGATTCTAAGCCCCATGAGGGCAGCTCCATGCTTGCTTTGCTCACCATTGTATATGACCTCAGGGCCAATGAAGATGTCCTTGTTGAATAATAAACAAAAAATATATGACGATTTGCTGCCGAGTTGGAAAACCAACAAATTACAGATTCAAGTAGCTCAGAGTTCCACAAATGACTCAATAAAAAGACATTCTTAGGCACTCCCAATTCAAAATTACAAAGAGATTGAAAACCCAAATGACCGGGCAGGCTTTTATGGAAACCTTGGCCTCTTCTAGAAGTTTCTCCCCAGTAGGCAACAACCTCTCTAAACGGCCAATTACTAGGAAATCATGAGTAAGATTGGTTGCTGTTTTTCAAGATAGGGATTGACTCTCAAAGGTTCTAGGCTATAGTGTAACCCAAGCCCCTCAAGTCCATGGACTTTTGGTGTGTGGCTCTTGCTTTTTGCTGGCAGTTACAGACCTATCGGTGGCTTAACCAACAACAGCCACATTGTCTCTGCCCCTGTGACACTCCAGTTCCCTGTCACCTTTATGATGCTTTGAACATCATAAAAGCAGAGAAATATATACAAAACACCACAGCGAAAACAGAACTCATTATTACACAGTTACACCTAATTGGTTATGTAAGATGTCAATTTTCATCTTCATCATCACTGTCTATATATTTTTCTTACTTTCCTGGTTTCCCTTTCCAGAGTTATTTGTCACTCTCATAGGTTCACAGCCATTTTTAGTCCTTTATTTCATAGGGCTACAGGAATCTTCAGAACCAAGAGAAAAAAGAGTCATATCTCTGACCAGCTGAGGTTCAGACTCTGCATAGTAAACCACTTGATTGTGGACCAGGGTGTGGGCCTGGTTGTACTCTCCAAACCCAGCTCCCGTTTTCTGTTTAAACTTGACTGGAAACATCAACAAGATTTTTTAAATAAATTTTTAAATTCATCCCTTAGAACCTGGTGTCTCTCACCAAAATAGTGCATTCTACAATCTTGCTCAGCTAAGTCCCACAGTCTTATCATTCGAATATATGTGATATTTATTGACTGGGTCTAATTACAAGTGTGAAAAATGTATGTGTGCCTTCTCAGGTCTCATTATGATTAATAGTGAACTCTGAGGCTTCATCTCCCCTCTTTAGAATATTTGGGTAATTCTTCATCTTGGAAAATTTTGCCCTTGATCAACTGACTGTAAGATCTCCAAATACGTACTTTGTTCATTGTGTGTGATCACCAATCTTGATAAGTTTTTTTCTGTTCTTGGTACAATTTCTACCTTTTTCCAGAACTATTTGTCTCACATTAATTTCTAACAGTCACACTTTCCTAACCACACAGTAAAAAATGTATAAACCTACTTATCTAATTTTGAAAATCCATACTTATTGATACTGCTCTAGTGATTAAAATAAACATATTCTAGCATATTCACCCTTTTAATAAATTATGTATTCTTTTGAGGCCTTTCACATACTCAACTTATTTCAGTTAATCATAATTGTTTTTTCCTTTTCGATGTCAAAATTATTGCAATTTGGTCAGTGGTTTCCTTATCTTTCCACCACTATCTGCGTGAAATCTTTGTTCTCTAGTCCCATTCTAAGTTTCCCTTGGTTCAAGATGCAGAATCATCCTCCAGGAAGTCTTAATTCATCTCAGTGAGAGTCAAGGTTTGGCAGAAGTGCAGCTGTTAATGGGCTGCAGATAGGGTCAGAACCAGAGAAACATATGTAAAGGCCATGAGTTCACAATGATTTTTCTAAATGAATTTACATTTCCTGCTCTTTTTTATTCCTCGTATGCCTTGTCAACCACCATTATGGCATCCCTTTGTTGGCGATGATGTCTGTTGGGTTAGTCTCTTTGCTCTAGTTGACCAACCTGTCCTCCTTCAGAAACAGCAGGAAATACCACACACACACACACGCACGCACGCACGCACGCACGCACGCACGCACTGACCAGAGCCAGTATTCTTCTCATGTGCATCGTTGGAGGTAGCCTCCTGACAACCAGACATCTTTTTAAGACAATGATTCTTCTGGAGTAAAGTCACAACAGAGAGTTTCAGGGAATGTTTGGTTTTTGTTTTATTGTTTTGCTGAATTGACATTTTGGATGCTGACGTTTGTTCTCGCAGAGTATTTTCATTTAATTTTTTTAAATTATAGTTTTTGCTATTTCTGATTAAGCGAGCATCACACAAAGGAATTATAAAGATCATTTCTGTAAGAAGTGCTGGAACTACTGTTGGAAAATACTGAAAAATATAAAGGCAAAAAACTTTTTAATGGAAAAATGATTAAGTAAAAATCCAATTTCATCACCCAGAAATAACTCCTACTAACATTTTGAAATAAGAAGTATTGAACATAACAAAGAAATCAACATGATCTGAAATTTAAAAATTTCTGAACTTCAGACCAATATTTCATTGCATACATTAGAGATTTCTCTAAAGGTTAAAAAATGTAAAAAATATTAGGAGTCATTGGGCCAATATGATTTGTTTTACCACAACTTATAGAGTTGTAATGAAAAGTCATAATGATGGTATAATTCTGATTTAAAAGTACATATTTATGAGTTAAACATTCTTACAATCGAAATGGCAGAATGAAAACTGTGGGGTCCAAAATTCTCAGACTTTCCCTAATTTTTTTCTTTTTTGTTTACTACTTTAAAAAAAATAAGTTAATGAGACACATTTGTTTTTAGGTTAACTTAGTCGATCCATAAATATCAGAAGATCTCTCTGATATCTGGATAATCGAAAATCTATTTTTTAATTTAAAAACAGTTTAAGATCCAAGCCTACTTTTAAGTTCATTCATTGTACAAGAGAAAAGAATAAGATCTACCGCCATGCCACCCTGAACGTGCTTGATCTTGTCTCATCTCGGAAGCTAAGCAGGGTCAGGCCTGGTTGGTTAGCACTTGGAGGAAAGACCACCTAGGAAGACCAGGTGCTGTAGGCATTAAAAAAAAAAAAAGAATAGGGAAAAGCCGAGCTATAAGCACAACGTTCAGTACGGCTACCAGACAATGAGCACCGTTCAAGACATACTGGCTGTGCAGAGCTCCCCGTGTCACTGTTTGTCCTGGTGCTTCCCCTAGAACAACCCCCAGCACCACCTCAGCAATAAAGCCTAGCAAGGGGCTCCCAGAACCCTGCTCTCCAGAGCCCCAGCACTTCCCTGAAATATGGTAAAACCATATTTCAAGCCCAGGGGTCGTCCTTCACGCCTCTCTTTCACTCACTTCCATATCCAATCTGACAGATAGTCTCTATGGCTCTACCTTCAAGTATATCCAGAACCCACCATCTGGATCTGAGCCTAGATTACAGCATTAGCCTCCCAACAGACCCCCACCTCCTCCCATGCCTCCTATAGCCTTCTCTCAACAGAATAGCCACACAGATTATTTTAAAATAAAAGTCATACCCTGGCCCTTGCGCCTAAAATGCTTCAATGGGTGGGATGTCACTCAGAGTAAGAGGTGTACTCCTCGCAGGGGTCCACAAGACCCCTCATCTCTCTAAGCTTCTCTCCTTCTCCAGCCCCGACTCCAGCCGCTCTGGTTCCTTGGGTCCCTGGAGCAGGCCAGGCACCCTCCAGCTTTAAAGCTTGGCATTAGCTGTTCCCTCTGCCCTCAGACACCTGCTTGCCTGATGCCCTCATATCTGTCAAGTCTTTGCCTGATTCTCTCCCCTCCCAAGTCTCCTTTCCTTCTCTCTACCTTTTCTGTTTTCCCTTATTGATCAGATTTATTATTTATTGTGTCTGCCTCACTAAAATATAAACTTTACTAGGGAAGGAATTCTTTTGTTCGCTGTTGGATTCCAAGTACCTAGAATAGTGCCTGACACATGGTGGGCACTTAGTAAATATTTGTTGAAATTGGTCAGTGCGCATG
The DNA here is from genome assembly GCF_014176215.1 of Rousettus aegyptiacus. Lineage (NCBI taxonomy): Eukaryota > Metazoa > Chordata > Mammalia > Chiroptera > Pteropodidae > Rousettus > Rousettus aegyptiacus. The sequence continues at coordinate 99,906,447 of NW_023416309.1, forward strand.
CCATAGTAATTGGTAAATAATTTGAATACATCACCTAAAACTATCCTATAAAACTATTCTACAAAAGGCAGTCAATGGAAATAGAAACAACAAAATGCATCATGGAGGAACAACTGTGGTTAGCAAAATGCTTGTACATGAGTTCAGAGTATCCATCAGTCCCACTGCTCCCACAGCCCCACCCTGAATTACCTGACTATAGGAGGCCTGGGTTTGGTGCTGCAGAAACAAACTGCTCGTTCTGCTTCGTCAGTTCTCAAATTCATTTCAAAATTATAGCTTGCTTTATTTTCAGATCATGACTTCTTGAACAGTGTATCTCTTTACTTTGTTTTGACTTTTAGAAGTTTCTAATTGTCTTTCCACTGTCTCATTGGAAGATAAGACATATGCTTTCAGCTCATCAAGGACTTCTAAGTTTCTTGTCATACTACTGGGCTGTTCCATTGCAATTTCCTGACCTTCAATCATCGCTCAGTTTTGCTGTTTCTTATATCCTATGTATTCCTCTTTCTTGAATTCTTTTCTTGTTTTGCTGAAGTTTGCCCAACAAATCAAATCAAATCAAATATTGTTTGTATATTCCAGAAAGTGAGCGTAGGCAGTAACCTTTCTGAGTCCTTGTCTGTCTGCCAGTATGCCAATTTTGTTCATTCTAGAATCTTGTGAAATTTATATTCCAGGTGACTGCTGATGCCATCAGAGGCTGGTCTTTGCAGCCATAGCTTTCCTATGTTGCCCAAGATCCCTCTATCTCTTTCTCTCATGGCGGCTACCAAACCACATAGAAACAATTGAAGTCAGCTCTCTGGTATACATAGATCTGATGCTTGTAAGAAGTAGTGAAGAAATGTAGTGTGTGTCCCTCAGGTTATGTTATGAATTCACCAGTGTGCTTTGCTATGAAAGCCTAATGGGAAAGGTTTTATAAAAATAAATCACCCATTAATTTATCACTGAAGGACATCTAGATTCTTATAAAGCAAATTTGCCTAGAGCAAAGGATGACTGAAATAGCTAGAAATGCACACCATCATTGTTGCTTTTTATCAAGTCAAGAGGTAAAAGGGCTATAGGAAGTCAAGAAGCTGGAAAAAAATGGGTTAAAGATGCAGAACTTCAGGAAGATGGAGAAAGATTGAGAGACAACCTGGAGGTAACATTCAAACCTCCACTTTAAAAAAGATGAAAAAAAGAACAAAGAAATGTCTGTTATGCTGTAGCCATTAACGGAATTAGTACAGAGGAATTTGGAGGGAGCCTAGGAAAACAAGCATCTTGAATGCTGTTTTCTGAAGTAAGTTAGGACTCGCCACTATTCAGAATCTCTGTTCTCGGTGGAGTTAAATGCATAAAATATCAAGCATCAATTTAATCAGAGAAGGATTTAAACTCTCAAAAACACAAATGACAGATCATTTCCAGAAGGCCACAACTCGTCTCTTGATTCCCTGCTTGCATTTTGGGAAACATCTGATTACTTCACAAGCCACAGACAAGGTCTTCAAAGCAACAAGGGAACAAGACAATTATAAGCCTTCCTTCAGGCTGGCTGAATTAGCAGGGGCTCTTTTATCCTCTTTTCCTGGCCGAGGCGTTGGCAACCACAGGCTCGCAGCACCCTCTGCTGTTACATTGCAAAAGACAGTGCCTGGCTGTTGCGGCTGAGGCTGTTAAAGGATTCTGGTCTAGGGCAAGAGGCAAATTACAGGAGCAGAAAAAATTCAAATTTTGTTTTCACGCCAACCTTCAGAATGAGTTAATCTTGCTGGTAAGAGACAGCAAAGACAAAGCGAAACAAAACCGGGCGGCTGAACTTTTCCAGCAAGGCAGCTTTTCAGCCTTTTCTAAGCTGAGTGGAAATCCCCCATTCACCCACATTAAGCTTCCAAAACAGGAAAAATACCCTTTTTCTCATTGCCATTTATGAAATGCATGTAATTCTGTCTCCATGGAAATTGAGTCCAGAGTAACAGAAAGAAGGAGACAGCATTAGAATTAAATGTAGGGAATGAGGGGCTTATCTTCTGGAACCTTGAAAGAATAGACCCCTGGCTTTTCAGTTTTAGCATTATAATGTATGTACCTGCCTTAACAGAGGTAAAAATTAGAGGCTACATGGCAACATTATAATGGAAGGTTTTCATTTCTATTTATAACTTGCTTATTTGATTCTTTTTCCTTGCCAAAAGCACCAGACAGCCTCAAGATCCTTAAACGCCCTTGTCCTGAAATCACTCATTTCACCATGAGAAAGAGGCTCTTTAAAAAAAATAAAAATAAAAAAAATAAAGATATTAGTCATATATATAATTTGTGTCATCTTTTAAAGGCTATTAGTGAACATACTGAGAGGCCACACAGCACTATGGTCAGGCAGATGGACTCAGGGGCCAAGGTGCTGGTCGAAGATGTGCCCTGCCATTTACCAGCTGAGTAACCACAGACGAGCTCCCTATCTCCCTGTACCTCAGTATACTCATCTATAAAATGGGGATGACAGTAGAATCCATCTCCTGGGGTTGTAATGAAAATTAAATGAGCTGATATTTATAAAGTGCTTAGAACAGTGCCTGGCAGAACTATGTAAATGTTGGTTTAGTGCCAACTAATAATTAAACAATATCAAACAATCATAAAATAAAAATCGTGCAGTGGCACTGAAGTCTGCTTTTCATTATTTGGAATTGCAACTGGCAGAGGGTTATTTTTATCAAGCATACCTTCCCTGTGTTCATGAGGACTTTCAGATTGTTGCATTTTAGTCACCCTCTTTCTGCTGAGGTGTACCACGTGATTTCGCTTCTGCTCATGGGGGTGGGGGAGTGGGCCTTGAGGGGTCAGAAGAGATGGCCTAACAGCGGTGAGAGAGGCTCGTTCAGATAAAGAGCAGCACGAGCTTCATGCTGGTCTTACTCTCTGCCTCCTTGTAACAGCCACATAAAAGGTGCCCAAAACATGTACGATGCTTTGATGAATTCAGCAGCCTCTTCCAGACCCTGGTCACCTTGTGGGGCTGATGACAATTCGTAGCAACTTCTATAAAGAAGGGGCTTGGCAATGGCCATCTGGTTAGAAGGGAAAACAGCAGAATTGTCTTAAAACAAACTTTTAGTTTTGTTTGCCTAACCAGCACACTGCTTTAATTGAGATGGCTTGGATGTTGGAAATCATGAGACTAAATTCTCCCCAAGCCTCCCTTGTCGCTGTCACAGCACAACCCTCCCCCACTTCCCTCTCCCCATTATTCTTTTACTTTACCCTGTTCTTTCCTCTTTGACGTAACAGAATGTATGATTTTACATTTATTTGTTTGTCTCTTTTCTGTCTTTCTTCTCCAAGGCTGTAAATGCTGAAGAACAGTGACTACAGCTATATTATTCACCATTGTGGCCCAGTTCTTAAAACTGTGTCTGGCACACACTACACTCTCAATAAATGTCTGTTGACTACATGAACAAATGAATTCTGTGATTACAGTATGCACAAGTCAACAACAAAAAAAACAAGTCAAATAATATGAAAAGAAGAGAAACTGTTATTTTCACAGATGAAAATGGTGATCGACCCTTATTTCTGAAACATTTGGCTTTAAGGTTGATGTCTGAAGATGAACAGGGATATTTACCAGCAAGCCTTGGCTGCAGGTTGCTTCTGCAGGAAGTTTGTGAAAGGGCTCAGCGAAAGAGAGAGAGAAGGCTGTCCCTGGCAAGACTCTGGCACGCTACAAGCAGCAGTCCGCACAGAAGGTGCAGACCTTTCTGGAAAAAGAAGGAAACTTCTTCATCACTCTTTCCCAAGTAGCCCTGGTTACCCTCCATCGAGGGCACTTTAGTCATAGTTTGGATCAAATTCAGGAAAAGAACGGGAGTCATAGAAGCCTTCTGCAAGAGAGTGTTTCAGTAGGGAATGTAGAACCGTCTGTTTTCCCAGCAGGGCCTGGAGTTTATTTAAGTTCTTATTAAGGAAAAGACCTGGCATTCTAGCACAGCTTGGCTGATTCACTGGTTTCCACTCAGGACTAAAGGGTGAGGTAGGGCTCTAAGACATTTAGGCACAAGAACTTCCTGAAGTCTATCGCTGCTCTGCGTCTGTTTCTCACACTAAGGTCTGATCCAGTACTACGTGTGCACATGGAGTCAGTTACACAGGAGCCCCTCGCCTTGGTAAAACACCTGTCTTCTGCAATTTATGGGTGTTTAAGCCACAAAACTTTCTTACACAGAAAGGAGTTCTCACTATTTTCTAAGAAGTGAAAGTGAGTTATAACAACGTTCCGGAATACGTACACATCTGTGTGTGTGTACATGAAACTCTATCACATTGTGCTAATTAATAAAATACCTATTATTCTATTTGTAATAATTTAATCTTACTCTAATAAATAATTAAACTCATTCTGCTTTGTTTTCTGGTGAACCTCATGAAAGACAATCCACCTGCCCCCTGAACACAAACTGTTCCTCCTCCCCTGCCCCCCACGGGTTCCCCTTTCCCTCATGCCTTTCACCGGCATGAATGACATCGCCAGTTCATAAACAGTTGCTTTGTTTTCTGTTTCTTTATACAACTAATTACTGTTTTCATATAATTTGCTCAAGTTTTATGTATTTCCTGAGTTATTTCAAAGTTTCTTCTTTCTTAAGACACTATGTTTGCATCTCCATTTTCAGGTGAAGAGGCAGGCTTGGCGGGGAGACCAGACACCCTGGTTTGCCTGAGGCCACCCTGGTTTGTGACTGTGCTTCTGATGTGATGATGGAGCACCCCCTTCACTCTCAGAAGTGCCTGAGTGTGGATAATAAATGATATGGCTCTAGGTCTACATGATCAGAACCCACCTGCGTGATGGCCAGTAAGGGTGGCCTCAAGTCCACTGCTCTTATTATACACCGATGAAACAAAGGCACAAAGGAATAGAGGGAGATCATGTACACATGAGAAAATGAGTTCACATTGGTCTCTATTCAAGGGAATCCTTCTGGAAGTATAGGATCAGCTTTGAAGCAAATAATACTTGCCCATCTCCCACCAATGAACCTGTTTTGTACTGTGGTTTTGTCTTAAAACATGGCACTCATTTAACTGAGAAAAGCAAAATGCAAAGGAATGTACAGTATGTTGTAATTTATGTTCTGAAAGAGGGGAGATTTGTACACAACTATGAAAAAATACTACCAGCACATACAAGAAATTGATAACAGTGATTGTCTCCAGCAAGGGAAATTGGGTTACTCAGGGGCAGGGTCAGAGGAACTTTTAAAAAATACATTTAAAAAATCTCTCAATGATGCCTTTTGTACCCATATATGTGTAAATTTTGCCTAGGAAACTCAAATTTCCCATCCTTCTGCCCACCTCCCTACAGCCCAGGTCTCCCACCGTCTGCCTCCTAGCTCCCTCAGAAGTCCTCGAACTCCAGGCTCCTGTCCCTGACAAGCAGGTTGTCTTGTGGCTTTCAATCTTACCATACAAGCTAGTTCAGCTTCTTCCACCCCAGGAGAAGACGAATTGGATCCTGTCATTCTCTCCTTAGAGGCTCTTGACACATGAGGAGAAATGATTGCCTGCCAGGGCAGTATTCACCCAGAAGCCCAGTCTGCAACTTCAGTTCATTCTCATTAAACTATGTTTATAGCCAGAAGCTTATTTAATGATGTGTCTCTCAGAGTTGAAAGATTATGGAAACAGCTGTCCACAACCACAGCTATGGCTCGTCTTCCCTGAATGTCAAGTTTTCTTATTTCTTTTATTTCATCCTGGCCGTCTATACCTTGACCATCTTTCTTCTGGCTAAAGTTATAGCTAGATCTGAGTGTTAGGTTGATTTCAGTTTAAGATCTTAACTATAAAGGTGAATAATTTTTGCCAACACAAACAAGGAGCTTATTCATCGAATGAGAGGCTAAATGTTTATCTTTGTACATGGCAATGTCAGATTTAGGCCCATCATTGACTCGGCTATTTTAATTGTTCACACGCAATTGGAGTTTGTGCATTATTTGCTAAGGCAGGTACGAGGTCACTTGGGTTATGAAACCTTGAGTTTTGAGACAGTGCACTGTGGTAGGAAGGTTTAGCATGAAAGGTCAGAGGATTCTTACTGGGGCTGTCATCGGGTTGCATACCTCTGGGCAAGTCACATAAGAGTTTATCTCCTTTAATGGTGAAAATGGTAAAGTTTACGTTGTTTATTTTACCACAATAAAGAGTTCACCTCCTTATTTGCAAGCTCGGGTTGTCAACCTCTAAGGTTCTTTCCTAGCCTAGAAATGTGTTTTAATTCCATCACATTACTTAGGATAGTCCCAGAAAGATCTGAAACCTAGTTAGAGAATTGGGGATCAGTACCAAACAGCTTTTAAAATTGGCATTGTGTTTAAATAAAAGGTAACTTGTGAATAAATAAATATCTCCTCTTTCAAAGACTGAAAGGATTATCGGGTTTCCCGGTTTTGCAGACTACATTGTTATTCATAGTACCAAACTTCCTACAGGTATATCACATGCACATGTAATCACATAACTTCATCAGGAGACCCAGGATTCAACTGTTTGATTTGAAGGACCAGTACACCTTCAAACATCATAACTGACACGCCTTGTGAGGGAAAAACTCAGTGGCTATTTGGGTGGATTTGCCTCCATTTTAAATGGAAAGGTACATTAAAAATTACTCATTAAATTTGAAGTTAATCTTTTTAACTACCTGAGTGGCTTATTGCACTATAGTACTTTTGCTAATTATGTACCCACTGGTACCTAACTCTCCTGAACCTTCTTACCTATAAAATGATTCCCCTAAATCAGTGGTTTTCAAATGGTGCACTATGGCTCTATGGGGCACCTCAGGGCCTGCCTAAGAGCCTGCGAAACTCCAGGCCTCCACTCCTGCTCTAACCAGGTCAAAACAGCTTTCATCCATTTCTATACTGGGCATCTGTATCTAAGACTTCAGGATGGTTTCCTTGACCTAAAGTTTAGAAGCCACTGTACTAGGCGACCCCTTCATTCCTTCCAGCAAAATTTTATGAAGCCATGTTCCTTGCTTGCCTCAGTTTCTCTAGCAGGAACAGCAGCAGAATTTCCTTATGTAAGAATTTTACATGAATAAAGTCCTCGTGTGAACAAGATGAACATCTAAATGGAAGCTATACGCCAGTAGCTCCTGGGCTTAAAAGCAGCCTCCCTTAGGCTCCAAAGTAACTTAGGAAGGCACACGGGATACCCATGTCCACAGCAGCACCACCCAAGGATGCAGCGCATGGGGTGGTGGCGGAAGGGCAGCTACTCTTGCATTTATAATCAATTCTCAGTTTGCAGGTAAAGAAGAACTGAACATTAAGCAATCAAAAATTATGTTAGGTCAACTTGGGGAATCCGTAGTGCTTTCTTGAGCACTTACAGTTGGATATGTTACGTCATGAGAACTACCAGAGAACTACCGTTACTGCCATGTTATCAGTGAGGAAACTGAAGGCTGAAAAGGCAAGATAACTTTCCTAAGGAGAGTAACTGATAGAACCAAATCATTTTTAATTGTATTCTTAAATTGTGAAATATAAGCTCATGGAATAAAACATACCTATAGATTATAATGAAAAATTATAAAGCAAACACCTACATAACTGCTACCCAAGTCAAGAAACAGAACATTGTCAACACCCCAGAGAGACACCATCCTCCCACTGCCATCTTGGTTCCCTTATCCATCCTGTTTCAAGCTCTCCCCCCAGAGGTAAATGCTGGCCTTTTAAAAGTAATCACTTACCTTTTTTTTTTTTTTTTTAAAGCATTTTAGTACCTGTAGATGCACAAAGCCAGGATTTCTACTCAGGTCTGTGAAACTCCAGTCTATGTTCTTAGCCTCAAAATAATGCTTCCTCTGGTTCTATCAGTTATTGATAGACGAGTTTAAATTTCCCATCAATTGTGGATTTGTTTCTCCCTTTAGAACTGTCAATGTCTGCTTTATGTGTTTGAGGCTGTTATTAGACACATAAATTTAGAACTATCTCATGTTCCTTTGATCTCTAATAATGATTTTTAAAGTCACAGCTGATAGCCTTAAAGTCTCATTTGTTTGATAATAATGAAGCTATCCCAGCTTTCTTTGGGTTAGTCTTCATGGTATCTTTTTCCATATTTTTTTCTGCCTCAATAAGATTTGGAGCATCTTTTTACTATACATTTTTGTGGCTTCTTGACCTCTTTGCAGTCATTGATACTTTTTAGTTCTGAAATACAAGCCTAGGAAAAAAATATGGAAAAAAGAGAACAAAAAAAAAAAATGTGAATGAGCCTAAGCTCTAGATTAAGCCTCCAGCCTGACTGGCACTCTTCTTTAGCAGCAATAGTTCTGTGTGAAGAAAGGTTGCAGCTGGGTTTCGATAAATTAGTGTACTTCATCAACATAACACTCATTCACATAGGGTATGTCTAACAGGGCCAAATCAGAAAGTTTTATTAACAGATACTACATAAGCACACTGAAGTATACTATGTAAATTAGTCATACATAGTACCACAATCATTGCAAATTAAACTATTTTATTGTCCAAGAGACCCTTTTTGCAGTCACCGGAGGCCCATTCTCTAAGGTAGGAACGCCAGGAAAGTGCCCTGAGTCCTTACTCTTCAGCACTCTGTGGGCTGATATAGTCCTGGAGAAGCGTCTGCACCTCTGCCCGCCGGCTCATCTTGGTGGCCTTGCCCTGAAAGCGACCTTTCTTTCCTGCTCCTTTGCCTTCCAGCACTTCAGCCACCCTGGGGAGCAGAGATAGTCAGGAGGAGGTCTTCAAGGGAAAAGCCACAGAAAAACCAACAGCAGCCCTGGGTCTTTCCCCATGAACTTGGGAAGAAGAAGAAAAGTACATGGCTTCTAGAAATCCTTCTTAAAAACAATTGCACATGTGCACAAAGATATATGTACCATGTTAATTGTAGGAGTGAATAACTGGAAACAACAGAAGTGTCTAGAAATGGGCTAAATAAATTACGGTAGTCAGGCTACAAAAGGCCTGAACAGGGTAAGTGTACACCAGGGGTCAGGGGCTGCAGACACAATGCCTGTGGGAAGCAGCTGTGAGGAGAACTGGGGGTGAGCAAGAAAGACGGGATTGGGCAACCTGGACAAGCCAGTCCTGCCTGAAGAGGGCAGCCACTGCTCAGTTCCTCGCAGCTACTACCACATGGAATGTTGGCCAGAGCTGCCAGTGCCTTTTTTTTTTCCTTTTTTGAGAAAAGTTAGAATTATATATATTTTTATCTAAAAATTTCCTGACTTTAGAATGTAGCAACTAATTTTAAAAATTCAAAATAGTACGCGGGCCAAACCAGTCAATAGGCCAATTCTGGCTCCCTGTCAGAACCTCTGCTTTAAAAGCTTATGTTTTCCTACAATGCTTTACAGTGAATACATATTTATCAGAGCCACTCAGGACTTTGAAAAACCTACATGCTAGAAATAGGGGGTACTACACCACCATATCTAATTTAAAGTAAAATGAAAATACTAATATAAGGGTAAAGAAGTCCAACAAAGTTCTGATCTTTCCCTAACAACTTCACCAATGCCTTTTACAATTTCATCTCAAAATCCTATTTTTTTCCCCCAAAGAATTTGTGCTTCTGCTCTACTGGTGCCTTAAGCACCTGCTTCATCTGCCTACTGATAACCCAGCACCTGTATTCAGATATGACTTAGGAATCTCAATTTCTAAAAGCAAAAACAAAGCACATGAATTTAGAGCCAAAAGACCTGGGTTCCAGTCTCGGTCCTGTGACTTGACATGTGAGTCCCCGGCACCTTGGTGTGCTGTCCTTCATCTATTAAACTGGGAATGATGGTGATGAAAATTATTTCTGCTTAACCCACCTCACAGGCTTATGATGTGAATCAAAACGAGATTGAAGATGTGATGGCCCTTGTCCTCAGTAAAGGCTCATATTAGTAAGTAAGGCTTACAAACTCTCCCATCCATGCAAGGCAGTCCATGAAAGGTTACCTGGGCCCCAGGGTCTCCACGGCCTCAGCTGGCCCTGCCAGCAGGAAGAGCCCCGCACCTTTCTCATCGCCCACAGTTAAGAACAGAAGAGTCTCCTAGGAGGTAAGACAAAGAGATGAACTCTGATACATAAGGATGTGGGGCCGACGCCCCTAAACTCTGCACTCTCCGCAGTCTCAAGACTAGAGTTTTTTTTTAAAATCATATTGGAATTACAAATGTATCAAATCAATACACTGTACACCTTAAACATACACAACGTCATATCTCAATTTAAAAAAAAAACAAATTTTTTTCCCTTAAACCCCAAGTGATGTTCCAGACAGGTGATAACACAGCCCCTTCACTCTGGCCCATTAGGGCCAAAAAAACTATTTGAGAGTGACTATATAGGAACTCAGATTCATTAAGGAGGCAGGAGGCTGCTTACCACGGACACGCGTAAAATGCCTTTTGCAGCCTGACTACCGCCCATCCCCCACACACCCCATGCCTGCCATTGCCTAATCTCTCTGTTTCCCTCTGCCTGGCTGCCTTTGCTCCCTTATCTGCTGATGAGGTCTCCAAAACGCCCTCCCCTGAAACCTCCCTACCTTTTCAAGTAATGTGCTCCTCTGCCTCTAGCATCTTCTACCCTAAATTAATGTCAACATACACGTTTGTCTCCCAGACCAGAGAGTGAGCTCCATGAGAACCAGTACTCTCCACAGAATTGTGAGGAGAGATACACGCACTGCCTGGCCCAAAGTAGATATTCCAAAAAGTGTTTTTTTGGAAAACACTAAGCTCCAGACTTGTCAGGACGAGAAAGGGCAGCGGAAGCCAGAGGAAAAGGGAAATGGAAGGGATGACCTTCAAAGGCCTAGTCAACCCTCATTATTTCTAAAATGAGGCCCTCAGCGCATGTAAACCTGGGTGGCTTAAAAGAGGTCCAGCTCTGTTAACTGGAGCCCAGAAGCTGGTAAATGTCATAGCCCCAGAAAGGTCAATACCACAGACCTAGCTCAACACCTAAAACAGCTTGGCTCATAGCACTGATGATCAAAACCCAGTGCCAGATGAATTTCTATTCCCTACTCTTCACGTGCTCATGTGGGGAGACTTAAGCGAAACTAACACCCTCACTTAGGTCTCTACCCAGGGTGCGTGGAGAACCTCATGCTCCTCTTACCTCTGACCCGATCTCATTGGCAATAATGTTCATGAACTCAGAATCACCTTCCTTCCTACAATAAAGGACACGGAAGTGAGATCCAGGTTGGAGTAGGAGCTGGGAAAACACAGGAAGCCCAGCTCCTCTTGGTGAGACGGGCCTCCCTGCTGTCTGTTTGACAAAGTCCCAGACTCTCTTAGCAGAGAGAAGAGCTGGAAGAGGGCCAGCAGGACATCCTTCTCAGCCTCAGTAGTTCATAACGAGTTTTGCATTTACTTCTGTCTTCCTTAAATGGGATTCGCCCAAGTAAGCAGAGATCTGTTAGATGGTAAAGAGGTGAGGAAAGTGCTAATGAAAGTTGTAGTAAAGATGTTTATATTAAACCCAATAAATCTTGTAGGTAACACATTTCTTAGGGTCTCTCCAGCCTTGAGAACACCAGTGAGTGACCTCCCGCCCACTACACACTCCATGTGCAGGAGGGGCTGAGCCCTAAAGCCCAAGGCCCACACCTTGTCTCTCACCTGTGTAATGTGACCACACCTCCCCAGTCCGGGCTAGTCCTGAGGCTGTGGGCAATGTGTACAGCCAGGTCTCTCAGCAGATTCAGGTTGTTCTGAAATAGATGCCAAAACTCGGTAGATAGGTGGAAAGGGTAACACCAGAGCACCACCTCCTCTCGGCTTTATCCTCCCCTCGCTCCCCCTCTGACAAACTACACATCCAGTTAGGGAGAGGGGCTGAGTCCGGGGAGCCCATTCCAGGCACAGCCCACACCCTCTCCATCCCCCATGATCACCTTCTGCAGGAGCTTGGAGGAGTTCTGCAGCTTTTTCACTGCTTCCACGTGATCCTCTGCACCACACCTGCAAGAGAGGTCCATGGGGATCTGCCCAGCTTTGCAATTGCTTTTGGTGTTGGGGTTCATCAGCGATGACCTTCTTGAGTGTGACTCCCTCCAGATAGAGACCTGGGGACATTCTAAGGAGGGTTCTTAGGCAATTGGAGGAGAATATATAAAGGAATAAACCATTTTGTGTGGGACTGATTTATTATCCAAAGTGCTTTACCATTTATGATCATATCTCATCCCCCCAGAAACAGAGTATTCTGTCCGCCTTACAGGTAGAAAATCTAGGCCTCAGGGTGTCCAGGGTCTAAAAAAAAGGAGGCAACAGAAGGGGGCATACTTCAGCAGCGCGGTCAGCGCTTTTTCAGTTCCATAACTTCTCTCCATCCACTTCAGCACCCGGTTCCCAGCCAGAAATATCAAGTTGGTTTTGTTCTTTTTCCCCTTCTCAGTGCCCAGAATTTTAATGACCTACATGAGGCAAGGAAGCAACACACACACGCATGCAGAAACCGCACTGGGTGCTGGACCCAGAGTAGGAGATACCAACACTGCCCCCCAGGCTCGGAAGCAATAAAGGAGCAATTTCACTCGGCTCCTTAATCATCCCATCTATCACTCCCGGCCCTGTTGTGATCCCCCACTCTCCTGACGCCCTCTCTCTCAACCATTCAAAAACCCTTCCTCACCTACCTGAAGGTCACTGAGATTGCTCACGTGGGTGCCACAACACATGTTGGAATCAACACTCTTGATGGTGACAACTCGAATGGGCCCAGCGTGATCATCGGGCAAACCGCGGCCCCTCACCTGGGACACAGGGGAGGGGGAAGGGCTGTCTGAATTTTGATGAGGAACCCTTGGAGGGCGGTTCTACAGAAACCACCCCACCGTTTCTCCCCTCACCTGCTCCACCTCAGGATCATCCAGGCTCAGTTCCCGCACATTTACGGGCAGGCGATCTCTGATTTTTTCATTGACACTGTGCTCAATGGCAGCTACTTGTTCTGCAGTCAGAGAGGGTCCGTCTAGCTCAATCACACTCCGAAGTCGCCCTAACTCCCTGTCAGAAGTAGTATAATAGCCACAGGATACTTACGACAACAACAATATCAGAAAGTTTACAGTTTACAAAGAATGTTCATGTAAATGATCTTATTCAATCTTCACAAAAACCTTGCAAGGTAGGGATTGACATTTCCATCTTATAGGTGAGGGGTAGTAAGGACCGTGATCTAGGTCACATAGCCAGGATTCACCCTAGGTCTTTGGGCTCCAAATTCCATGTTCTTTCCTAAGAAAAGACAGACGTCTTTTCTCTCATCCTCATGTTTCCTCTCAGAAACACTAGGTCATCCACCACCCTGTCTTCAAGGGGAACAGGAGAACTCAGCATATTTCGAACACTGCCCTTTCTTTTATCCTCCTACCCACTGACCCATTACTGGGAAAGAAACTGGTAGTCAGGGATCATGCCCTACAATTAGTCTTCTACCTCCTGCTCACCATGATGTTGTCTTCAGCCCAAACAGATGATCGGCAACCGCCGTGATGAGATGCTGCCCTAAGCAGAGAGAAAGAGAGACAGAAGAGTGAGAAGCCCAGCCAGCCACATACTCCTACGATACCATCACAAAAATTTTCCTTATCAAAGACCTGCCAGACACTAAGTAATAAATACTCTTGAGATACTTCATTGAAACAGTCCTCATGAGAATTCTGTAAGAGGCTTTATGATGCCATTCGCAAATAAGTCATTGCCTATAACTTGGCAAATAACTTGCCAAGGTAATGTAGCTTATTAGAGGAAGGATTTCAACTCATGTTTTAATGTGCCGCTTTCATTCAACAAATATTTATCGAGTGTGTACCACATGCAAAGCACCAGGTTTGGCATTAAAGACACAGCATTATCCCTGATTGATGACAGTGAGGAAGAGGAAGAAGAGGAAAATAAGGGATTAATAGTGAGGGCAAAGGGAACAACACAGCCAAAGGCCTTAAAGGAAAAAAGACACAGGATGTGTTTAAGGAATTGAGAAGGCTCACATGGCCAGAATGCAGAGAGCAAGAGGGAGGACCACCAACTAAGGATGGAGGGGCAGAAAAGCACCAGCACAGTTAGGACTTGGGGCCATGATAAGTTTGGCTTTACCGTGAGCTACAGGAATCCTTTGAAAGGCTTTAAGCAGGAAAGTGACATGATCAGATATTCATTTAAAAAAGATTATCCTGGCTGCTTTGTGAAGAATGAGCTGCAAAGAAGCAAGACTGAATGTAGAGACTAGCTGGGAGCTTACTAGAGGTCTGGGGAAAGACAATGAAAGCATCGACAGTGGGAAGAAGTAGAGAAGTACTCAGAAAATAAACCGATAGGACTCAGTAACTGACGGGCTATCCCCAAAGAGGATTTCAGCAACTGGGTGGATATTGATGCCATGAGCCAAACACAGAGGATACAAACAGAACACCAGGTCTGGGAAGGAAGTGGCTTTCTAATTCCATTTTAAACATTTTGAATTTAAAAAGTATATAAGACATCCTGATAAAGATACCAAGTGGGAAGTTGGTAATAGTCAAATCCAGCACTTATTCTAATACTTTTACTTTAATTGTTCATATTGCTTTTACAACATTTATCACACCTTGCCTCAATCAGCGCTAATTCTGAATGTCTGTCTCTTCCAAAAGGTTAACTCTTAGAGGTTCTAAACCACATCTCAATCACTGCAGCATCCCCACACACCACTGCCCCTCCTGTACATCCCCTCTATCGCCCACCTACCTGAATGCTGCTGCATGTGGTCAAACCTCCGCTCCCAGTCCACCCGGACCTGGACCTCGGTCCCAGGGGACAGGGGTGTTTGCGTGAAATGATCGGCCTGGGCCCCACGTCGGGTCACTCTTAGCACAGAGATGTCATTGATTGTACCACGGTCATCAGGCTGGGGAAAGAAGCAAAGATAATCAGTGGTGAGAGGCAGGGCTCACCCTAACTTCTAGATAAAAAAGACTCTACAGGAAAAGAGTGTGAGAAACACGCCCAGATTTTGAGATTCCCTAAGGAAGAAAAGGCAATGCCAAGTGACCTAAGGGAAGCAGGGAGGTAAGGCACTTTGTTCCATTAGGGGGACTATCTCCATCCTCTTCATTCTGAATACCTACATATTTTGTTCTTCAGAACAGAATAAAAGAATTAAAACAAAGATTGTAATTACAGTAATAAAGATTTTAGGAAAACCCAAAGAACCTTAATTCTCACTTTCATTCCCTTAGTTTAGATTCTTATCTTTCGATAGTTTCTAAAGTGATCTGAAATTTCCCCTCTCCCTCCACTTCATCCTCTGACTGCTACTGGAATTAGATTAAAAAATATTCATTCATTCAAAAAAAAAAAAGTCAAGTGCCAAGGCTTGATATTTTTTTTATCAAGTCTTACAAAATACTAAGCCAGTCTAAGAATATAATGTAAACAAGACATGATCTGTAATGGAACTTCAGAGTCTGGAGAAGAATACAGACATGCAAACAAGTAATTGCAATATGATCTACCGCATGCCACAACATGAAAAGTATTGTTCTAGAGGAGCTCAAGGAAAGAGACCTAACAGTCTTGGGGAATAACGGAAGACTTCCTGAAAGAAGTGATGCATAAAATGAGACATGATTTTCTGCAGATCAGAAAACCTCCATGTTGGGAAAATCATTCCAGTAATGATTACAGATATGAAATTGAAACTTTTCACTATCAAGTTTACTGAACATGTTCTCTCACATCACTTATTTGCCTAAGTACCCTCCATGGCTCCATGAAGCCCACATACCTTAACACATCCTTCAAAGCCCTCTGAACTGGCCCCAACTTACCTTCCCATGGTTATCTCTAGCCTGTCATCAACACACACCAGACAGACTTCAACTATATCCAACTATTTGCAGTTAACTAGACTTGTCAGATTCTTTCAGACTTCCCTGCCTTCGTTTCTGCTATTATCTCTACTAGAAAAAAACTTTCCCATAATGCCCACTTTTGGTGTTATTATCTGCCTTCTCCCTGTTCACACTGGACCTTATCCATACACCATCACAACAATGATGAGTCAGCTCTCTGCTGTGATCCCCCAGGGGAACCTTTTTCAGTCCTTGCCAAACACTTAAGCTAATTCTTACCTCCCTGCCTTTGCACTCGCTATTCCTGCTGCCTAGAATACTTCTCCCTCCCCGACCAATTGCAATGGCTTACCCCTCACTTCCCTTAGGTCTCTACTGAAATAACTTACCCCCTATCTAGGAGAACATCCCATTACTCTCTTTCTCTCAAGTATTAATTTTATAGAATTTATCATACATGGCATAATATTTAATTACAGGTTTGTCTGTATTCTCCGATGAATATTCTATGTATGTAGAGGAACTGTCATGTTCACCCCTATCCTCAGAGCCTAGAATTTGTACTCAGCACATGTTATGGCTAGATAAGTATTTGTTGACAAACATTTGTCGAAGTCTACTGCCATGCCACCCTGAACATGCCCAATCCCGTCTGATCTCATAGCTAAGCAGGGTGAGGCCTCATTAGCAGTTGGATGGGAGACCACCTAGGAACACCGGGTGCTGTAGGAGGTAAAAAAAAATAAAAATAAAAAAAAAATAAAAACATTTGTTGAATGAACAAGTAAACTGAATTGAATTAACTTTCATTTGTTTTCATTACGGCTGGCACAGAGGGGCAGGAGGGCATTTTCCACCTGGGCAGAAAGGAATTAGAAGCTTCCTGGAAGGGGGCAGAGGGAGGGACGGGCCTGGTACCTGTCCCCCGCCCTCAGGGAAAAGCAGCGTGTCTTCCAGCACCACATGGAAACCGCTCAGCACTTCCTTCTTGCCATTGCTTCCTTCGGTCTGCAGCTCCGCGGGACGGCAGGAGACCACGGTGGTGGTGAACTGGACAGACAGGGATGAGAAAATAAGCCCCGGTTCCAGCCTTCCGTATAGCCGGCTGAATCCACCTCGGCTCTCCCTCCACCCTGCGCCCTCTTCCCGCACCGCCCCATCTGCTCGGCAGCATGAGGTCCCCCGCCCAGCCGGCCGCACCTCCCGGGCGTAGCTGTCCCGCTGACACTGGAACGCCATTGCCGCCGCACACTAAAACAACCGCCCGGACGTGGACGGGGACCGGCAAGGGACAATAGTAGTACAGGCGCGACTCTGCGCAGAAGCAAGAGAACAAGGTATGGGGTGTAGTTAGGACAAATTTATTGAAAATGTGATTGCAGACGTTCTGGTTTAACAACTGTTTTAAGACTTTGAAAAGGACTAAACAAACAAACAAACAAACAAACAAATAAATAAATAAAAAGGACCAGAATACAAAACAAAACACAAAACAGCATCCTAACCTTGTCAGGGAACGTAGTTTAACCTGTCGGGCCCCAGGAATGTGTGTAACTCGGTCCCTCACAATCCCTGCTGGGTAGAGATTGGGATGAGATTGATTCTAATACAGAGCAGCGGTGCCCAACATAAATGTAATGCAAATCACGTATGTTAATATTTTATTTAAATCAACATATCCAGAATATTTTTTTAAATCATGTAATGGATATTTAAAAATAAGTGAGTTTTTTACTATACAAAACTTTCAAATCCTGGTGTGTATTTACACTTACATCTCAGATCCGACTAACCACATGTCAAGTACCACCTGACTGGGGCTACTAAATTGAAGTGTAGATAAGAGGTTAACAGGAATTAAACTGCAATTGATGCCTCAAATTTTTCACGGATTAAAAGTTAAAATTAACTTCCTGCTCTTATAAATCAACTAATAAAAACTTGAAGATTCCAGATGTTTCAGAATTTAGGATTTTTCAGATTGTAGGCAATAATGTAGAGCATATTCCATGTGTTATGTACGTGCTCCATTTGGAACTCTGGAGCAACATCATGTAATCGAACCTACTAATATTTTCCTTTTTTTTTTTTTAGAGAAGACTATGCCTTTATTGGCTACTTGAGGGGGATGAAGGGGCAGGAGGAGGTGACCCCAACACCAGACCAGAAGTGCTTCAAATGCATTAATATTTATGCTGAGATATAAATACACCAAATAGAATAAATAAAGATTGTAAATAGCATCACATCATTTTAGGTCATGTTTTGCTGTCAAATGAGTTTGTCAAATTTTTTTTAAGAAAGTTTTCAGAACTTTTGTTTTTCAGAATTGTGGATAAGGGAACATATGCTATACAAGTTCAAGTCCCAACTTTGCCACTTATTGTGACCTATTTGATCAAGTATCAAAAGAAAAGACTTAAATATTTTATAGGGTTATAGAAAGTTCAATAAATTTAATGAAATAATATATAAATAATAAATTGTAAAGCATGACACAAATATAGCTTCATATTATCAGGTTTTTTTTTTTTTTTTTAAGTTAAAGGGCTAATGTCAACAGCAAGATTGGTAAAAGACAGACACAACACATTAAAAGAAATGCAAACCACTCATAAAAATGAACAATGAGATAATTAAAAGCAAATTAAACCAGGTACAATTTTGTATCTTGGCAAATATCTAAAAGGGTCTAGAAGTCTACAGCCATGCTACCCTGAACAAGCCCAATCCTGCCTGATCTCAGAAGCTAAGTAGGGTTGGGCCTAGTTAGTACTTGGATGGGAGACTGACTACCTAGGAAGAGTAGGTACTACAGGTGTAAAAAACTTAAAAATTAGGGACCATAAGCTGACAAGGTGCTTGCAATCTGAGGTCAACCAAGGGTTGCCGCACCTAAAATAATTTTAAAAAATAAAAATAAATAAAAGGTTCTAGAAAAAAAAAAAGTAAAATCTGGCCATTGCATTTTAAGTCACAGTTAAAGGACAATTAGGTACTCGAAAAATATGTGGATGAGTAGAGTAGCTGATGAATGGAGGACTAAACAGAAAAAGGTATGAACTAATGTAACAATTAGCTTTAAAACTATAAAGGGATTTCTTGTGTACAGGAAGTTGACTTGTTTCTGGCTGATTCTAGGGTTGGCAGTATTAGCCAAATAGTGAAAGGCTGGTTTCTACTCTGAGAAATCAGAACATGATCTATGCATAGGAAAGTCCCCCAGTTAGGTTACAAGCCAGCTTCGAACATCTTCCGATCCCAACTGAGGGCCAGGATCTCTGACAATCACTCCTCTCTTTGAGAGAAACTATAGAGGAAGACGAGGTATACACTTCCAGGAGGAAGAAGTACAAGAAGGAAAGAGACAGAGACCAGTTTCTAGGAATTTATTATAATCTATATGCTGCTTCTTTGGCTTTTGCTCTACTGCATATGCACACATGCTCAAACACTCAAGAGGGCCCTGATGAATGGCCCAAACACAGAGATTACAGCCAATTGGTAGGAAGTCAGAAGGCCCGCTGCCCAGTCTCCTCCTCTCCTATCTTTCCATCTGATGCAGCAGCCATAGTCAAGGGCATTTAGTAGGTTCCTGGTAAATCTCTGTGGATAAGGATGATGACATTGAACCTGGGGGCGGGGGGTTAGTCTAGAAAGAAGAAATAAAGCATAAAGAAGGACCCTTAATTAAAAGGAACTAGGAAAGGTCAGAGATCTTAAGAGACCCTGGTGCACAGCCAAAGAGCTAGGCCCTAGTTTGTCAAAGTGATTGGAAGATAGCCACAGCTTCCTCCCCAGCTCTGCTGTCATGTAAATTAATTACTTGTTGCATCTCCACTGTCAGAATCATCCTAGGGGGGAAAAAAAGACAAAAGCACCTGTAAAGTCTGCAACAAGTGAACATTTGTGTTTACAAACACCGCTTACTTCCTCTTGCTCTCCAAGTTTTCCTTCATGATTATCTGAGTCACATAACTTTTGGGGAGGCTAATACAGAAAGATTTGAACTTTGTAAAATAAAATAAACCACTGGTACTCAATAAACAGCACTGTGTCATGCATCATTTAGTTTCAGAATTTCAACTGATGCCTCTGCTCCTTACAGCTGTAAAGATAGTTAACAGGGCCAGGTCTGCTCCAGGATGGAGAAGTAGAGGGGAAAATGAAAGTGAGAATGGTCTTGCTGGGGTTTTCCAAAGCCTGGAGAAGAACATTCGACCTCTTGTGTCAAATTCAGATTTGGCTAACATGCACTGAGAACTATTGTACATGAGGGACTGAGACAGACGTTTTCTAGTATCTTATTTTTAAGAACTAAAAGGGAACTGCAGAGTTGAGGGACAGGCTTTACTTACATCCAGGTCATCCATGGCAGGGGGAGGTCTCTTGGTGCTGACCTTCTTCAAAAGCTAGTGGGAAGAGAAAAGTAGTCACAAAAGAGGAAAAAGGGTGAGGGAAGAGCAACCTGCATACTGAGAGATCACAGGAGAATGGTCCCAGCCAGAAAATCACCCTATCTTCCAAACCTCTAACACATCACTGGAATGAATTGGAGAAAAGTAAATTGATCCTCTTTTTAAAGTAAATTTAAACACACATAGAGCACCCCCTTACTAATCCAGGTTGGGGTCTGTTAGTGTTCTTGTAACTTGAACAAACAGTAGCTGAAATTCTGAACCCAAATAACAATGGCAGGGTGCAATTTATTGGGAACTTTTAATGTGACTTTTTATGGTGCTCAGTTTAAACTTCCTATGAAGTTGGTCTGGCTCAAGAAAACACACACCCACACAGAAAATAGAAGAGAGAACAAAAATTACAGAAAAGTAGGAAAAGGTTTTGTCAAACTTTTTCAGAACACAGGCTCTACTCTGTAAATAGTGAGTGAATCTATGTATACAATTCACTAAAAGAATATTCATTTCTCCCATCCCTACTAAATATTGCATAAAATACATAAAGAATATCAGCACTGATGAGCAGCTGCATAGGAAGCTCATATATCTCTGATTAGCCCTGAAGACAATCCTCCAGAGAAATGTGTGCAGAGACACAGAGAATGATCGAGATGGGCAAAAAATGGCATTACCTCTGCATAATGTTCCACCTGAGCCAGCTCCACCTCTTCATCCCCTTCCCAGTCTCTCCAATTATCAAAGTCCACAGACAACCACACCGGCTGCAAGAGGAAGCCTGAGAGTCACAAGCCAGGAAGGCAGCAGCTGAAGTGCATAGAAGAGTGTGGGTACATTCATAGAAGCATGGTTGGGGGAAAGAATGTCAATGGAGGTACAGTCTTCCCAAAAGCACCCCTTTGACTAAGCCCCCTCTGGGTTCCATGTCATTATCATTATCCACAGAGATTTGCCGGGAAACTACTAAATGCCAAGCACAATGCCAGGAATTATAGGGGAAGGAAAAGCATAGAAATTCTGCCCTCTGGGAAAAGAATGAATAGGGAAATACATCTGGAAATTTAACTGTATCTTAAAGCATCATAGGGTCAACCAAGCAAGACATGGAGTCAGAAACAACACTTTAAGATCCATGTTCCAAGTTCCCACACTGAGACAGGGAAGGAAGTTATTCACTCATTCATTTAACAGATATTTATTGAACACACACTATGGGCCACACTCTGAGTTTGGCACTGGGATTATAAAAATGTTCAATACGTAGTCCCAGCCATCAAAAAGCAATCGCAAGAGAGAAATGTATATAAATTGCTATAATACAGTATGAAAAATGTGGTGGTAGGTTATATAGAGGATATTCTGGGAACCTAGCCTTCTTGAAATAGTAGGACCTTGAAGGATGAGTAGGGGTTAGGTGGGAGAAGGTAGTGGGGATAGAGGCTCTTCAGGAAGAAGGTACAGCTTGAGCAAAGGTACAGAGTTGAGAAATAGCCTGATATGTGCAAAAGAGCTGCAAGGGGTTTGCTGTGGCTGGAATATGAAGTTTGAGGCAGAGAATAATGAGCTATACTGCAGAGATATGGCATGCACTGATATCTCATGCTATGGTACTTGGACTTGAACCCAAATGGTAGAAGTTACAAGCTCAAATGCCTGAAGGAGTCAGGGAGATAATGAAAAGGAGTAAAGTGAGGTGCACCACATGCCCGATTTAAAGCTCCAGCTCTTAGCATTTGGAAATTTAGACCAACGTGGCCAGAGTCTTCATTTTCTGAGAGAAGCTGATAAGCTGAATTTTTAGGTGAAATCTCCACATTTTATATGTCAGTAACTAATCAAAAATTCTAAATGTCACCAATCAAAATAATTTTTAACACTGTGAAGACTGCTGAACCAAATTTGAGAGCCAGATGAAATCAGCAAACAGCCAATTTTCAACCTGTAGAAGAAAAGAAGCTATTGGAAGATATTAAGGAGTTAGGGGCGGGGAGTGACAGGGTCAAATGTGTGGTTTAGACAAACCATGCTGGGAGAAATGTATTAGATAGATGGGGGTGGCACTGAAAATACACAACAAACTCAACCAGTGATGGATGAGGCCTGAATTAGGAAGAGATGAAGTAATGCATTTAATACTATGTAGAAGGTCAAATATTCAGGACCTGATGAGAGATTAAATGCTGATTGGAAAGGAAGCAAAGGTGATTTCCAGACCTAAGCTGGGTACTTGGGTACATGGATAGAGAGCATAGGAGAAAGAGCAGGCTAGTCCCTACCTTGATATCCTCCTTGGTAAGCCGGGGCCAAGCCACCTTTTCCTTCCATTTCCTCACAAAGCAAGTAATGGAGCGGCCAGAGCGCTTATCCTGGGAGTCCTGCCAGATAGAAAACCTCATTATTAGGGTCTGAGGTTTAAAGTGAATCTCCCATTTCCCAGGCAGCCTTCCCATCCAGACCTTACGGTCCCACCCCACCCTTACCTTGGAGTTCACTTTGGCATAGAACTCAATCTCATTATACAACTCCACTCCATCTGCATTCTTGCAGCTGAAGAAGAAATGCAGCTGAGATGCAGGAGGCAGAGTGTGGGGGAATTAGGAGAAGGGAAAGTTTTCCCGGAAGCCAGGTCTTTCAGAGGGGGGTGCATTACCTAAACACAATGCGGTGGTCTTCTAGGAGCACATGGACGTCAGTGCTGTCCTCAACACAAAACTCCATGAACACATACTTGGGCCTGTCGTACCACAGCGTCCGGGCATGCTGCCTGAAGAGGAGTTGAGGCGGGGCTTCATAGGGATGGGAGAGGGAAGACTGAGGGCATTTGAGAAAGATGGGAGGAAGGGAAAATGCACCCCTGTCAAAGTGGAGCTAAATGAGACAAAAGGGGGGTGGAAGGCGAGTGACTGGAGTGGGTGTGTGTGGTGAAGGTGAACCTGGGGACAACAAACGTGTGAGAATAGAGAGGTAGGGAGTTATGGAGAACATCGAGGTCACACACTGCCCCTCATCACCCCAAAGTTACAGATACCTGGGGTCTGTGGTCCCCATGGTACCTCGCAGAAATTGGAGCGCCCAGAAAATGTGGAACGAGAAATCTCCACGGAAAAGGGCAGCCGGAAACACTCACCGTGCCATGGCGGCTCCTACTACCCGGTGGTATTTGGAGTCAGAGGCAAGGACTGCTATCTTTAGATCCTGGGGACGCCCCCAGCAGCTGCCTCTCCTTATATGGTCGGGGGAAAGGTTTAGAGGCAAGTGGGATACTGCCCTATAGTCAAGGGGGCCGCACTCGGGAGAAATTCGGGAGAGCATAATCCTTGCAACCCTTCAGATCTTGGGGTCTGCAGATTAGGAAGGGATGACCCACCCAGTGGGACCAGAGCCACGGCTACACTACACTTGATACACACGGAATAACTATCTCGGCTTCATTCACCTGTTTTTCCGATGCTTAGTAAACTCAGTGCCTGATTCACAGTAAGGTGCTCCATAAAAAATTATTGGCCTGAATTAAATCCCCTGGGAAGGCCCGCCCTCGGTGACGTCTGCAACTCGGTGACGTCTAAAGCCTGCCCACCGGTTCCTCGGGTTCCCCGGAAGCGCGCCGTTGCCATGGCAGCAAGGTGGCGCGGCTGACGTGTGGCGGCGTTTCCGGGAAAATGGCGGCTGTCGAAGCAGCTGCGGAGCCACTAACGGTGGTGGCGGCCGTTGGACTAAAGGCGGAGAACGAAGAGGAGGAAGAAGAGGAGTCGCTGCCACCGTTCGAGGCGGTGCGCTGGGCCCCAGTGGGGGCAGTGGCGGAGGCCGGGCCTGGGGCGACTGTATTTTCAGGAGAGGCGGCGGCCGAGGAGCCCGGCCCGACCCCGGGCTCCCCGCCCGACTCGCCTGGCCGGACGCTGCGGCAGCTGCGGGCAGAGCGGCGGCGGCTAGACTCGGCGCTGCTCGCGCTGTCCTCTCACTTCGCTCAGGTGCAGTTCCGCTTGCGCCAGGTGGTGCGCGGGGCGCCGGCGGAGCAGCAGCGCCTCCTGCGCGAGCTCGAGGATTTCGCCTTTCGCGGCTGCCCTCACGTCCTGGGTTATGGGGAGCCCGAGGACACTGCCAGCGACGAGGCCGACGGGCTGCTGGAGATCCAGCCACGGTTGCGGGGCGAGGACCAGGTGAGCAGCTGGGGCTAGGCCCGGAGGGATATGGGAATGGGATAGGGTTGGGTAAGTGGCGGTGCAGAGGAGAATGAAGGCAGCTGGAAGTGAGAAGCCGACCGTTCGTGCGTCCGAGACAAAGACTGAGAAAAGTGTTCGGGGCCCCCGAAAGGCAGGAACCTGATTGTGAGAGGTGTCGGGTGTGATGACATGAAGGGCAGAGGAGCAGTGAGCGAAGATAGTATTCAGAGGGCAACAGAGCGAGCAACCGAAGCACTGCTGCTCTCGCTCACGTTGCTGTCACCTCATTAACTAAGTGCTTGTACCTTTGCCGATAGAGTGCCCCGACCCTGTGGATGGGGAGAATTGGCTAGTGAAGGGCAAGTGAATTTGAATCCATGAAAATTTAGATCTACTCTCTGCCCCTGCTTTCCTGGAATCTAGAGAATCTTTAATCTTTAGACTCTTGTCTGAGTGAGAGCTCTGGTGGACAGCAAATTAAAAGAAACACAATTCCTGATTTTATGAATTTCCTAATTATGGTATTTTATAACTCCTTCCCCATCCTACTGCATAACTAGGTATTCTAAATGAGGCCTCTTTGGTAACAGACATGATCCATTCACTTAGCCTACCCCCAAGAAATTACAAGAATCTGTATACCACACCCAGTGAATGTTTTCATACACTCTCTGGAAGGGCACAGTTGTACATAGGTGTTAAAGAGACTCACCATCTTTTCTCCACCTTTTTATTCTTCAAGTTACAACCTAAATGTGGCTTTCTTCCCACTTAAGTTGGTTTAAACCAAGAAGACTTATCAGTAACAGATACTGAACTGTTTATTTTAATCTGAAATGTTCCAGCGGAATCCTGTGTTTACTGTTCCACCCTTCTCTTCACATACCCACAGCTTCTCAAGGAGCAGGCACCTCAGTTGCCAGACATTTAAGGAATAGAAAGGATAGAAAGAGTTATTGTGGCCAGGCTCTGTTTAGGGGTGAGGAGCACCAAAGGTTCCCTGTGGATGTGGTGCTCTTTTGGTTGTTCATTTCACTTTTAGAGACACAGAACGGCAAAAAAACAACAACAACAAAAACAAAACAAAACAAAAAAAAGTGTAGCACTCAAAAACACCTAACAAGCAGCCATAATCTTGTGTGTATATATTGACACATGAACAGATAGTGCCAAAGTAGAGGGTATATGTGAACCAAATGATTTACTTATCAGTTCCAGATATTTTTAAACCAGTATTTAATTCCACTTCATACTAGAAATTATTTTTTATTTCCTGCCTTTCACTGGAACTCATCATTCTGACCTATTAAACTTGTTTGTTCACATTCCAATAAACAGCATACTAGAACTACCATGGCAAGTGACAAGAGTTCAGCAGACATTCTCATGAAAATGGAATCAAGATTTATGACTGGTTTCTTTCTTCCTTGGCTTCATAAAGTTGGGATACAATGAAAATACAAAGAAAGTTTATCCAGTTCTTGCTCCTTGGGCTAGTTAGACAACTTCCTCCATAGTTCATTATAGCATCCCCCCTTGTCCAAGGGGAATATAATCCAAGGCTCCCAATGGATGCCCGATACCTTGGATAATATCAAACTTATATACTTCATTTTTTCCTATACTTCCTTACCTATGTTAAAGTTTAATTCATAAATTAGAAACAATAGATTAACAACAATAATAAAATAGGACAATTATAACAATATACTAATATAATATAACAGTATACTAATATAATATAATAAAAGTTATGTAGATGTTTTTAGACCATTAGTAAGTAAAATAAGGGTAACCTGAACCCAAGCACTACAACACAGCAACAATCAGTCCGATAACCAGAATGACTACTAAGTGACTAGTGGGGCAGGTGGTGCATACAGCGTGGATACCTGGGTACTCTAGACAAAGGAGTGATTCAGATCCACATTTCATCACACTGCTCAGAATGGTGCACAATTTAAAACACATGAAGTGTTTATTTCTGGAATTTTCTATTTAATATTTTTGGACTTCAGTTGACCGCAGGCGACTGAAACCACAAAAAGCGAAACCACAGATAAGAGTGGACTATGAATTTGGAATGTTGTTTTATACCAGATTCAGTTCAGTAACATACGACAAATGTGTATTGAGAGCTAGGCACCATGCGAGGCCTCTGGGGTAGAATGGCAAGACATTCATAGACTGGAGGAGATAGAATCCTAATCAAATAACATGAGCTAAAGTAGAAGTATGTACAAAACACAGAGGGGGAAATGATGCCTGGGGAACTCGAGGAAACCTCTTAAAGGATAGCTAGGCCTCTTGGGGGAGAGGCATAGCGTTATAAGGAAAACCACAACTCTCGGAAAAGATTGGAGGGGGAGTATCCTGAGAGAAGGCTTCTTTCATGTTGAATAAAGCTAAAGCAAGAGGATTACTTTTTAAATAGCTCGAACAGAAAGTTAATTTGTTTTTCATCTGTTCTCTTTCATACCTTACTTCTGGAGGGCTTGGTAAGTACCATTTTAAGGTTAAATGTAATATCCTATAGGCTTCTAGTTTAAAATGCAGTCTTACACATACATGATTTGCTAGGTTTGCTTTGCTTTGTTTTTGATACTCAAAAAAGGCATAGAAGAACCAGTGTTTGAGTATACATTACCAAGACTTTGCCACCCTGAAGGGATTTTAATCATTTAAATGCAGAAACTCCTTGGTGGCCAACAGTGAGAAAAGTAGTCACTGCTCAGGGAAACTTACTAGACATTTTTTTAAAACACTCCTACCTTCTCACCCCCATTATTTGACTTTGGATTTTTTTCACCACCCTAAGCATCTGCATTTATTCTTTTGATATTGCAGAAGTCTATAATACATTGGAGGGGCTCTGAACATTTAAAAAACTGGTTTTGAGTTATAAAACCTTTATCTACACCCTTCCTTCCAGATTCTCTTGCAAAATTTGGCTGCAGAAAATATTCAGGAGTTGTTCTGTGGTAATTGGCTGTGGAGGACAGCATATCTAATTCCTGAGAGGCTGTCTTGGCTAAGATAAATTGTCTCAATCCTAACTAGACCTTTGGAAGAAAAAAAAAAAGCAGTCTTAACAAAAGGCCCCATTGTGTTCATATCCTATTTCCAATGAGGGATAAATACTTAAAGAAAACACAGATTTAATCAATTGCCCTGGATGAAATAATTACTTATTTTGAACCTATCTTATAAATTCCATATTTCATTTGGATTATTTGGAAACATTTTATATTTTCCTAGTCATCGTTGGCTTGAGAGGATTCTGAATGTTCTCTGAATTTTCCTTTTCCTATGAAATAAACCTAAATATTTTCTCATCTTAGAGTGAGCAGGAGAAACGGGAACGTCTAGAAACCCAAAGGGAGAAGCAGAAGGAACTGATACTTCAGCTGAAAACCCAGCTAGATGACCTGGAAACCTTTGCCTATCAAGAAGGCAATTATGACTCCCTCCCGCAGTCCATGGTCTTAGAAAGACAGCGGGTAAGTAGACAACAGGTATCTCCACCACTACCTAAGTTTATCTTGTTGCTTTCAGCGTTTACAGGACATTCTTTCCTAGCTTGTTTGCCCTTGGCCTTACTGAGAATTCCTTCACTGGCCCAAATCAAAGAGAAATTTTACTATTACATGGGACCATTCTTTATTCACACATGGAAACACAAGTTCCAAAGATTCATAATATGATGACTGAGCCCTTTCTTTTTGGTAGTTATTAATAATAGTAGTATTATATAATATTAACAATATAACTCTTTTATTTGATCATTAAAACAGTTCTACTTGGGCACATCATACAATTTAAACTAGCTTTTTTCCCTCACAACCAGTTGGTAACTATTCTAGGAATCCAGACTGACATTAATGCTGTATTTATTTAAGCAACACCTGGACAGATAGGTAAATTTGCTGGTAGAAATACAGCTACAGCCTCCCCTAGATGTGTCTCCCTGAGACGTGGCTGTTTCTATGGCTGGGCTGGAGTTACATTATCTAGATTTTCTTGTTCCTAACATTATCACTAGGATATTTTGGCTTTAATGTACCTTGATGTTTTGTAAAGATTTTTCATTGGAAAAAGGGATTAGAAGGACTAGAACTAAGAAAAATTAGGATTTACTCCCTTGAAGGCCTTGGGAGAAGCTAAGTATGAGGCTTTTTGGGTCATCAGCCACTTTGGATTATTCACACTGTTGTTCTCAAGTGAAACTTGCCTGGCTTGGTGGAACATTTGCAGTGAGAGGAGCTATTTCTGTCAGTGAGCAACCAAGTGTTCTCGTTACTCTCAGAGAAGAAAAGGGTCTCCCCTCACCATGATCAGCAATTACATCATTTTCTCCGATGAATTTGGAAGCTCTCTGTATCTTTGATTTCTGTTTAAGGGTAGAAGGCATACTAGTAAAGATTCCCCTTCCTAACCTTCTCCCTGAAACTTTCAAAAGGTATGCTCATTGCTTGTGTTTTTTATAGGTGATCATAGATGAGTTAATAAAGAAACTGGACATGAATCTGAATGAGGACATCAGTTCACTGTCCACTGAAGAGCTTCGACAGCGCGTGGATGCAGCTGTGGCTCAGATCGTCAACCCAGCCCGAGTGAAAGAACAGTTAGTTGAGCAGCTGAAAACTCAGATCCGAGACCTTGAGATGTTCATCAACTTCATCCAAGGTCAGAGGAGCAGGTGGGAAGAGGAGGGTTGACAGACGTTATGATAATTATATGTTTTCTGAGTACTAATACCTGAAAGCGCCAATCTTGATGTACTATTTATCAAGTTTGATCAGTCAATAAGGGAGACAGTATGGTAGAGTAGAAAGAACATGAATTTTGGAACGGGTAGTTAAAATCCCAGCTCCGCCACTTACTGGTTTCATGTCCTTGGGCAGGTTCCTAACCTATTTGGTCCCACTCTCCTCACCCATAAAATGATTCACGCTTCCTTCACTCAGCAAATATTGAGCCAGCAACTATACGCCAATCACTGTTCTACACACTTAAATGAGATATATTTGTGAAAGTTTTGTCATGTGGTAGGCACTAGTAAATATTATTTTTCCTTTAAAAAACCGCCATAAAAAGGCTAAATAAGTATCTCTTCTTTGTAACTTCTGATTACAGATGAAGTGGGGAGCCCGTTGCAGACAGATAGTGGACACTGTGATTGCAAAGCCAATGGGAAGATAGGAAATGGCCCCACCAGAACAAGCAGCAGCAGACTGCCTCCGGGAAACAGTAAACGTGAGTAAACAGATTAGGCAAATCTATAGTGTCAGAAAGTATATTAGTGGCTGCATAGGGCTTGGGTTGGGGATAAACTGTGAATGGGAAATGCTAATGGTACAGTGTGTTTTGGTGGGATGATGGTTACACAATTCTGTGAGTATACTAAAAAACCACTGAACTATATACTTTTAAGTGGGTGGATTCTATGGTATGTGAATGATATCTCAATATAGCTGTCGATTAACCAAAAAAGGGGAAGTCCAGCAGCATCCTTAACCAGTGACATCCTGGGTAGCTCTGGGCTTTATGTGGAACCCATACATAACTCAGAAGCAAGACTTGATCTCAGCTTGTGGCTTGTCAGATGTACTTCTTTTTCATTGTGGCCCTAACTAATGAGCCATTATGTTTTCTAAACAGAAAAGACAGAAGATGTGAAGAGAGTTCGAGAGACAGGGGTACACCTGATGCGGCGAGCACTGGCAGTGCTCCAGATCTTTGCTGTTAGTCAATTTGGTTGTGCCACAGGCCAGATCCCACAAACCCTGTGGCCAAGGGGCCAGGCTGACAGGGACTACTCTCCCTTATTGAAGAGGCTAGAGGTGTCAGTAGACAGAGTGAAGCAGCTAGCCTTAAGGCACCAGCCACATGACCACGTCATCACCTCTGCCAGCCTCCAGGACCTCTCTCTGGGAGGCAAGGATGAGCTGACTACTGCTGTGCGGAAGGAGCTGACGGTGGCTGTGAGGGACCTCCTGGCCCATGGATTATATGCCACCTCACCAGGGATGAGCCTTGTAATGGCCCCCATTGCTTGTTTGCTGCCAGCCTTCTCCTCAGCCCCTGAAACCATGCACCCCTGGGAGCTCTTCATAAAGTACTACCACGCTAAGAATGGCCGTGCTTATGTGGAATCCCCAGCCCGGAAGCTCTCCCAGTCCTTTGCCCTGCCTGTTATGGGAGGCAGTGTTGTAACCCCCAAACAGAGCCTACTGACAGCCATACACATGGTGCTGACAGAGCATGACCCTTTTAAGCGCAGTGCAGACTCAGAGTTGAAGGCCTTGGTGTGCATGGCATTGAATGAGCAGCGTCTCGTCTCCTGGGTGAACCTCATCTGCAAGTCAGGGTCACTCATTGAGCCCCACTACCAGCCCTGGAGCTACATGGCACACACAGGCTTTGAGAGTGCCCTCAACCTGCTCAGTCGCCTCAGCAGCCTCAAGTTCAGCCTCCCTGTAGACCTTGCTGTGCGCCAGCTCAAGAACATCAAAGATGCCTTTTAATGGGAATGCCCTGGCCCTACCCCACCACCTTGCTCAGTGAGGAAAGATGATTAGTCTTCAAGGTGTGGAGAAAGGAGTAGGAGAAAGGATTAAAGACGTTTTCTCCAGCCAAATGACTGCAAAGTCTCATTTCCCCACCAGCGAAACATCTCAGAAAGAAATTCTGAAGACTCACTTGTTTAAAGATTCTTCCGTGGTGTATAACCACAGTGTACATGTGGCACATAAATCAGTCATGGCACACAGTTAATGCACCAACTCCTCATGCCATGTCTGACTTTCAGAAAACCCAGGTTGCACAATTACCATTCTCTTTATGACTGTGAGTGGCAACATGAATGAGTCATTGGTCCTGGAAGACATTTTTCTTGAGGCTCCCGTTAGTCAAGTTGGGAGCCAGGGTTAAGGGAGGCTATGTATATTCAATAGCTGCCTCTAAAACTAGGAATAGGAATATTCTGAGGACACTTTCTAAGGGAATTAACCACAAGTTGATTTTAATATGAGCCCTTTTTCATGTAGAGGTAAGAACTGAAATCTGTTCCTGGCAAGGTGGTTCTCTTCTCACGGCACAAACAATGGTCTTCTGGTTTTGGAGCTGGTTGTTTATAAGGAATGACAACCATTATCTGGTACTATGTCCTCTGGCAAGTAACCTTTCCCCTCTGCACCTCCCAACGAGACTCTGATAATCTCAGAAGTAGATGTGTTAGAAGTTTACTCCTTGAATCATTGTCACCCAAGGCAAGTGTGAATAGGAAAACTGATCAGCAGGCAACTCCTTCCAGGGCTGTGACTCCTCTTGTCCTGGAAGCTGGATGATGGAGGAAGTCTGATCATGGGATAAATATACATAGCTTGGGAAATAAGACAGGTCAGTGTGTTGACAGACAAGGGACTAAATACTTCACTGTAAAACTGACTCTAGAGTGGTCCTATTTGATTTTCAGTATTTCAGCCTTTTTAGTTGATATTTGTCATTCAGCCTATGTACAGCTCCAGGACTGACCAAAGATGGGCAAAGTGTATCACTTTCCGGAAAACCAAATGGGCCCCCAACACTACTGATTCAGCATTATGTCATGTATTAAATTGCCAGCTGCACTTTGTGTCTGCACTATTATGTAGTGCATTTTACCTTAAATTTTTTTAGCAATGTTATTTAAGATGTATTGTTGATAATTCATTAGAATTCGTTCTCCATCTGTGTGAAACAGAATAAATGTAAAATGCTGTGAAAAAAGTGATATATGTGTGATTGCTAATAAAATCCTGGTAATTTGTGTAGATACCCTGCACATACCTTAGAGACCCTTGGCTTTGGCTGTAAGTCTTGTCTGGGCATTATCAGGCCATCTGATCCAGATCATTTCTTTGAGCTATGTCTAGCTCCTAGCCTTTCTGCCTCTTCTCTGCTCTCTGCCCAAGATCAGCTCAGCTTTGGTGGTGGTTTTTTGCCCCCTGACTAAATTTACTAAAAAGTGCCCTATCTCGCCCAGGCCTCCAGTCCCATCCCCACAGCAGCCACCACACATGCCACTTCTGGAACTGGCACTTATAAATCCATTTGTCTGGATATCATTTAGGTTGGGTGACAACTGCTATAGCCATCTGGCATAGCCCTGGGTCAACCCAGTATTATCTATTTTAATCCTCAAAGACTAATTTGTATTAAGGTTTTGTGCTGGCATCATGGGAAGCATTTTTGTATGTATCATCCTAATTTAATTTTCACTACTTGTAAGGCAGGACAATATTGTCCCCATTTATAGTTGAGGAAACTATAAACTACAGAAAGGTGAGTATTTTGTTTGAGTTTACATGATGAAAGAACTGGAATTTGAACTCTGATTGCCTGAATCTATATTCTAGGTAAGTCAACAGCCTATTTAATGTTGTCATGTTACCTCACTGTATCATGCTGCTTCTTGATCTTTTGTTCCTCTCCCTCCTTTCTCAAAGTAAGATCTATCTATAGATCATATGGCTCCACTCCGGACCTGAACTGGAATCTGTTGGGTTGAAGGTGCATCTTTAATAAACAACCCAGGCAATTCTGATGCACACAAAAGTTAGGGGCTACTGAATAACTGAGGCTGGTTCTGTTAGGGAGCAGATGGAAAGGGATAGAAAAGATTTAAAAGACAAGGCAAAATTCACAAGATTTAGTTACTAATTTTATTTGGAGAGAGTATGTGAGAAGAGTCCAAGGCAATTATTAGATTTCAGGGTTTGGCTTCTGTTTTTTAAGGAAGCCACAGCAAAAGAGTCAAAAGCAGATAAGGAAGCTGGGAGAAGACAGTGGAGATGGAAATGGACAAGGCATTGTGTGGTATGGTGGAAAGAGCACTGGGTCTGGAATGGGGAGACCTTGCTCTGCATCATCAACTCTGTGACTTTGCTGCTCCAGAACTGTCCTCTCATCTTTGAGAGGCCAGAGTAGATGATTTCTAAGGCCCCTTTCAACTCTAAAATGTCATATTGCTAATTAAAGAAGAAAATGTTTTAATTGACCATAGAAATAAAAGTACGTAATTAGGATGCTGAACTGTTGTAATGGGGTCCCAATGGCTGCAGGGGAAAAAAATGGTCCCTGGAGAGCTTCAAGAAAATTGATGAAATCCTGATTGGTCCCACCACTTGCCCAAGATCAATCCTATAGATTTTTTGATGTTCAGATGAGCAAAAAACTGTAAGATGGTTTCTCTCTCTTGAACTTGGAAGATAAAGAACCATCTAAAAACACTCCTCCAGTGAGTGATGGGAATAATTCCTGTCTGAAAGCCAACTAGACCTGAGTTCAAACCTAGATTTGAATCCCATCTATGCTACTAATTAGGCTCAACCTTGGATAAAAATCTCAATTTCTTCATGTCTAAAAGGTAGAAAAATAGGCTGTTGACTTACCCAAAGTGCCTAGCACAAGAGTAAATGCTTAGTGTGGTGACAGGGTAAACAGTATGGGATCAGAAGGCCTGCTTGAGTCTGTGTCCCTGCTCCACCACTTGCTAGCTGTAGACTTTGGGCAACGTAATCTCTAAACCTCAGTTTCTTCAACAGTAGAATGGAAATAATAGTATCTATCTCTTAGTGTTATCATGAGGATCAAGTGAAATACGTAAATATAGTAACTAGACTTAGCATAGGGTAAGCAGCTATTATCACCATCATCATTGACCACCAACACTGCTAGTCTGTAATGTCTGTAACTAGACTCTAAATGGCGGAGGCAAGTATCCTTGTTTGATTGATTTGCGTCCCTCCTTCCTTACACCTAACAGTTCACACAGTGGTCACTAAAAATTGTGCTATTTTATTAACTTCTTTCAAGGCCAGAAAAGTAAATTTCAAATTGTGAGCCCCTCCCAGCGTCAGAGAAAGGAACTACAACCAAAGAGCAGCGAAGCAGCAGAGTCAAAAAGTTGAGCGCTTTCAAGCCTTGCGCTTCCCAGTGTACGCTAAAGACTACTTTTTGACCTTTATAAATTGCTGGAGCCACTAATAAAATTTGACTTGAGTAAATGAACGGCCAGGCCGTGCTTTCCCACAATAGCTTCTTTTCCCCTCTACCCAGAGTCTGAGCCCCACGCAAGAGGCGGGGCGAGGCCTGAGGGGCGGGACCGGAACTGAGATCATCTTTCTCCGGGGTGAAAGGTTAGCGGAAGAGTGGTTCTTTCCTTTCTGCTGTAGGCCCGAGTGGATGTTGTCGGTGAGTGGAGGCTTGGGGAGGGTCTTACAATCCGCTGCCATCCGCGGCCGGGGGGTCGAGTTGCGGGGCGGCGACGGGTACTTACAGTTCCTCTCTTTGTGGCGGCTTCGTAAGTGGGTCGTGTCCTGGGAGCAGGGCCCGCAGGACGGGGCCAAGACGACAGTGAGCGTAGCCTGAAGTTCCGGACTCGCAGCCTGCGCTTGCGGATTTCTAAGCGACCTCTTTTTATCTGCAGAAATGGGCAAGTTTATGAAACCCGGGAAGGTAGTGTTAGTCCTGGCTGGACGCTACTCCGGACGCAAAGCAGTCATCGTGAAGGTACCAGTCTCGCGAGCTTTTATACGGCATTTCCCAGGAATCTGGCCGGTTTCGGAGGGCGGGCACTCTTGGAATTCAAGAACTAGTTTTGGGACCTGAACTACTGAGCATTGCAGGTGGGGGTAGGGGTGAGTGCATAAGGGCTTTTGGAAGAGAAAGGAAAAACAAATGTGGTTTGAATTGGGTAGCTAATAGAACGCGTTCTCCACAAAAAGGCTTTAAATAATTGGACAGTGTTTGTTGAACGCTTGCTTGGTTCCTGGCCGGATTGATTGCCTTATAGGTGTTTTCATGTCAAATCGATAGGGGATTTCCTTTCTGCTACTAGGTTTAGATATGTTCAGTAATTCACCAGAGGTCAAACAGGTAATAAATGTTGCATCAGGGATTCTGTAAAAAGAGGAGAAATTGTTTCTGTTCAAAATGGTCACTTAGCATATTTTAGCACTTTCCTCTTTGTCTTCTGCCTACATCGTTCAGCCTCCTGAGATGTCCCTAAGCGCTGGCCCCAAACAGTAGTGCTTTTGGCTGTTTTGGGGACACCGATATACCCCCGGTTCCCCTTCTCTCATCTACCTGAGACTGGTTTTCAGAGTTAGGCTGCCAGTTTTGGAATCCTGCCTCTACCCCTTACTAGTAGTGCAATCGTGGAGGAAGTTAAGAATTGTAAAGTTCCAAGAACAGTGTTTGGCACACAGCAAGCACTTCATAAATGTTAACTTATTTTTAAATCTCTTACCCTCCCTGGAACCTCTCCAGAATCTTCCTGGTGGGAATGAACACTGCCCTTACCCCTACTATTTTTGGGGCATAGCACTTGGTGTCTGCTTTGTGGGTTTTTTTTCTGTATAATAGTGGGTTTCAGAGACCTGGGGGAGAGGTTATCTTTTTTAAAAATAACCCCGCTTACACCTTGCACAGGGCCTAATTGGGCCCTCAGTTGATAACAAATGTAATTCTTGCTCATTCAGAACATTGATGATGGCACCTCAGACCGCCCCTACAGCCATGCTCTGGTGGCTGGAATTGACCGCTATCCCCGCAAAGTGACAGCTGCCATGGGCAAGAAGAAAATTGCCAAGAGGTCAAAGATCAAATCTTTTGTGAAAGTTTATAACTACAATCACCTCATGCCCACAAGGTGAGCATTACAAGAATGGGAATAAAAGTCACTATTTCTTTAACCCCTCTCTGCACTGTTGAATAAGGAGACAGCCGTGTTGCCATTCCTGTGTGGGGAAGAAACATCGTTTTCTTTTTGTCACTTATAAAGTGGTTGTGATTTCTAGTCGTACCTCTTTCAGCCATCTTGGAGCCACGTTCCTATCATTTTCTGTGGTGATTGCGCTAACTTGGTGGAGCAGGATTGAAAAATCTCTCCCAAGCTTGCTCTTTAATGGTCTCTTTCACCTGAAAATTCTTTGTGCTGAATAAAGATTTGTTTCATTTGTTTGCATCTACAGTAAACACAGGCATAGGGTCTGGCCTGCCCTCTTCCATCCTCCACTCTCACAGATAGTTATTACAGGCTTTCACAAATGGTGAACAAATGAAAGCAAGTCTCCCTCAGTTCCGCTCGAATGCTGGGCCCTTTAGCTTCTGGCCTTTCAGAGTATTATTGCACAGCTCATAAACTTAGTAGGAAGATCATAAAGAAATATAAGATTTGAAAGAGTCCTGAACAATAATTAGCAAAACCCAGCAGCATGTGCCTTAAAGTTCTCTCTTGGGACTTCATATTTACACTTGGTTTGTTGACCTAAAATATAAAATAGCAGAGCAGTTTCTCAGGTTTTGGAAAGTGATGAGATTGAGGCAACTAACCACCCAGGTTTTGCACTGTCATATAATGAGACTCTGAGCCTGTGTAAGCAGAACTTAACAGCACTAAATACAATGGCTCTGAATGGAAAGCTAGCCACCCACTGTGATCAAAGTAGAGAAAATGTAATAAAGTGATAGTTCTTAGCTAGAAAATGAGTAATTCTATGTCACTGAGACTGTTAACATTGGGAATTTCCAAGGAATACTGTCAGGACTTTGGGACAGCTTTTGATGGTTGCTCCTGTGGAATCAGACCCTGACACTCCAGTGTCCCAGAAGGACTTGGGTAGCTATGTGAAGGCCCTGGCAGCATACAGGCTGATGCTACCTCTCCACCATTGTCCCCAGGTACTCTGTGGATATCCCTTTGGACAAAACTGTTGTCAACAAGGATGTCTTTAGAGACCCTGCTCTGAAACGCAAGGCCCGACGAGAAGCCAAGGTCAAGTTTGAAGAGAGGTAAGTAGGCTTTAGTGGTGGATGTTACAGTATGGTTTTACTAATTTCTCATGAAAGGAATTTTGTCTCTTTGTTCCTTTTCTCAATGATGTCCTTTTTTCTCTTCTAGGTACAAGACCGGCAAGAACAAATGGTTCTTCCAGAAGCTGCGGTTTTAGACCTTTTCTGTTTCAGTCATTAAAAGTCAAAAACTACCCCTTTGTCCGTTACGTGTATTATCAATTTTGGAAAGGAGAACGGTCATAAGATGAGAGACAATGGTTGAGGGAGGGGCTATGGGGAAATATAAAAGTTAATTTTGCCTTTAGAGACTTGCAAGGACTACGGTCCTTATCCTGGTAATTCTTTAATGATTTGGCTGTTCTCATTAGGTAAAGTGATCAGTACTACTGCACTGCTTCCCAAAAAAGCTATTCTTGGCATTTTCAGGTGCAGAATTTTTTGGCATCCCCGGCTTCGGCTCTACATAACTAGAGAACCTGAGCTACTCCTCCTACCACCTGCCTTGGACAACCAAAGGCCCCTTCGAGTGGGCACTGGCTACTTTGGATTAAGAACTACTAATCTGAAGTTCTCAAACCTTAGCACTGGTGGCTTGTCAAACCAGGGTGCCAGAGTCTCACCCTTTGACTTAGATTTAGTTGGTAAGAATTGCCAACAAGTCTGGTGATACTGATCTTCCAATGAGAACCACACCAGACGATACTGATGCAGCCCCAGAGCAGCCTTTCCTAGTGGGACCAGGCAGAGGTCAGTCCCCAAACAGCCTGGCTAGCACAGACTGGCAAGAAGGGGTGATTCTTGGAGCTTGGGATGCTTGTGACCCTGTTTTACTGATAAGACCAACTGAGCTCCTGCTAAGCTGCTAGACGGAACTAGGGTTCAGTCCTATACTTGTAAGCCTTGCACTTGGTACACTTCCACCCAGGATGGGGGGAGGGAGAGGGGAATAGAAAGGGGCTCAGTAAGTTATTCTTGGTGTAAAAACCTGTGTGCTTTCATTTGGGTCATCACAAGTATGGGGCATCTCTGTTGAGAAACTTAAGTAGCTTGTCAAGTCACAAATGGAACCAAATTTAAATCCTCCTTTGACAAAAATTTCAGGTTCTTTCCACTCTGCCTCAAGGCCCTAGTTCAAAGAATGTCCAACCAGGTTCGTTTACACGCTTCTGTTCCTAGGAGTGTAACCTTAGGCGAGTATATATATTTCTGTGTCAGAAATTTAGAAACTTACCTGTAAAATGGGAGGATAGAACCAAATTTACAGGGTAGTTGTGAAGATTTGAGTTTAATTCATGCAAAGCAGAACCAGTTTGGGGCAAGACACCTTTCAATAGATGCTATTACAATTTTGTGAACTTGAAGGGGCTCTCTGTCCTGGTGCCATTTGTCATTCAATTGTTTTATCAATGTCTGCATGTGCCCGCCATCATTCTGGACTCTAGGGAAATATCCATTAAGACAGCAGACAAAATTCTACCAATGGGCTTCTGCTGGGATTGATAGGGCATGAATGGTTGGGGCCAGAAATCGGTTTCCAGTTAATGGGGTATCTTTGAATCAGCTGGATGAAGTCTGCCAGACCAGGAAGACTCCTCCCAGGGGCGGGGAAACCAGCTGGGGGCGTGTGAGCATCGAAGGGCAGGGATTTCGCTGAAATGAAAGCGGAAGCAAAGAGCCTGTCCGCGGAACCGTCAGAATTGCCTTTCAGGTCCTGGGAGAGATCAAAGCCGCTTGGGAGAAACGAGTTTAGTCAGGGTGGGCTCTGCCACTTCGTGTCCAGCTCTGAATCCTCGGTGCTTGCCAACTAGTTACCAGGCCCATGTCAGTGACTCAAGATGAGGTAAGTGAGGAGGAGGGTGTTTGGGGTGGAAGAAGCTGGGCAACACTTCTCTTGGGTGGGAAACTACAGGGCTCAGCGGTTAAGCCTCTCCCCTGCCCATCTTAGAGCTGATGAGGTCTGGGGAGAAACCTGGGATTTCCTCTTCCCTATGGAGTTAGTCCCTAACCTACTGCCTCAAAGATAATTCGATAACCTGCACCTCAGGAGCACATGAATTCCTTATATGAATGTGCATTTTTCTTCCTAGTTTTCATCAGGTACTCAGAGGGTACTGTGGCCTGAAATGTTTGAAAATTGCTAAGGACAGTTCTAAACATTTAAGAAGTGCTCACACTCATCTCCTGAGATCTCCCCCAACAAATTATTTTCCTTCTGCTTGCAACTGAACTTAACCATGGGCCCTCCTCTGGGTCAGAGGAAGAAGTGTACCACCTCTGAGAACTGACCTTTTGCCTGTCTGCCGTGGTCCACCCTTTCCTGACCAGTGCATGCCCCTACTCATTCTGGACTAAGCTCTGTGAGGACTGGTTCCCAGTCTAGCCTGTTCACCATTATTCTCCAGTGCCTAGTACTATTCTTGGCTTGCAGGAGACAAACAGCTCTTGAGTGAATGAGTCTCACCACTCTCCAGTTTTTTCAGTCTTTCCTCCCCTAATACTACCCCATTTCAAATACACTGATTTATTTCTCACTTAAACCTTTTTCATTTGCCCATCAAATGTAAGAAGGAAGACCACAGGCTATCTAGAGCCAACCTGCCTGGTTCCAAATCCTGATTCTAATGTGGCCCCGGGCATGTTATTAGCCTCTCCTAAAGTTCACAGTGTAAGCCCCATTTTCTTATCTAAAAGATGGGAATGAAAGTAGCACCTCACAAGAATACCTACCTGCAGGAATTAAACTAGATAAGCTGTAAATTAATATAGTAAAAACTTAGCACACTGCTTGACACATACTAAGCGCTCAGTATATGTTCATTATTGTTAATATAATTGCTAACCTTTTCAGAACCCCAGGACCATCTTGTTTTACCCCTACCTCATGCCTACTTCTCGGCTAAAACTGCTCTTTTAAAGGGCCTTCACAGTTTAAAATGGAAGGAAGGAAAGAAGGAAGGTGGGTTCAGGAAACTTTTTGTTTTTTAATCACACGGAATTCATTATTAAGAGACAACATTTATTAATAACGTTTTGGTGTCTACCCAAAGTTTTTAATGTATTAATAAATATCCTTATTTATGGATATTTTATTAATGAATTAAAACTTTAAATCAACAGAATAGGGATCTTAATATAGTTTTAAATTCTGCTTTTTCGTCTTGTGAGCATTTTTCCACATCATATGTTCTTCATTAATATGTTTTTTAATTTTTACATAATATTTTATATTTATTTAGCTATTCCTCTTGTTGGACATTTCCTTCTTTTTGTTGTAAACAAGACTACAATAATAATCTTTGTACATGAACTTCTGACCATTTCCTTATAATAAGCAAGGCTGGCTTTTTGTTCCTCATCGAAGCTGTTCTGTTAGGGGCATTTGGCAGAGCTGCTGGCTCCTCCTCCTCCTTGAAACTCCTTCGCTCTTCACACCTCCCCTCTCCCTCGGGTTTCACTAGCCACTCCTCTGTACCTCCTTGTTCCCCCAACCTTAGTGTTGGATGCCCCAGAAATCAGCCCTACGACCTCTTTTCTATCTACACCCACCCCCTTGTTGCTCTCATTTAGCTTTGTGACTTTAAATCTCTCTGCATGAATAATTCCCAAATTTATACTGCTAGCCTGAATCTCTTCCCTGAATGCTAGATCAGATCGGTAGAGATAACTGCCACTATACATCTCTGCTGGGATGTCAGAGAGGGACTTCATACTTAACATGTTCAAAATAGCCCCCTAACTTTCTACCCCAAATCTCTTCCAGCCACAGTATTCCCCATTTCAGCAAATGTCTCTCCTTCCCTCCAGTTTCTCAGACCAAAAAGCTTAACGTCATCCCAGACTCTTCTCTTTCTTCTACATCCTATTTCCAATCCATTAGCAACTTTAGTCAATCTAGACTCTCGACTGCTCCTCACAACTTCCAATGCTGCCACCTGCTCCAAGCCACCAACGTTGTTCACCTGGACACTGTAATGGCCTCTTAAGTGGTCTCCCTGCTTGTGCCAACTCCCACATCTCTATTCACACAACAGCCAAGGAATCCTGTTAACATTTAAGGCTGCCTATGGTGTCCCCTCATGTTGAGTAAAAGGCCCTGAATGCTCCAACCCTGTTTCCTCTGTGACTTCATTTCCAACCAATTTCCCCTTGCTTCCTCTGTCCCAACCACATTGGCCTCCTTGCTATATTCTCCAAATACACCTGACAAACTCCTACCTCGAGGCCTTTGCATTTGCTGTTCTCTCTACGTAGAACTGTCCTCAACATGTATACATGGCTTACTCCTTCGTCTTCTTCAAGTGTGTGATCAGATATCTCAGCGAGGCCTATTCCGATCATCCTATTTAAAACTGTCCTCCAACATTCTCTGTCCTCCTTTCTCTGCTTTGTGTTTTTAACACTTATCACTAACATAAGGTATATTTGTTTATTTATTCTGCTTATTATCTGGCTTATCCTCTAGAATGTAAACTTCACAAAGAAGTTTTATCCGTTTTGTTTACTTCTGTGTCCCCAGAGGCTAGAACAGGGCCTGGCAGGTGGTAGATGCTCAGCTAATTGTTGAATGAGTAGGCAAATGAACAGTGAGTAAAAGCCTTTCTTGAAGCCCTATTTTTGCAGCTCCATTTCATCCCTCTTCCTGTGTGTCTGACACTACCCAATCCTGGCCTGGCCCTGCTTATCTCTGACCTGCTTATCTTCTCTATTCCTTCTCTGCATTCCTTTGTCTCTCCTGACCTCCGACCAGTCATCCTCAAAGATTACATTTTTAAAGCTCTGTCCTTCAGAGAGCTCTTCCGTCCTCTTGGCTTTGACCATCACCAAATGCTGTTCCATCCCAGAGCCTTATCCACCAAGTCCTCTTCCTGACCCTATGTGTCTTCAGTGGCCTTGGGTTTGATTTACTTTGACCCATTAGTTAAACTTGATGAATCTCTGGTTCCTCATCTATAAAAATGGGTCTTATTTAAATAGAAAATATGTAATATAGCATTTATTATGTGCCAAGCGCCACTGTTCCAAACAAAATGATATACAGGTGAAAACTGCTATTATGCACATTTTACCTGTGAGGAAAGAAAGGCACTGGAGTTAAATAACTTGAAGTAGTAAGAGGAGATGATGTAAGTCCCAGAGGTTTGGCCCCAGAATTTGCGGTCTTAACCGTTATGCTAAACTGCCTCCCAGTACTCCCGTGGTGAACATAGATAGCATGAGATTTTATCTTATGGGGTAGTGAGGTTCTAAACTCAGTGAGTAGGGCAGAAGAATGTATATAGTCGAAATTAACTTTAAATCATGAATTCATTCCTTAAGTATCCAGAATTTAAAATCTCTCAATGAGCTCGATGTAGAATAGATTGCAATTTTTTTTTCCAAATGGACATTGTCTTGCATTTAGAAACCATGTTATCATGTTATGTAAATAAAGAGTCTGTACAGTGGAATTCAAGTAAGTGACTACAGCCAGCCTGTGTTGTCTTTAAGAGGGTCCTGTAAAAGAGAAGTTTCAGTTGGGAGTTAGAGAAAGGATGGCCGTTTTGTGATACTTAAATGAAGTGGAGTCCAACTGTGCCTGGCACTTTTCAGGCCATCAGTAACCACTGGCTCTCTTTCCTTGCTTGCTGGGTCAGTGGCATTGTACCAAACTCTCAGACATCCAAGACTGCAACCTGGCACCATCTCTCCAGTTTTGTCCTCTCTGCCTCTTTGATACAAACATCCACAGAATCTGGGGGCTTTTCCTCATGAAATGTATTTCTCCACATGTGCTTCTTTGAGCCCACTGCTAGAGGCCCAGGTCAGCTCCTGCCACGTTGGTGGGAACTAGAACCACAGAGTCTGGGTTTGTTTTCCTCGCTCCACAATTCCTGCCCCAGTTCATCCTGTCATCACGCTGGGATCTCTTTTAAACACCAAGTCTATCACCTCACTCCCTCTTTCAGAAATCTTCACTAGTTCCCCATTCCTACTGATATCACATCTAAACA
This sequence comes from Rousettus aegyptiacus, assembly GCF_014176215.1. Classification (NCBI taxonomy): domain Eukaryota; kingdom Metazoa; phylum Chordata; class Mammalia; order Chiroptera; family Pteropodidae; genus Rousettus; species Rousettus aegyptiacus. The sequence goes on from NW_023416309.1 coordinate 99,949,756, forward strand.
CTCCTGCTGGAGTTATTCTTTAAATACTCTATGAAACTATTATTTATTTTTATTAAGCTGTTTATTAACTAGCATTGCCAATTACTAGATTTTCTTTTTTTTTCTTTCATTTTTTCGTCCATTTTAGATTTTCAATTATGTATGATTAAATCAAGATTTAAGGCACGAGTTAAAAGTAGATGGACTGAGGACTGAATCCAACCTAGTAATGTATTTCATTTTTCATATATTTTTTAAATTGAGCCATCTTTTTCAAATAAAAATCCAGATTTCTTATTTACCTTAAAAAGGGGAAGATCCATGTCAAAAAACCCGGTTAGAGCTGAGAAGAGGTAGCCACTTTAGTGGGGACATGCTCTCTCCAGTTTGTCAGAATCCGCACCACTCTATTATACTACACTGGCTTCCTTGACTCACTGATGTCACCTCTCTGACCCTTAGAGGCACTGCATCTGCAACCCCTTTGCGGAAATTTTAAGTATGAGATACCTTCCTCACTACTCATAAAGCAGCATTCTTTAAGTCCTAGTTTTCTTCTGCTTAAAAGAGTGAACTCACTAAATTTCTTCAGTGCCCTCTGTAATATGTTCCCGTCCTGTCATTCATTCAACAAACATTTGCTGAATGTCAGGGACTCTGCTGAACTGGTGATACAGAGACGACCAGGACAGAGTCCCATCTTCTCAAGCAAACTCACACTTAGACTCTGGGCTGACCTTTTTTATCAGCCTTCCGAACCACAGGGTGAACTCTGCCAGCTAACGTCTGCTCCAACTAACAAAGGTGCATTTATTCATATCTCTGGTTTCATTCCCCTGCCCATGTTGTCAGCTTTTTCTCTGGACCTGTTCCAAATCACACCCAGCCTGAAAAGCTGCTTGAGACAGTAGGAGGGGTGGCAGTCAAGGGACAAGCTGAGAGATGTCGGGTAAATCATTCCCCAATTCGGCTTGATTTTTTTACTGTAAAGCACAGATTAGCAGTTCAGAGTCAGACTGCATAGGACCAAATGACTTTGGATAAGTCACTTAACATCTCTGAGCTTTAGTTTCCTCATCTGTAAAAAAAGGATAAAAGGGTATATTTATCTTATAGGGTTGTTGGGAAAACTGAGTGATACAACCCATACAAAGGGCTTAGCACAGTGCCTGATGTTTAATTAGTACTTAATACATATCAGCTGATAGTATTATGACATTTTTTGCAACTCTAATTCCCCCCCCCCCCCCCATTTCTCCTGGAGGCCTCCCTGTGTTAACTCCTTTGGGACTGCCCCTCCTTCAAACTCCTGCTGTCCCCTGCAAGCAGTTCTGTGATCGTGCAGTTTTGGGTACTGTTTTCTACAGGCCTGAGGGCTAGACCCTTGTCTTTCACTGTCTTGTATCAGTCCCCCAGTACCTCAGTGTTCGATCAGTGTTTGTTAAACTCTAGGTATCAGTAAGGAACCAGTCATGCCTGCTACAAAAGCTCCTGCCCTTCAGAGAATGGCTAAGGCTACCTAGTCCTTAGCAGAGGGGGCCAGGACCAACCCAAAGCCGGGTAAAGGGGTTGGATTGTTCTTGAGCTGAGCATCAACTCCGCTCCTGGGGAGTCCAGAATAAGGTCTCCCTTCCCCTGGGCTTATTCATTCTCTAGAAAGGCAGGTGGAGATCTAGTTGTTCCCCTCTGTCCTAATAGGCACTCTTCATGGAGAGACAATTCCACATGCTTCAGGAGGAGCAGGCCAGACTAAAGATGAGGTTGCAAGAGCTGCAGCAGCTGAAAATGGAGCTCAGGAACTCCCCCCAGGACAAGGTAAGCTAGGAGAAGCTGTGTGGCTTGATAGAAAGCCGGATGACTCCTTAGTTTCACTCTTAGCTCTGCCACTTCCTTACTGTGTGACCTTAAGTATGTTACTTGAACACAATGCTCTGAACCTATTTTCTTATCTGTAAATGGAACTACCTATCTCACAAGCTTGTTTGAGGACAAACTAAGATCTTGTATGTAAAGCACCAGTACAGGTTTAACCTGCATGTGTCTACTCATTTATCCAGCTCTACTTCCAATAAATGTATTTGTCCCTGGCACCCAGTATCAATCACATGGAACTGGGGATACTTTCTTCCTGGGAGGGAGTGGGGAACTCTCCCACCCTTGAAGACTGCATCAGCTTCCCCTCCCCCATCTCCAGGTCCCATTCCTAATGCCTGAAGTCCCCCTCGTGTTCCAAGGACACATTCAGCAGGGCAAGGAAGTGCCCAGGTCTTTGGTTTCCAACTTACAGATCTGCTACCCTCTGGCTGAGGGCTCTGCTCTGGTCACCTTCGATGACCCCAAGGGTGAGCTCTCCGGGGAAGCCTTGGGAGGGAGGCTGGGAGGCTTTCTAGAAGTGACCCTGCTCCCCCCACCCAGTGGCCAAGCAGGTTCTACAACAAAAGGAACATAAGATCGACCTGGAGGAGTGCCGGCTGAGGGTGCAGGTCCAGCCCTTGGAGCTGCCTGTGGTGACCACCATCCAGGTATAGAATGGCAGGGTCCTGGGACATGCAGGGGGTGCTGTGCACCTGGGCATGGGTGAGTGGGGGAGTGCCTGGGACCACTCCTTCTTGTCTCCCCCTAGGTGTCCAGCCAGTTAAGTAGGCAGAGAGTGCTGGTCAGTGGGTTTCCTGCTGGGCTCAAGCTGAGTGAGGAGGAGCTGCTGGACAAGCTGGAGATCTTCTTTGGGAAGACGAAGAATGGGGGTGGTGATGTGGAAATCCGGGAAATGCTGCACGGGGTTGTCATGCTGGGCTTTGCTAAGGATGAAGGTAAGGACCCCACTGGGGAGATTAGAACAGATGCATCAGGTCCCAGGGGAGGAAAGCCCATGATGCTAAAGGTCCACCCTACCCTGTTCCCACAGTGGCCCAGCACCTGTGCCAGATTGGTGAGTTCACAGTGCCACTTGGTGGACAGCAGTTCCCTCTGAAAGTCTCTCCCTACATGAGTGCGGAGATCCAGAAGGCTGAGGTAAGTAGAAGGTGCAGAATGGGGTCACCTGTCTTCCCCTGTCTTCCCCACCAGAAACTTGCCCAAGGAAGTATCCAAGCCCCCAAACTCCACTGACCTACCCATTGCCAGCTTCTCCAGTCCTCCTGCCCCTCCCATGCTCCCATGGGCACTGCCTGCCCCAACCTCTGTCATGAGCCTTTGCTCATCTCCCGGCTCCTTTTCCAGATCAGATCCCAGCCAATGCCCCAGTCGGTGCTGGTGCTCAACATTCCTGATGTCCTGGATGGCCCGGAGATGCATGACATCCTGGAGATCCACTTCCAGAAGCCCACGCGTGGGGGAGGGGAGGTAGAAACCCTGACATTCGTGCCCAAGGGACAGCGAGGCCTAGCGGTCTTCACCTCCGAGTCTGGCTAGATAGAAGCTTGCCTTTCTCATCACCCACCACTCCTCTGCCCAGGTTCTAAAACCAGGCTGGGGTCAGGTGCACACAGATGAAAGAGATCATGCTGGTCAACAGCAAATAGGGACTCCTTGTTGTAAAACGCTGCCCTGGAACAGTAAAGGTGCCTGCATGGCGTGCTTGTTCTCATTTCATTTTTTGAAAGGAAACTTGGATTTGGGCATGGAAGAGGCTTGCGGGGAGGGTGGAAACCCTAATCCTCCACTATCAACACTGGTCTTCCACCAGCTCACCTGCTCCTCCACTCTCAGAAGCAACATCCAGGACCCAGGGTTTGGATTTTTATTAACACAAACACAAAGGCAGCTTCGGTAATGGGGTGGGGTACACAAAAGCAGAAGTCGCACTTCATACCTTTTAGGCCTCATTTAGACAAAGAGGCTGAGCCCCTCCCACCCGCCTCCCATTGGCATTGGTCTGGGCAGTAACCCTCCCTAATTCCAGCTCAGAGAGAAGAGGGAGATACACCCCTACCCCAGGAAGTTCTCCCTTTGGTTCTAGTAGCCCAAGTTCTATACCCCCCTTTACTCCCCTGCTCCATCTCCCCATCCATGTAAACGAAGTTTGGGGCTGAGTCTGAAAAGCTGCCTCCCTGCTCTGAGAAGGCAAGAGGCCTTCCATGACTGTGTGGGGATGTGCTTTAATTTTTAATTTGGTCCCAGGACAAGAAATAGATAGCATTGCCTCTTGGAGCTCTGGCTGGTAAATATCACACTTATCTGCAAGGCTGAGAAAGCTTCCCCACCTTTCTCCTCAACCATCCATAGAGAACTGACAGCCCCAGAGACAGGAAACAGCAAAGACCCCAGGTGGTTACAGGCTGGCCTCCCACCCATTGGCACACACAGATTTTTGGTAGTGTTGTGGGACTGGGGAGCAGCAAAACCCCAGCTCCACCAGAACAAGGAAGGCACTGGGGAGTACAGGAGTAGAGAAGGTGTGAGACAGGGACCCCCCCCACACGCACACATACAGAAGCACAAGTTTTCCATGGCTAAGGCACTGAGAACAAATCCAGAGAACTCAGTGAAGGAAGGGGAGGTCTGTGTCCCTCCCACAGAGTCATGACCTAGGGGAGCAGGTTCCTGCCCCTGTTGTAAGAGGCAACCTTGGTTAAGAGTAGCAGTAAACCTGGAGGTGGAAAAAGCCCAATTGTGCTTAAGAACTTGGGGACAAGAGGATGAGGCCATGCAGTGAGGCAAGGGAGTTCAGAGGTGGGCACTGGCCAGCCTGGGTTGAAGGGACATGCTGGACTCACACAGATTGGCCCCATATCCTGAGCTGACATTTTACTTCTTTGGGGAGGTGGTGGGGCAGGAGGGGAGATGAGGCAGAGGCGGAAGCACGCAGAACAGAATGGGAAGGGACTGGGTAGCCTTGGCACAAAAGCAGCACAGCAGGCCCGGGGGAAAGGGTGGGGTCCGGAAGCAGCCGGCCTCCCTCTAACCCTCCCTGTCCCCTTGGCAGGGCCCAGACATCCAAGTGGTCACTTCCCAACTTCTTCAGAGGGAAGGAAAGAGGGAGGGGGCAGCCCTGACTAAAGAGAAAGAACAGGGGGGTGGAGGGGGAAGAGGTCATCACCACGAAGACAGTTGGGGGAGAGAGGGCAGAGCATTACGGTAGAGGATGAAATTCAAGGGTCTGCTGGCCAGCAGAATGTGGCTTCCCAGCTTCTCTCTTCCCAGGTCCCGAGGGTCTCCCAGCCCCCGCCCTAGTTCTCCTTCTCTGGCCCAGGCACCAAGATGACTTTGCCCACATTCTTCTTCTCCTGCAACTGCCTCATGGCATCCGCCACCTGGAGAGGAAGACAAGACTGCTCCCACTGCCATCCAGCGCCTCCAGAGAGCCAGCTTAAAGGAAGAATTCTATCCCTGGGACCCCAGCCTTCACAGGTCCAGGTCTTACCCAGGCCCTCCCTGCAGAGCCATCACACACTCACCTTCTCGAAGGGCCACACAGAGTCAATGTGGGGTTTGATGTGGCCCTGGTTGTACAGAGCCAGGAGGCGGGCCACCACACCACTGACCAACTCCCCCTCGTCATTCAGGGAGGCCAGGTAGAAGCCACACACAGCCCGGTTGGCTGGTAACAGCTGCAGAGCTGTCACACTGAACTGATTCCACCATGTGCGTGCCAGGGCCATCAGGTTCCGCTTGGTGCCTGTCAGCATGTTGGCCATTCCTGAGAGACAAGGAGACAGTCTGTGAATCCAGGTGCCAGGCACATCCATATGTGTCCAGATCCATGCTCATTTGCCCACTGTGGGCCCCTTATAATTATCCACACCAGTGCCAGGGAGTGACAGGATAATTCCCCACGCTCAGGCTACCAGGCCCAAAAGGACTCTAGGTGACTTGAAAATGGTTCTAATCTTTGTTTATATATTTTTAAATGGAAATGAAGTTTGCGCAAGAATCTCAGGAGGGTAAAACAGAGGAAGGCAGACTGGTTGATTTTGCATCAGGAATAATTTCCAAACAGGAACATAGAATTTATTATGACTTGCATGAAAGGCTGTGAAAACAGAATGACGGTAGCTGTGCAGCAGCAATCTGAATGCAACACCCAGGTCCTGACACTCTAGAGCACCTGAGTCCCTGCCCCTTCTTCACTCAAAAGCCCTGGGGCCCTATATCCCACTCTGCTTCTCCTAAGTCCTCCTCTCCTTTCTGGCCCCCTGACTTACCATAGATGATCACTTTGCCCATTGGTTTGAGGAGGTTGTAACCCTTGGCAGTATCTGAGCCACCTAGAGGGTCCATGACGATGTCCACTCCTGTCATAGAGTAAGGAGGGCCAAGAACAATATTAGAACCCACTAATCTGGAGACCCCCTCCCTACCTCATGCCACCCTACCCCTTCCCATACCCTGACCCCACCTTTGGGGGAGATCTTCTTGATCTCATCTGCATAGTCAGTCGTATGGTAGTCAATGGGGTATGTGACCCCATTCTCCCTCAGCACCTCGTGCTTGCTGGCCGAGGCCGTTCCGAACACTGTCACATTCTCCACTGTACGGCACAGCTGCAAGGCAGCCATACCCACACCCCCTGCAACAAGACACTTTCATAAGGAAAGGATAGGATATAGAGTCACCGAGCTACCACTCTTCATTCTTGCCTCTCAAGGACCCAGCCCATCACCTTCAGTTTGCCCGGGCTCCTTTGGAGGCTTTCTCCCCTAATCCCATGTCCAATTTCTATGATTGAGGATTGGGGGGAGGGTGGCTGGCAAGAAAGGGATGCTGGGTGAGGGCATGTTGCTATGGATAGCACATCAGGCTGGACCTGGTGCCTGAATGTTGCCACGGCAACAATACTGCAGAGGCCTCTGGGCACCATAGGCCAAGGCAGCCTGTTGCCATGACAACGGTGGAGACCTGCTGCAGGGAAGGGGCCTAGAAGGAAATCTAGGTAGGGTAAGGAGTGGGGATAAAGGGAAGGGGCCTGTCACCTGCAGCCATGTGTACCAAGACACTTTGGCCAGGCTGTAGGTTGCCGAAGTCAAAGAGGACCATGTAGGCTGTGATGTAATTGACCAGCAAGGCAGCAGCTTCCTCAAAGGTCATGGCCTCAGGCATCAGGTAGGTATTGGTTGAGGGCACAGTCACCTCCTCCTGCCACATGCCTGACCGGATAAACACCATCACCCGGTCCCCTACCTTGAAGAATGGAAGAAGAGCATGATTCAGTCACTCATTCACTCACCCATTAGCAATGTGGGACCTTCCGCTATGTACAAGGCCCTCTTTCTAGTAATACAGTAACAGCAGAAGCAGCAGTAGTAGTCATAATGATGATAATGTCATCAAAAACAATAACTTACCTTTATTGAGTGCTTACCAAGGTACAGGCCCTATTTTAAGTGATTTATATATGAAGTCTCAACTAATCCTTATGCCTGCTCTTTGAGGTAGATCCTATCCTTATCTCCATTTTACAGATGTTAGACTTTCCTGTTGTGTAAGGTCCCTGGTGCAAGAAGCTTACATTTAAGGCAGTACGAAGTATTGTTGAAGAGATCAAACTGCTTCTGTTAAAAAAAAAAATAGGTTCTATTGTTTACTGACAGTGTCACCTTGGGCAAATAAAAAATTACTTAACTTTTTGAGCCCCAGTTTTCCTATCTTTAAAATAGGGCAGTTATGAAGATTAAGTGGCAAAAAAAATTCAGTGATTTTTTTTTAGCCCAATGTCAGCCACATAGTAGGCACTTAGTAGGTTTAGCTAATAATGATAACAAATAATGACAATAACAGTAGCAAAGAGAGGAGGTCGCTAATCCAGTAACTGAAGGAAGAGGGAGGGAGTATGTGGTACCTGCCTTATCACAGCACAGGTAAAGGTCTCTGAGCAGTTAGAGCTGGGTGTGGTCACCTCAGGAGAAGTATCTGAGCCAGCACTGGGGACCAAGAAGACACCTTCACCCAGAGATGGGGGAAGGGTTGTGGATAAGGAGAGCCACACAATCCTACCCACCAGGAAAAGATATTTTCCTCACTCTCAGCAACCTGCAGGTGAGCCTTATAGGAGAGAAAGGGAGAAAACAGAACCCTTCCTCGCAGCTTAGCAACTGGAGTCAAGGGGAGGACAGGGGAAAGGGGGCCTTCTCAGGAGAAAGGCCTGTCCTCCCTCTCTAAAGAGCACAGAGAGGGAGGTATGAGTGCTGTTCTGGGACAATCCCGGTCTGTCTTGGTTCCTGCCAAGAATTATGGGAATTCTGTAAACTAACCAGACTTGGGATCCATGAAGAAGGAGGATGGGACTCCCCTACACACCCTTTTTCATGTTCTCAAGGCCCCACACTCCACTGAGGAAGACTTCTGAGGGCAGGCTGGGATCTTTCCCTGTAAGCACTGTTCTGAGATGAGGTCTAGGGAATGAAAGCATTCCACCCCAGGACTCAGGACTAGCAGACTCAGCAATCACCCTGAAAGCCTGGGAAAAATGCAGTGGTCAGTCTGGGTGGTGGCCAGGCCCATATCTGGCCCCGACAAGGCTCACCACTTACCCAGGTTAATGCCCACCCCTCAGCCCATCACAGAGCAGGGTCGTCCCTGGAATACTGGGAGGCAGAGAGGGCTCTCCCCAGAAAATCCAGCCTCTTACAATCAGATTCTTGCCCTGGACAGGATATCCTGTATTTACTAAGCGGAAAGTGTGGGGAGGAGAAGTTAGGTGGGTGACCTTCAGCAGTAACTCCAATAAAAAAAATTAAAAAATTCCTCTTAGCACCTTCTCAAGAGTAGGATTATTTAGAAGTCAGTGGAAAGGGTGGAGCCAGAGCTGAATCCAGAAAAAAAGCCCTTTAAAGAGATGTTCGTATGTACAAAAAAATTCAAGAATTCCAGCTCTGAGATCTGGGACTGGCAGGTCAGGTAACAGGAAGGCTGCATCTTAAGAGCCTCTCTTGCAGGGACCTGATTTGAAAGGAAACTCCTAAACAAATGACGTGCAAAGGCTCACCCAAAGTTTCTCAAAAAGCTGGTCATTTGGAACTTTCTGGTGTGGCCAAGATTAATGATAAACGAAAAAGAGAAACAGCCTGGCAGAGCTGGGCCAACCTGCTCCTGGTGCCACACCTCCAACCCCAGATCAAATGGGCACTGCCACGGTTTCTGAGGGTCCTCCACAAGGAAGGCAGAGGCGGGTTCTGACCGCCGGAACGTTCCCAAGGGCAGACCCGGGGTCGTGGCCCTACAGCGGAGTCACCGGAGGAGCAGATATTGCAGTCACGGGAGACAGAGTCCAAGACAAAGATTCAGAGACCCAATCTTTCCCCCTCCTCGCGCCTCCCTCCCGACCCCCTCCCCCCCAAATCAGACTGGCAGTGTAGGGCCGGTGGAGGGATGGCGGCAGGCTCCCTTTTCTCCAAGATGGGCGTGTCTCGTCTCTTGGCCTTGCTCTGGGAGGGGCCGTCTCACACCCCAACAGACCACGGGGCTGCATGTGACTAGGGCTCTGGCACCGCCATACGCCCCCGCCAAATCTCGAATACATAGCTTCTCAAGCTCCCTCGGGGAAAGAGGCACAACCGTCATTCAGGTTCAGAGACCACAATTACCCGGGGAGTATTTGGTGGGCAGGGGTACAGGTGTGGTTTTCCTGGGGATTGGGGTGGGGTGTAGGCCATTGTACGCATGCGCGTGGGAAGCTTTATTGTTTTTCCCCACACACCCACCATCGCAGCTTCTGGGCGGCGGCCACAGTTACAAATGGTTGGGAAAGGGGCGATAACTCCGTCTCTACCCCTCCCCCCAAATATAAATCCAGTTCTCCAGGAGCCTCAGAACCAGGCTGCTTTTCTACGCTTTCCATACCCTTCAACCTCAGATCGTGGCACATTCCCCAGCCCTGCCACACCCCTCTAAGTCCTGCCCCCACTGCCCCTTGGCCTGCGCAGCCTCTCTCTGCCCTGCCCTGGCCCGCTCACCATACGGTCATTGACGCCCTCGCCCACAGCAATCACGACTCCGGCGCCTTCAATGCCCGGAGTGAGGGGCGGCGGCGGCAGCCGGTCATGCAGCCCCTGCCGAGCCAGAAGGTCAGAGAAGTTGAGCCCGCAGGCCCGGACGCGCAACGTCAGATGGCCGGGCCCAGGGGCCGGGGGCGCGGCCGGCCGGGTCTGCAGCTTCAGCTTGTCGTAGCCTCCGAATCCTGTGAGCATCAGGCAACGCAACTGCGGAGGCGACGCGGCGGCGGCCTCCTCAGAGGCCTTGGGTGGCTGGGCATCACTGGCTGCTTTAGCATCCGGGGGCTGCGAAGAGGCGTCTTCTCCGGCCCCAGCCTCAGCTGCTGCCACCACGACGGCTGCCTCTGCTGCTTCTTTCTCGGCTGACATGGCTGGGAATCCTGACGTGCGCACACAGGAGGACCAAGTATGCACAGCTGGGGAGGGCGGGGCGCGCGTCCGGAATTGCCGCGGCGCCAGTGTTGGAACCGGAGGGGCGTGGCGCCGGCCGGGGGCGGGGCCTAGCGCGCTGACTTAAAGGGCCAGGGCCACAGTAAGGTAGCTGCAGACACGCGAAAAGCGGGCACAGGGAACGTCTTGGGTCAGACAAGCGCAAGGGCCTTCTTGATTTAATTATTTATTTATTCATAATAAACCTTATACAAGTTGAAAAAATATGTGGAAGGGCAGTCTGAAGGACGATCCCAAAACTTGAGCTGACATCAGATTTGGGGACCAGCCACCTGTGGACTGGAACCCAACCAAGTTGTTCTTCAGGCTCTGGCTCTCCCCATGTGTGACCCATTCCGTGTAGTCTAGCACTGGCAAACTTGAAGCAGAGAGATCGAGTCTTTAAAGTTTCCATCTGATTTTGTTGGTTAAAGTTCTGTGCCTCAGTTTTCCTTTCTGTAAAATGGAAATGATGATGTCGCTTGGCGAAGTGTAAAGAAAATTAAATCACGTAACTTCGATTTAAAGAAGAGTTTTTAAAAGATGCCATGCCAATGCAAATCATTGATTCCGAATCAAGCCTGAAATGACTTTGGAGCTTGTCTCTGGCTCCAGCTGTCACTCTGGGCAGTTCTACCTGCCTCTTTTTCCTCCCCATCTCCGTCTCCCCAAAGTATCCACCAGAAGACGCAGCTCTCCCAAAACTTTTCGCCCTGCTTTTGGCTGGAGAAACTCATTCCTGCTTCCCTGCTAATCCGAGCCCGTCGTTAAGTCACCAAGCCCCACACTAGGCCTTCCGTTGCCATGGGGACAGAAAGCCTTGACGTAACCATTGTACTGGTGGGTGTGTTGGAGTCCATACTCTTTCCCCAAGACTCCCTGCCGGGACAGGAGAGTGAAGGAGGGAGGCCGAACCCAAAAGACTCCCTTCCCTCCTTCATCTAACATATTGCAGCACCGCCTGTTCAAGAAGTGGATGATTTCCCCCGCGCGTGTCCGCACTAGCACACTGGCGTGCACGCGCGAGCACGCAGAAGGCCCGAGCCTCGTGCGTATGCTGATCCTACCCTACCCCTCAAAACTTCGCCCGAGCTCTGCCCCATCCCCATTCCCAAGGAAGTCAAATCAGTCAAATAGCCCGGCTCGGCCCGCCCCCAAACTCCAAGGGCCCATTAGATCACACCAGGCGCGCTAGAGCCCTGATCCCCGGACTAGGTTTCCCCGAGCCCCGCCCAGCTCCTCTGGGCCCCGCCCCCCGAGTGAGCGGGCGGGAGGCGGGGCCGGGGGCGCGGCCGCCGGGTTGGGGGCGGGGCGGATGGGGGGGCCGCGGCCCCGGGCGGGGGCTCGGCGCGGGCCCGCGAGATGCCGGTGTCGGCGGCCCGAGCGGCTGCAGCTGCAGCGGCTGGGGAGGCTGCAGCGGGGCCCGGGAGGGGGACTGCGCGGGGGGCCGGCGCATAGCCTGGACCATGGAGGGGCAGAGCGGCCGCTGCAAGATCGTAGTGGTGGGGGACGCGGAGTGCGGCAAGACGGCACTGCTGCAGGTGTTCGCCAAGGACGCCTATCCCGGGGTGAGGGACCGGCGTCTTGGGAGGGGGTAACTGAGGCTGCGGGGGCGGGTGACTGGGGCCCCAGGGACGGATGGAAATGGGTGCTGGGGTAATCAGGGGAAAGAGGGGCTCGGAGGAGCTGGGGTGGTGTTAGGGGCTCTGGAAAGACTGCAGAGGATTGGGGTGGGAGGAATTGGGGATCAGGGTGAGATGAATGGGGTTTGAGAGAAGCAGAGGATCCCGAGGGGGGCGCTAAGGGAATGTCGGGGGTCTTGAGCGTCGTAGAGGAGAAGGACTAGGGGCTGAAAAAACTGGGAGGGGGTCTGGGAACCTAGCAGAGATTCCCTGAAGCAGCCACTCCTGGGATCTCCCCTTTGCCCAACACCAAACCAACTTGTGTACAGGGGCTGGGCTGGTCAGGGTGTGGGAGTGAGGAGGGGATTTGGGGTGAGGACTGGAGAATTTCATCTTGACCCATCCCTCTTTGCAGAGTTATGTCCCCACCGTGTTTGAGAACTACACTGCGAGCTTTGAGATCGACAAGCGCCGCATTGAGCTCAACATGTGGGACACTTCAGGTAGCCAAGTCCCTGGGGTCACCCCGACTATCAAGACCCCTACCTTGGTATTGCCCTTGGCTAGACCCTTAGGTTCCACGTCAGCTCAGCCCATCCATTCAATTCTAGGAGGGAGGGAAATCAATTTTCTGCCTAAAGCCAGGGAAACTGAGGCAGAGCTTGCTGACAAACATAGAAACCATGTCCAGTATCCAATCCTCTCTGGACTCTGCCTACCTGGGAAAGTTGGGAAGGAATGATTTTTTTCGTTTGGAAACATGTTTTTTAGGAGATAGGACTGGGTTTAGAAAAGCCATTTAGAATTTCTTCCGGAACTGCTTTGGGTTTGGGAACTGCTTTTATAGACTGAACTATAGAAATCTGAGATCAAGTCCCAAGAGGATGGGAGAACTCTCCCTTCTCCAAAAAGGAGGAGGGTTTTTATTTTTATCCTGGTCCTCTGGAGGGCTTTAGAAGATGTCTGTCAAAGCCCAGAAAGCACATGCAAAATTTTGTGAGAATGTCGACAAATTTCATGAGCTTCTCAGACTCAGAAAAGATTAAGAATGATTACGTTTAGAGAAACCCCTAGGGAAGTGGAGAGCTGTTTTCTCACATGTAACCTACCCTCCGCCTCCCCCCACCTTAGAGAAACACAGACTCCTTGATGAGTATTAATAACTGCTCTTTTCCATTCTCTACTCCTGACATCCCTTAGCCAGTATTGCTAAGGTCTCTCATTCTATTCCAAGTGTTGCATCCACCCAGGACTCTCATCTGTCCCTTCTCGCCCTGTCTTTTCTCAGGTTCCTCTTACTATGATAACGTGCGGCCCCTGGCCTATCCCGATTCAGATGCTGTACTCATCTGCTTCGACATTAGCCGACCAGAAACACTGGACAGTGTCCTCAAGAAGGTGGGAGCCTGAGGAAACAGGAAGCTAGACTCAGAAGGACCAGAAACCGTGATCCTGAGACAATATAAGCCATGGGCTGGGAGTGTATGAAGTTCTCATCCTCCTCCACCCCCCTTTCCTGGAAATTAGTCCTCAGAGCTGGATAGGGAGGGCATCTGGAGGTGCTGAGGCAGAGTAGGGAGAGGTACTCAAGGGATTCCTTAGCCGCTCTCCCATCTCCTTGGGCATGGGAGCCCCATATATGGACAGGATGGGAATGCTGCTTTTGGAATTCAGGAAAGCCCTGTGGTGTCCTCTCCAGGCCCCTATTTCCATGAGAAAAGCCCATGGTGAAAGGATAGAAGTCAGCTAAGGCAGCCCCAGTTCCCAGATGGGGGAGGGGAGGGCAAGATTGGTCTGTTCCCAGGAACAAATTTGGGACAGGAAATGTTTTAGGCTGGCACATGCTTCATGGCCCCTCAGGTAGAAGAAGGGCCTCCAACCCTACAGCCCCACTCCAGCCTTCAGCTCCTTCCCGTTCCACACCCCATCCTGCTTTCAGCCCAAGCCCACCAGTCCCACCTCCTTGCTAACATGGGAGAGTCCATAGGGGTACATGGCTTTCACTTGTTATGAGGAAGGATGTCCTCCTGGCATGGAGCACGATTCACCTGTACCTTCTTCGTTCCCTCTGTAACTCTATTTTCTTCTCTATTTTCTTCCCTGAAATAGTGGCAAGGGGAGACTCAGGAGTTTTGCCCCAATGCCAAAGTTGTGCTGGTTGGCTGTAAACTGGACATGCGGACTGACCTGGCCACACTGAGGGAGCTGTCCAAGCAGAGACTTATCCCTGTTACACATGAGCAGGTAGGACCCTTGACCTCTGACCTAGTCCTGGCCTGGACCTCCCACCTCTGACCTTCTCAATCTCTTATTTTAAAACACCCTACTTTGTTCACCCCTTGCCCTGGCCTCTGACCTCTGACCTGACCTCTGGCCTCTGACCCTTGACCCTCTCCTCCAGCCTCCATGCTCCTTACCAGAGCTGCAGGCCAGGCCCCGTAACCTCCTCCATGCACTCCATCCTTCCAGGGTACTGTGCTGGCCAAGCAGGTGGGGGCCGTGTCCTACGTGGAGTGTTCCTCCAGGTCCTCTGAGCGCAGCGTCAGGGATGTTTTCCACGTGGCCACAGTGGCCTCCCTTGGCCGTGGCACCAGGCAGCTTCGCCGTACTGATTCACGCCGGGGACTGCAGCGATCTTCTCAGCTGGCAGGACGGCCAGACCGGGGCAACGGGAATGAAGGCGAGATACACAAGGATCGAGCCAAGAGCTGCAATCTCATGTGAGGGGCCGGGGTGGGGCAGTGTCAAGAGAGGTGGCAAAGGGTACAGTTGTTCCCCAGCCTGCACTCAGGCTTCCTGACTTTGGCTAGGACTTCAGGGCAGGCTAAGTGAGCAGTTCTCCTGAGCAAGGGAGCCAGAGGCAGAGGGTGCCACCATTCCCCACATTCTCATCCCCTTCTTCTCGACAGGAAGTCGAGGGAGCTAGCAGGACAGGCATCTAGGCCTGGAGCTGGGATGGGGCACGGGGGTTAGGGAAGCTGGCATCAAGCAGTGACCTTGGTTGAGTCTCAGTATATGAATGATGCCTTCTTTTCCCACCTCCAGTCCCATATCCTGGCCCTGGCTTCTTTCCCTAAGGAAAGTATCCATTTCATGATCTTCCCTCTACTCTCACTTCTACAGCTGTTCTCACTCCTTCTAACCTCTAGGCAACATGCACTAAATTAAAAAGCAAGTTGAGAATCCCCTCCCCCCCACTTGCCCACTGGTCCTAGCTCCTCCCCCTCCATTCCTCCAACAGTCCCCAAATAAAGCCCATGTCCATGGAAAACGGCTGTGGCTTTAGTTTTGTTGCTTTCTAAAAAAAAAAAAGAAAAAGAAAAAAAGTCTACCAATTTCTAGCAGTAGGAGGGAAAGTTAGACTTCTGGAAGAACTTTCCTGTCTATGGTTACAGAAGTAGCAGAGGGGAAAGTCGCAGGTTGGGTCAGCAGTGTCCTTTTAAGAGCTACAGGAGGGGGAGTGGGAATTTTCATCTCAGTTCATGAGCCAGACAATCCTAAGGCCATTAGGGGGTTTTTACGTGGACTGATGTGCTATTCATTACTCAGTCCAGTTGGGGTCCTCCGCTAGTGTGGAAGGGGTCTGCTGAAGTGGTCCAGGACCCTTGTTCACTGTCCTGGCAGTTGTAGGGGTAGGGAGGGCATCAAAAGCTTCCACGTTGAGAAGCTGACCCTGGGCAGAGTAAAATTTCCCAGGGGGACAGAGGTTTGATTCTGAGGCCTTACCCTCTTTCCATACTGAGCTTCTTGATCATTTGAGGGGAGCATCAGCTGAGTTTAGGGTCACACCACCACCCCCACCTCTTAAAGAAGGAAAGCTGGCAGAGGGGCCGGCTGGAGCACTTGTTGTCAGGAAAGACAGTGCTGGTCTGTTTTCTCTGGAGTCTGGTTTCACATTGTCCTGTATTCCCTCCCTGGCTCTGATCCCACTGGCCTCTTTTCGGTGACATTCTCCCCCAGGAACCATCCCTGGCTCTCCCCTCCCCCAGCTCCAGCCAGTTCTTCCAGAAACACTCTGGGAGGGAACACAGACCTTACCCTCCTATCTGCTGGGATCCCCCCTAATTCACAGCCCATCCCTCCCCCATCCATTCAGTAAATATGTACTGAGCACCAACTGTGTGCCAGACACTGGCTTAGGAGACTGAAAGAACCAGTATCTCTGCTCTGGAGGCCAGCCCAGCAGCGAACAGAAGTACTGCAGGTGTGACAGTGTTTTGGCTGTGGGAGTTCCTTACAGCCTCCGGAGCCAGTCCTCTGAGCTAGGTCCCGAGGGTTGAGGGTTGAAGAGGAGTGTGCCAGGCAGGGAAAGGGTAAGAAAGGCACTCTGAACAAGAGGGTACAGCATGTGCAGACACATGGAGATGAGAAAGAAGATGGCACGGTTGGGGCTGCCATGGCTAGAAGGGCAGAAGACAAAGCCGGGAAGGTATATCGGGGCCACTGCAGGGTCCACAAAGGACCCAGGACCTCATTCCGAGGATGTGAGGAGGCATTAGGGATTTCAAGTGGAGAATGAAGTAACCAGATTTGGGTTTTGGATAGAAGGTTATCTGAATGAGGTGATGGGGGCCTGGGGATTTGACTCTGAGATGTGTCATTTAAAATAGCTCTCCTTTCCCTATGCCAGGGCCCAGCCTTGAAATCAAAGGAAACTCCCACCCTCTCCTGGCTCGTCAGATGCCCATTTCCCTCCCTGCCTCTCCTACAGGACCCTGTCCTGGTCCATCTCAGCCAATCTTCTCAAGAATTCTGGGATAGCTTCAAGGGCACAGGGTACCCCACACTCTCAAACTAAGACCTGTTTAGAGGCTGACTTTGAGATCCTCCTCAAGGAGCCTAAGTCCTGGATTGGGGGTGCTGGAAAAGGCTGGGGCTTCCAGGCCCACCTCTCAGTCTGGTCCCAAAGAACTGACCCTCCCCACACAGGGACCTGCTGTACCATCAACTTGGGACATGGGGCCTTGTGGCTTCTCTTTTCTACTTCGGACCTTAGTACAAAGCAGGCTCAAGCCTGTGGCCGCCGAAGTGCAGTCTGTGCCCCTCTCTTCTCCCAACCTCCCTCTCTCCCGTTGCGCTCAGGGAATGCAAACACATTTCAATATCCGCCTAAAGCAAATATAATTAGGAAGATAAATCAGCTGTAGGAGCCCCCAAAGTTTAATACATTTCCAATACCACTGGCAACAGATTTCGGTCCCTTCTGCAGGTCTGGGTTGCCAGACGGTTTATTTTAGGTAGGGGACCATGCCTCTGGGCTCAGGAGCCCAATAGGTGGGAGGAGGGAATGGAGCTGTTGTTCCTTGATCTTCAAAGGCCTCTGCAGGCTGGGGAGAGGGGACCTATCCCCCACTCCCACCCCAGATGCAGAGTCAGACTAGGGTGCCTCCCCTGCAGCTGTTTCCCCCACAAATTAGACTCCGGTTTGGGAAACAATGTAGCCTCGTTAATCATTTAATGAAATAAACAACTAATCACTCTGTGATGCTTACAGTGTTTCTTAACCTCAGCAATCAGCAGGCCCAGGAGGAGGAGGGGGAAGGTTGGGATGGGGCCAGGGCAGGGGCAGAGATTTGGTCTAACCTCCAAATGCTTCAGCTGACAGAGGGTCATCTTCTTTGTGACTCCAGCCTTCTCAGGAGGGAGAGTCATGAAAAGAGCTTGAGATTTGGAGGCAGAAATTTGAGTGCCTGGGTTCCAGCTCTGCCCCTTCCTCCCTGGCAAGCCTTTGGTGAGATCCCGCACCTGTATGAACCTCAGTTTTCACACCTGGAAAAGGGAGCCGATCACCACATCTACTTCATTGTGTTGTTGAGGAAGTTTCAGAGAGGAGAAAAGATGTAGAATAGCTGTTTGACCCCTTAAAGGGGGCTGAGCTGATGTCAACCTTTATTTTTTACAACTTAGACATCCAGTTCTGAGCTGGGCCTGAAGGAATCAGGATCTTGGAGGGGGCTTCTTGTGCTGGGGCTATAAAGGCTGGAGGAAGGCCGAAACACAGAAAGGAGAGATTTCTATGTCTTGTTCCCACACCTATCCCCAGGGCTAGAGAGCTTTAGTGACTCCTCTTAAGTCTCAGTGCCTTTGGTCCCCATTCTTCTGAACTCTCCCATTACCTTTTCTGAAGTCTCTGGGTGAAGACCCCATGCTGCCATAGTGACCCCACCCCAGATACACTCAAACTGGTCCCGAAGGTCTGAAGGAGGTGGGTCATGTCCCCGAGGTTGCCAGGGGACACCAGCAATCCTGGCATAGCTCTCTCCACCAACCCCACACTCTCTTCCCCAGGAAAGGGGTTCAGCTCTTATGCAGTATCCCCCCTTTCCTCCCTAACAACAAAGGAGTTTTTTCTACACACTGCAGCCCCTCCGCTGCCTTCCCCTACCAGCTGGGTTCCCAGGTCTCTCTTCATCTCTAGTCAATCTTCTACTCCCTCTTGTCAAGGTTGGGGGTGAGAGTCAGAGAGAGGGAGGCTCCAGGTCCAGGCGGGTGGGGTGAGTCCCAAGCGGCTACCTCCCAGCAGCCAGAGAGACAAGAGGGACACATACATAAGTGCTCCTCCCTCCCAGGAAAATGCCTCCTCTGCTGTTGACTCCTAAATAACAGATGTCTGTCTGCATATTAATGAGATTGGACGAATAATTGGTGAGTTTTTCATTCAGTGTCAGAACGAACCCGGAGGCCTTATGTTCATGAACACAGACACCCACTCACAAACACCCCCCCTCTCCACTCTCCTCTTTCCCCAGAGCACAATAAGAAAGACGCAGATGCTGGCAAGCTTGACCCACAGAGTGGAGGGGCAGACGGAGCTGGGAGGGGGTGTCAGCAGGAGGGACAACTCCAAGGGCTGGGGCTGGGGTTGTTAGGTTTCTCCCTCTTGATTGCCATCTCCCCAGCCCCCCAGGGACAAAGCTTGCATTTGTGAGATTTTACCACGTGCAGAAGGGGCCCGGAATAAGGTGGGAACCAAAGGGTAGAGAGGATTGTGAAGAGAGGCAGGCGCTGCCTGGGGGGTTAGGGAGCAGGCAACAAAGCCAGGCTTCTTACCTTGCTTTAGCCCCTGCTCCAGGCTGTGAGACGGAAGAACTGAGGTTTTAGGGTCAGCTGGGTGCTCTTGAGCAAGTTACCCAACCTCTCTGAGCCTCTCACTCTTCTTGTCTCTAAGAACAACTACCTTGCAAGATTGAAAAGATGAAATGAGATGGTGTCATGTGTCCATTAGTGCTTGGTTTATAATAGCCCCCAACACATATTCGTTCTGTCCCCACTTATCCCCAAAACATACCAAGACAGTTTCAAAATTGCTGCCTTTCCTGCCAGACCCACCTTTGTTAGGGCAGGGATTAATTGGAAGTTTAGTAATTATCCTAGCTCCCTGGAAACTGAGAAGAAAAGATAGAGGGGCAGAAACAGAGAAAGAGGAGATTAGATAGACACAGGAGAGAAAACAGGGAAACCAAAGCCTGGAATAGCAGGAAAAGAGACCACAGAGATAAAAAAACAAACAAAAACAAAAAACAAACAAAAACAAAAACAAAAAACCCTGAGCCAGCAGGAAATGGAGAAGAAATTGCAGGCAAGTAGATCAGGCCCTGGAATGAGAGCGTAGAATCTAGACTGTAGGTCCTAGAAGCCCCAGTTCTGCCATGAACTCGCTGTTGGACCTTAGCAAGTCTCATCCCCCCCTCTTAAGCATCTCAGTCTCCTCATCTGTAAATGTGGTTGGTTTGTTCTCTAAGGTCCCTTCTCATTGTGTGAGAACAAGAGCTCTAGTGGCCTGGGGGAGGGCAGGAGAAGGGAGGTGGGCTTGTGGCCCCCACCAACACACCCTATGGCCCATCAGTCACTCTTGCTCTGTCTCCTCTTCCCCTTGGTAAATGGATCTGCTGCACCAGCAAACAACTGTCCATTGTGTCCTAATAAGGGACGAGCAGGGAAAACCAATCACTTATAATGCAAATGAGAGGCGGCTGCAGCCTCCTCCTTTCACTGAGTGCCTCTCTTCTGCCCAGACCCCAGCGCTGCCCCAGTTGGGCCTTTCTCCCTAGCCCCAGTTCCCATCTGGTCCTGGAGGTGGGGAGAGGGGGGAGGGAGACCCAGACTGGCCTTCCCATTGTCACTCATGGCCACTCCCTGCAAGGAGCCTCAATTCTCACAGCCTTGAGAGACCCAGCTTCTCTCCTCACTCCCAGGGCAGCTCAGGTTTTGTTTTTAATAGAGGTGAAATTCACATACCTGAAAATTAGCCATTTTAAGGACAATTCTGTGACATTTCGTGCATTCACAATGTGGTGCAACCGCCACCTCTCTCTGCCCATATCTGTCCCTGACAGACAGCCTCCAGGGAAGCCAAAGCGTCAAGACATAAGGGAGGCTGGTGTTGGGCTAATGGCTGAGAAAAGTCCAGAGCTGGGGTGAAGACAATTCAGGATGGAGACAGAAAGGAGAGATCATCACTGCCTCCTCCAGCACAGCCCTGGGGCCGTAGTTTTAGGAAATGGCCTCTCAAATTCCTATGGAGTTTTTTGTTTTTGTTTTTGTTTTTGTTTTTTGTTTGTTTTTTTAATTTCTCTGGTTAGAAAGTGGATCTTGGTTTCCAGGGCTTTCAGAGCCTTGTGGGCTTGGGGATGATCCCACCAAGGGCTTTCCTTGGCAGCTGCAAAGGGCCCCTAGACAGCCCTCTCAAGCCCTATGCTTACGGGAGAGACCTCCCTTCACCAGGCCCCAGGGGCAGGCTTCACCAAGGGAACATTTTCTACCCACTTGGCACTAGTTTATTCCAGAGTCCTTCAGTTTAATAGCTGGAAAGACCCACATAAATTGTAATCTCAGCTTCTCTTGCTAATATACACTACCATTTGGTTTTATGTCATTTTCAGGAGAAGATGACAAACATCTGCTTACCTGTGTGTCTGTGTTACCTTTGGATTCACCTTTTTTTCCTTTCCCTAATCTAGGACATGTGGTAATGCTTTAAAATAAACCTCTTCTGGAACTAACCAGTGCAAACTGCATCAGTATTACAGAAAAAAAAAATCTTTTACAGGACACAAACTTTTTTTATTTTTATTTTTTATTAAGCAAAGTACGCTTGGAATTAAGTCCAAGTGTTATGGTTAGAGCGATCCATCATTGGGCCATGGTTCCAAAGGCATTCCTAGGTGATCAGCAGGTGAGGTCGTTTTGATTGACACCTGGTTGCTATATAATTTTGCCTAGTGTGCATGTGCTTACCCAGAATTCAGTCTGTTATAATTCAGTTCATGAACTTCAGATATAAACATAGTATTATAATGACCTTCTGCCCAGGCATCTGTGGCCAGATCAGGCCAGCTAAGACTATGACCCTCCTGTCCTTTGTCTCTGGGGACACAAAAGGGATTCCCTAACTACCAATAGGGTGTTCTTTGGGTGGTCTCTGGGCTGGGCCCCTATTCCTTTGTTCCCCTGTCCCTCATGTCTGACTAGCTACCTAACACAAGTGGGCAGCTCAATAGAGAATCAAGTGCCACAAACTTTATCTTTTCCAGTCCCTACCCTGCTCAACTGGAGTCCATACTCCCTCTCCCCCAGACAAAACACAGACCAGACAATATAATGAGGGTATTTCCATCTGTGGCCTAATGAATAGGGATTCCTGGGCTAATTAGCTCTAGGTCTGCCACCAGTTCACTGGGTGACCTTTGGCAAGGCCCTGGTCCTCAGTTTTATCACCTAGGAAGTAGAGATAACAATCTTTACCCTAGTCATCTCCCAGGGAACAAGTGAGAAGAAAGAAATAATGGTTGTGTCGGTGCTTTGAACTTGCAGAGATTATCCTGAACATCATAATTATTTCCCCAGTGGTGTCCGCAGCAGTTTATCTGTCTTGAGTAAGCAGCCTGGAGGCCTCGCTGGAGGGGTGCATGGATAGGAGAAACTGGCATTCTGGCTTAAGTGAGTGTTGTTCCCATTAGTCACAAAGGCATAGGCTTCATAATAGGCAAAAGAGAATCAAGGAGGAAATCTGTAGGTGTGGGCTTGAAAGAAGAAGAGTGGTTCTTGGACATTTAGATCTCATGTTGTTTGTAGAGTAAATTGGGGTCCTAGAAAAATGAGTGGGAGGAACCGCATGGAATTAGTACTCCCAGTGACAGAATGTGGGTAGTTTTCCAGGGACCAAAATTTTTGAAGGTAGGGCCAGCCCTTGGACAAACACTTAACTCAGTGAGATCATTAATTCTTTCACTTATTAATTCAGCAAATACTCATTGGGTATATGCCAGGCACACAGCTAGGTTACAACAAAGATAAAATGATACTAATCCTGCCCATAAGGACCTTCTAGTCAAATAGAGAAATAACTTATTGAAGGAAAGGGTGTCATAAATAAAGCAAAAATTCTGAGGTGTTCTGAGGTAGGCTTGGTGGAGGAGGTGGGGTGGACAGGATTCAGGACTGAGATGGTGTTGCAGGATACTCGGCAGAGAGACAGGACACTGAGGCAATAAACAGGAAGTAGTGTTTACTGGTGCCAGCACTGGGCTGGCTCAGCGGAATCACATCGAAAGGCCGAGCCCAGATCACAGCAGGGCTTTTCCTTTTATACACGTCTTATATTTCTTCATATTTACAGACTTGCATGTTCTTCCTATATAAGGAAAGTATATTTTGATTGGTTGGGATAGTGAATAACTTTTAACTGTCCTAGGAAGTGGTTAGCTCAGCCTCCGCTACCACAATCCCAGAGCAGAACTGGCTCAATATAAGATACTGTTTGAGCAAAATCTGTGGGTCCTCGTATTTGTTGGTCAGCATGCCTGAAAGGGAGCAGCAGGTAAAGCATGGACAGATTGAGTTTGGGCTTGGGATGGAAGGAAGATCAGGAGAGTCTGGGTGGGTGGGTCAGAGAAACATATCTTTAGAAGACTGTCCCATCTCTTTTCTTTCTGGATCAGGTGCTCTTTCCCCCGATTCTGGCATCTGGGACTCTAAAATCTCCTGGCTTCTTTTTTCACCTGGCCAAATCCTACCCAAGCTCCAAGGGCCAGCTTTCCCAGAGGCCTCCCCATAGCAGGCAGACCATTACGTGAACCATTACTTAGATTTTCCTCATCATTCAGACTCATTTCAGGATCAGCTCCCTCTGCATCTCCCATAGCAAGCAGAACCTAACCCTACCACACAGCCTCCCCCAGAGGGCTTCTGAACCAAAGGCACAATTCTGCAAGTTTTCTTGCCTCATCCATTGAATAGTAAGCAATTTGAAGGCTAGAAATGGATCTTTTCTCCCTCCCTTCCACAACCCTAGTGTGTGCACACACATGCACACACACACTGAGGCTACCACAGAAGTGGGTACATGGTCTTTCCTCAATCCTTACCCACGTCCTAGGACACAACTTAGCTTCACACGAATCTTTGAATCAAGGCTTTGCCATCTTTTGTGTGACCTTGGGCAAGTTGCTTGACCTCTCAAGGCATCATTTTCCTCCTTTTATGTTAGGAATAGTACATGGCACTTGAGTGTAGAAAATAAGTCTTTAATGATTATTATTGTTGTTGCTCCTGAGAGCCAGCAAGATTAGATGGTCCTCAGAACCCAGGCCTGGGTTCCATTTCCCTTCCTTTCTAATTTAGTCGTCTTCTCCCACCTGCCTGTTTTGCTCTCTTCGGGTATTTCCTGTCACTGATCTGCCTGCTTTTCTCCCTCTAGGCCACCTTCTCTTCTTTCCTCAGAGAGCCGGTTGGTAGCTATCGCTGGGTAGGTTGTCTGTGCCTTGCTTTCCATCAGTCAATAAAAATAAATTACAAAATAATTTGTTTTATTTGTTCTTGTTACCTTGAGGGCTGTCTGAAATTGTCAGCTTTCTTTAGAAAGCTGAATTTGCATATCTCTATGCTGGAGTCAAAGGCTGCAGCTGTGGTTTCACTGCAATTTAAATATTAATAAAACCTCCTAAACCTCTAGCTGTCTTTTAAAGCAGTCTGGCCCTTCCTCTCCTAGGTTCCTAGTAGTCTTTGTCCTTTGTTTCTTATTTGTTTAAAGGGACATTTTAGAGTCAACTGAAGCCAGCTGCTGCAACCTTGTAGATAAGAAACACTAACCAGCCCCGTAAACCTATTTTTCTTAACAGCCCCAAGATTCACCTCTCCTGGAGACAAATAGACCACAAGTAACACTTTATACTCCTCTCACTAAGCCAGAGCTTGAACTTCAGCCTGCTTCAGAATCAGAGTGCAGGGACCTACTCAGTTTCTCATTCTGTAAACTGAGGCCCCAGTGTATACATATCTAACACGTTCCTAGATGATGTTACTGCTCCCCTTCCCCATAAGGAGACCATGGTTTGAGAATCACTGTACTGTGTTGCTTACTAAGCTGCTTTATTATTCCAGGTCCCTGAAACTAGGACCCCAAAGTTCTTGTTCTCTGGCCCACATAATATGAGAGTCTGTCCAGTTCTCTAGCCCCTCAAACCATTACTTAGATTTTCTTGATCATTTAGACTCTCCACAGGACCTGGCTGTCTCTAGTTCTCCTTAATTTTCTATTTGCCCAGATTCATTTCTTTAATTTTCTCCTTGTTATAGGCAGATTTATAGGCTGCTTGGGGGAGCTAAACATCAGGTAACAGGGCCTCTGGCCCAGCTGTTTTACAGCCTTTGATAAGCAAGCTCCCATGGTGTCTGGCTAGCAAGCCCCGTTTTCTCTGGAGTCTCTGTGGAGAGATCTGCAGCTCCCCCTCACTCTGCCTTATCTGCTCCTCACAGGATACACTCTGGGTAGCTTAGCTTCTTCTGCTCTAACCACCCTAACATTCTTTTCTTTTTCTCCTGCATGTATTTGAGCCGATACTTTGTTGGTGATTCTGGTTGCATTTTTCAGGAGGCAGATCATCTACCAAGCTCTTCTCTAGGCCCCTCCCTGTGCCTGCATGATAATCCCTCCTCTTCCTTTCCAGCTCCTTTGCAGAAGTTCATTTCCCGAAATGAGATAAAGGCAGTACAGAAACTAGTTCCCTAAATGCTGCTGTGCCCAGAGAGGACTACACACTGTGAGATGGGAAATGTGAGAGGACACTTAAAGCCAGAGGTGAAAGGAACAAGATCTACTCCATCATAGTTAAGACTCTTAAACCCAGCCAAGCATCATGAGGCCAGGGCTAGAAGTTGACTTTCAGGAAAGGTTACAAAGAGCTCAAAAAACAGATGGGGTGAACTACTGCTGGGGGACTTTGAGTGACAATCACAGAAAATGTTTTAATGTGTCTTAGTCATCTTTACTTTCACCCAGGATTCCTAGGAAGGCAGGCTGTGCTAGATAGATGTTGCTTTTCCTATTAACTCATCAGTGTCGAGGGTGGCAGGCTGAGGTCTGGCTCACCCCCAGGGTCCAGTAAGCCATAGCTTATAACTGGAAACGAATCACTTTTGACTAAGGACTGGGCGTATAACACTTGTTTCTGGCCCGCCTTTACTGCTAACACTGAGGCCCATCGACTCCCTGGCAGGTAGGCAGGGAGCTGGCAAGGGCTCTATAGAGGTCATGCTGTAGGCCTGGCTGAACTAGAAAGCTTAGACAACTGAAAGATAAGCCATTATAAGCTGGGAGGCTGGATGGGAGCAGAAATAGGAGCAGCCATGATCCTTTGCCTAGGGCTGCTCCCCAGGCAGAGCTGCCACTTGGAGGCAGGCAGCTTCTATCTACTCCGCCATGGCCCATGAAAGCAGCTAGAGTGCTAGTTCCCTTTACAACCCACTCCTCTCTCCAAATTCCCTTGAGGCTTGAAGCAGTGTGTCTCTGACCTGGGGTCAGTGACTGATGCAGGTGGAAAGCTGAACGAAGCGATGGCAAGGGCATAGGTTCAGATCTCCGGGTCATCATTTACTAGCTGTGCAAACTGAGCAAAAACATTCTTTCCAGTTCTCATTCTTCAAATGAGTTGACCAATACCCACTTCATAGAGCTATAATGAAGACTAAATGAGATAGAAATGTAATAATGGCAGTTAGTTCCATTTTCTCTACTCTTCCCTCACCCACCCACACTTCTTACAAATATGGTAGCACCAAATCATGAGGATTTCATTCTCTCTGCCTCAAAGAAAATTCCAATCTCTGAACAGTATAAAGACCAAAAAGTGATGACACAAACTTTTATCTGTGGATGAAGCATATTAAATAGGAGTAGTTGTCAGAATTCTAAAGCTGTCTTCCCTGGACTTCTGTCCCCGGTTATTAAATCAAATAGGAATGTAGGTACTGCTGTGAAGGGGCTTTGCAGCTTCAATTAAGGTTAAGGACCGTAAGATAGGGAGATCACCCTGGATTACCTGGCAGGCACAGTCTAATCACTTGAGCCCTTAAAAACAGAAATTTCTCTGGCAGGAGTTAAGAGAGATGAGGCAGAGGGGGAAGTGAGAGTCCAAATGTGAGAAAGATTCAAACAGCCATGGTCGGCTTTGGAGATGGCGATAGAGAATCATGAGCCTAGGAATGTGGGTGGCCTCTAGAAGCTATGGATGACCTCTGGACAAGAGAGGTCACAGAGATCTTAGTCCTACAACTTTGAGGAACAATTTGGCCAATAACAGGAAATGAGCTTGGAAGTGGCTTCATTCCTCTGAAAAGGAACGCAGCCTTGCGGACATCTTAGTTTTGGCCTTGTGAAACCCAAAACAAGGAAACCAGTTGAGCTGACTTGGACTGCCGACCTACAGAACTGTGACATAATAGGCACTGTTTTAAGCCCTGAGATTTGTGACAATTTTTTGGGGGAGCAATAGAAACTAATACAGTAGATTGTGAAGTCCCCTCAGTACCCTAGGAGGTAAGTACTGTTCCTACCCCCATTTTATAGACAAGGAGACTAAAGCAGAGCGAAAAGGCTCTGAGAGCTCTGCAGGTGTGAGACTCAAGAACAGCCGTGTGCACGAGGACGTGAAGTGCCGCAGAGGGGATACAGTCAATAATACTGTAATAACTATGCACTGTGAGTACTAATCGGGGGGACCACTTCATAAATTACATAAATGTCTAACCACTATGTTGTACATCTGGAACTCATATAAAATAATACTGAATGTCAACTCTAATTGAAAATTTTTTTAAAAAAGGAAAAACAGTCACGTGGTAGAAGTGTTTGCTACCAAGTTTATTTGCAGGTGAATAGCCAACATTTACAAAACATATTTTGTACAATCCAGTGCGCACTGCCCTCACACACTGGAGGGCTAAGGAAGACCTAGTCCTTCCAACAGCTCTAAGCAGTCCTGGATAATGAGTTTATGAAAAACATTTTATCTTCCTTCAGCAAACAAAATTATTTATGAAGCTATACAGTTCAGCAACAGGGAGCAAAGAAAAAATTACCTTAAGGAAAGCAACAGCTCCTTTCCTGGTGGGATCCATCATTTTATAGACAGGAAATATTCATATCAGAGATCTTATATTTCAAGAGCAATGGGTTACATAACAGAGTTACAACAGTAAACATCTTACTTATTACTAATAAGGAATTAGAAGACTCTCTATAGACCCCAGTTCTTGACCAGACCTTTAGAGATCGGGGCCAGTATGGCTCCCCTGTCCTCTAATTACCCTCAGGTTTCATATTTATATCCACTGCCTGCCCCTGAATTCCTTTTCCAGTGCTCCATTCCAACATTCGAGAGCTGCCCAAGGACTATTCTGCTTTTAAGTCACATCATATACCCCTGAGTACTCACCTTCCATAGAAGGGTCTGACTCTTGGCCTTTATGAATGCGAGGCTTTAGAAAAACAAACTCAGGGAAACCATCTATTCTCCTGAGGCCAGCCACTCCGTGTGTGCTTCCAGCTTTAAGCCGACAGCCCCAGTACAAGGGATAGGGCTGATAAATAATGAATCAGCATCTTGTGCAATTGGTGGTGTTTAAAATGGTTTTAAATTCTTTTCAGGTGAAAGATTACCACAATTTTATGCTCATGGCAAATTTCAAAGGGAGACTTGAAACAGAAAATCTTTAAGGGACCCTTGCATAGCCTAAAGTTCTTTCTAGGCTGACATACATAAAATATTTAGTAACCAGAACTGTGGAAGGACTGAAGAGGAGCTCCCAGGGCCTGGCAAAAGGCTATTCCTGAAGCTCGTTCTTGGGGTCCTATAGAGACAGGCCCTATACACTAGACACATGGCCAGCTGGACTGAGCAGCAGCTCTAGGGGATCTGAGGTATCAGGTAGGTGTTCAGCTCCTGGCACTGGTAGAGGGCTACGCTGTCCAACACCCATTCTCGGGTCACCACAGGTGCCTCACACATCTGCCCAATCGCTGAGGACAGAGAACACAAGCAGAGATTAGTGTCAAATCACATTTTCCCTGACGAGACTCTAGTCAATGTACTCTGGGGACCTGGCTGTATAAGTTCTTAGGGTTACTCAGGTGGGAGCAAAATTCTTGCTCTTAAGTGATACTTAAAGACACAGGACTTTATTCAGAAGCCTGAGAAGTGACTGCTGGTGAAAGCCTACAGCTTCTGATAATTGTTAAAGGAAAAGTCACCAGAGACAGCAAAACAACATTGCAATTTAACGATGTGAAAATATATTTGTAATATCGTGAGTGAAAAGCAAAACAGTATGATGAGCATGATCACGTCTGTATAAAATCTATGAGTGTACATATACATACACGTATGCTTGGAAAAATTTTATGGTGATCATCTCCAAGTGGTAGGATTACTGAAATTCTTTTATTGTGTTTGTACTCATTTCTATTTTCTGTGATGAGCATTCATATTTAATAACCTCCCTCCATGGAAATAGTTCATGTGTTACTTTTACAATGTAAAATAAAAAGTTTTGAAAGGACATTTTAGCCAGCCAGCCAGCCAGCCAGCCAGCCAGCTATCCATCCATCCACCCATCCACCCATCCATCATTTACTGAGCACCTAGAATGTGTTGAGAACTACATTAAGCAAGCACTGGGTAACCTGTGGTGAATCAAACTCATCCTTCAGGACCCCATATGACACAAGTGCATATTTGTGGCCTTCTGAAGGCCCGCACAGCTGCACTCTGCACTCCAGTTGATCTAAACAGGACCTTTACACCTAAAATCACCACAGTAATCTACACACTTAACCTGGGCCTCTCCTCTGGATGAAGGCTTATGGCAAGACTTACCATGGAAGCCACCATCCTCTGTCCAGGCATCTGGCTGCACAACCACAACTGGGTGAGTATCCTGCATCCCCAGGAAAGAAATGTTATGGATATCAGAACAGGACTTTTAGAATAGTCACTTCATCACTTCTTGATGGTTTGCTGAAGTAAACTACTCTGGGGCAACCACAGAAAGGAAGGAAAAGGACACAGAGCAAAAAGAAAGGGATAGAGGGAAAAAGCCTTCCCTCAGAACATGAAATACTTATATCCTTTACAGAGAGAGTCTTCTGGCACAGGTACATGGTCAGAGGATGCTCATGGTGAAGAGAGGCTTCTGAGGCTATACTGGGGAGGTGATGGCTCATAAGGACTGATGGGTGACGCCTTGTTCAGTCACTGGAAAGAATATTAACATTGTGTCCTCCCTCTCTGACAGGAGGACCAAACGCTTACCTCGCCGAGGGTGAATGACGAAGGCTCCTTCACCACAGAAGCCCCGCAGAGTTGCACCATCCACTCTAGCTGATCTAAACAGGATATTTAAACCAAAATCACCACAGTAATTTGCACATTTAACCTGGGCCCTCTGCTCTATTCCTCTCCAAGAAGGTTTACAGCAAGACATCTCAGTGGGAGTTCCTGTCTTTCTGCCCCAAAGGGACAGAAAGGCCTTAAACTACAATCTATAGTAAGGATACAAATTTTAAGTCAATTTGCCACTGATATGTTACCTGCTTTGGTTATCAGTCCCCATAAGGCCGCTTGGTAGATAAGGTTTAATAGTCTCTCAAAACATTTTGAAAGAAAAAAAAAATATAAGATCTAATTTCTATTAATTTGCTAAATTGCTGGCAAGATACTGCAAAAAAAATTCCCACCTGCCTTCCCTCCCTCCTTGCCTAATTCTGTGTTGGTAATTGATAATCACAGCCACTGAGAGCACCATGCTCGGTGATAATTACTATAAATGTCAAGAGATAGAAAGATAATTTATTCAGTCAAAAAAAATATTTTTCCTCCTGGACAGAGACTCAACATATCACCTGGGAAAGGCTACATGCTGAGCTGGATTCAACATACTCGGGGGCTTAGAAACCAGGAGAGATTGAAGAAATGTTCCACTTGCACCTGAAAATCAGCAGAACTGACCGATGAGCGGTTCCTGGGCCCCTTTGGGTGCTCTGTTCTATCAACTGATTCCTGGAAATTGCTGAGGTGCTCTTATTTGTCTGAGTGCAATGACATCAACTGACTCACCTCCAAAATGATACCTGCTAGAGACTCTGGTTTTCATTACACTGAAGTACAAAAACACTGAGAAATTTGAGTGGTACTTGAAAGTTTCATAAAAATTCAATCCATAACCAATAAAGAAGACATAAGCAAAATGACTTTGTCAGGCTCTCTTGCTGCCACTCATATGTCCCTGACCAGATGCCAAAGCTGTCTTCTGAGGAGTAAGAGGACCTGATCCCTGGGGCAGAAGTGGGCAAGAGGCAAAGGTAGGGAGCCTTTGTCTTAAAAAAAAAAAAAAAAGAACCAAATCTATATACATATCAGAGTCTTGATGCTACACACAACTTGAGTTGAGGCCTACAGCACTCCTAATCACATTCGGTGTCAAATTTAATTAGAAAATGTTCAAGAGTCTTCCCCTGCTCTGAGGCCCCAGGCTCACAGGGCTTATGCAGCTGCTAAGCTTTCTTCTCTGTATCAAATAAAGAGGTTTAAGAAGAGCAGAACTCTCTCCCTTCTTATTTTCCCCTTTTCTTAGACCAAAGGGCGGTAAGAGCAATTCTACCCCATCTGATCACAAAACATACTGTGTCCTACATGTCAATTCTTCACTGCCTTCCAGCTCTTAAGAAGGGGCACAGGGCTGTTTTTTTTCTGCAGGGTAACATTTAGGTATGGTTTTGTCCAATAGGTGGCAGAGAATATAATCTCTCACCAATCTGAGGAACCCCGATAAGACGACCCCTCCTATATAAAACTCCACCATGTAAGGGAAAGGCTGCTGCTGGACTCTGCAGTTGTCCCAGTCTCTTACCTGTGGGCATGTTGGTAAAAGGTCCATAGCAACAGATTTCTAGGCCCCTGAAGATCTGAGAGAAGAGGGGACAGTGGGATGGAGAGAAAGAAACACTAGTTATAAGAGTGTGGGTTTTATAAAAAAAAACAATATAAAGAGACTCTCGGTCCAATGTCCAGAACTGGTGGATTTTAGAAGACGTTTTTGAAGTGTGTGTAGTTTATCTATAGTCATACTTTGTCATTCAAGGGCTGAGCATACCACCTTGCCACCAATCAGGCCCAGACTCCATCCTGATAACCTTTTCCAGGTGATTTAACTTGTTAGAGATGAGAAGACAAAAAAAAAGTCCTTTTTTTAATAGCAAGAAATTCAGCTATTAGCTAGCATTTCATGTTTATCCAGACGTGGTGCATTAGTACTAGCCATGACCCTGACAGGCAGAGAGGTCTACATTTGTATACACACGCTCCTTTTCTCTTCTTTCTGGTCCTGAGCATCTGTTCCTGCCTTCATACGGCTCTGAGAATGCCCACTGTTCCCTCAGGAACAATGTAGTGATGCCTGGTTCTGCCTCTCCTTCCAGAGCTGACCTTAATGCCTGGTTTCTGGGAGACACAGATCACACTGGACCCCCTAGAGGGCCTCTTCCACCTACAGGGCTCAATAGCACTATCCAGAAGATCTTTCTGCGATAATGGAAATGTTCTATATTTGTATTAATAAGGTAGCCATGAGTCACATGCAGCTACTGAGCACCTGAAATGTGGTTAGGATAAATGAGAAACTAAACTTCATATTTTATTTAATTTTAGTTATTTAAAATTTAAAGGGCCCTATGCAGCTGGCTGGTGGCTGCTGTGTTCGATAGGAAAATTCTTACAAATGCAATGGTTTTGGTTTTTAGGAAATGACTTGGGTATTATTTAAAAGAAATCTAAATGTGTGCCAGTTGGCTGGATATACATCATTTGAGTAACCCTCCTTCTTTTGACCCTCCTTCTTCCCATTTCCACTGGAAAGAAAATTGCCTTGGCCTAGAACTCACCTTGTTTCAAATCAGAGCGACTGGGGAAGAGAAAAATCATGAAGCTAAAAGCACATGACTACCTTTTAGGACGTGCCCCACAACACTCCCCTATCCCAAACTACAGCCAGAGGAATGAGAAGGAACAGCAAGAGAAATCTATTTCTGTTTTAAGTGACAAGTCTCCATCTGTGCCATTCTCGCTGTGTGAATAAACTGCATCCTCAACCTGTTGACAGGACTTAGATGCCCATAATGCTAAAAGTTCTCCCCAGGCAGTCAGCTGGAGCCAAATGTTGCTGTAAAAAGTACAAAAGATCAGAAATTTTTATATTTGGGCTGACACTCATTGAGGAGAATCGCTGGTTATGAGATAAGAAATCTGAAGTTCCACCTCTACAAATGTATTTCTCTTCCACAGGAAAATACTATGGTGAGATTTTATATCTTCAGAATGTCATTACTCTGACCAGGCACTTTCCATCACTGCCACCACAAATGCAGGAAAAAAACCCCAAACACTGGATTTCCTTTGAAGGAGGGAAGAATCTGGTGCTAATTCCGTCTTGCATATACAAATGGCTGATTAACACAAACTCCCCTGGGGTGAAGATAGAAGCAGAAACAGGGCCAGGAGCTTTTCCTGGCATCTCAAAGTTACTTGTTAGGTTCAGAGAGGTGTGGCTGGGGTGAGCCCAAGGGTTCAGAGCTCCAGGACTTGATTTATGATCATCTTCCAAAGCAGTTTTCCTTGGACAATCACCTCTATGCGTTTTCTCTCAAGTTCTATACAGGGACAGAAGGTGCCCCACATAGGGATGTCCTGAAATGCGGTGCACACTTAGAAAGAAATGCAGACCGGGAGCAGAAGCACTCAGTCAGGGACCTGCAAAAGCAGCTGGCTCAGGCCTGACACACACATGTGAAATCTTGCATGGACAGAAGAGCAGTTTTGGTTACCTCTAAGTTTTTGCTACAGGATGATCTGGGGAAAGTCACTGAGTCTTCCTGGGCCTCTGGTCCTTCATTTTAAAAAATGTCAGAATAATCTCTTTTTCTCCTCGGCAAAACCTTCTCTAACTTTCCAAGAAATTATGGTATTGTAATTAAGAGCTCAGATTCTCGAGCTAGACTGGCTGGGTTCAACTTCTAGTTGTGAGTTCACAACTAGCTGTGTAAGCTTGGGCAATTACTCAACCTCTCTAAACCTCAATTTTCTCGTGTATAAAATAGGCATAATAATAGTACGTCTCATAAGGTTGCTGTAAAATTATCAATCAGTTAAAATATAGTTGAGTGTTCAAAGCTGGCTATAGTGAACATTATGCAGATGTTAGCTATTGAGTATCAATCACTTTCATTTCTATGCACCCACAGACACTGTGTACATCCCCTTCACAGCACTTATCACACTGCTTTCGAGAAAGACATCATGGTAAAGTGGAAAGAACAAGGCTTGGATTCACATCTGTTTCAAATCCTACTTATCCGCTGAGATTTGAACTCTAGCCTGGACCAAATTACCTTGCTCCTCTAAACTTCTAAGTTCCCTCAGTCATAAAATGGAGATAATACTTATTTACCCTGTTGGCCTAGGAGAACTAAAAAGGAATCCACATGGAAGCACCTAGCTATGGCTCTAGCAGTGAGTATGTAATGCCCCTTACAAGATGAGTGAGACCATCTCTGTGAAGGGGCCTGGTTTTTTGTCAACATGGGGGAGGAGGGCCTTACCTTTCTGTCCTGGGATTCTCTTGCTCGCTTTGGACCTTGGTGGTTCCTTCCATTGACAACATCACCTCTGACTTCAAAATCGTGCTAAAAGAACCAAACCCAAACCACAGGGATCAGAGGAAGAGAGGCCTCCTTCAATGGAAGCAGTACTGTACATGTGTTTTATTTAAGGAATTCGGTACTGCCAGGCAAAGTTTTGACCCCGCTCTCCCACTACCCTCTAAATAATTCTTTTTGGTGGACTGGATGAAATGACCAGTATCTCAGCTGCTGAAATCAATTCCCTGAAGCAAATCTTTGTGGGCAGAAATTAACAATTGGCTTTTCACCTCACTGGGACTTAATGCATTTTAATTTTCAACATTTATCTCCTCTCAAAACATTCACTTAGCATTTAGATTAAACTGCTAATGCTGTGCTGTTATAAAGATAACTGGAGAATTTCTGATCTCTTAAATCAATTGTGGATTACTATCTAAAGGCTTCTCAGATTTTCATTGATTTAGTTAATGAAACCAAAATGATAATATATACATTTAATACACTGAAGAAAGTGGTTTTTCATAATTACTATTTTGACTGGTCAAGGACAAGAAAATGAAGAATAATGGGATTGGGGAGGTTACGTCTTTTGGGAGAAACCTGGGGAAGAATGCTTAGAAACAATTCTGACTGAAACTTAGATTGTAGGAAGACCACATCTGTTGCCAAGAGTATTAAGAAGGAAACATAGTCATGATAGTATAACCACAGGCTGCTGTTAGCGGAAAGACCACTTAATATTTCCTATCACCTGACAGGAATCCAGTGATAAATATGTGACCTATTTAAAGATACCCCTCAAATTTATAGTCCTGATTATACCCCTGTGCCTCTTTAACCTCTCTACCCAGATACTTAGTATTAAATCCCAAAATTCACCCATCTAAAACAAAGCTTTTGATTCTACTCCTGCCCTTCCCCTCTCCCACTCTGCTCCTCCCCAGTATCTTCCTTATCTAATTTAATATTATTAGTATCCACTCTATTGTTCAGGTCAAAATCCCAAGCATCACCTTCTCAATTATTCTCTTTACCTCATCCTACAAATTTAACCTATTAGTAAGTCCTAGTTCCAAATATATCTCAAACCAACCACTTCTTACCATTGCCATGTCTTCGATTACCTTATGTAGATAATTCAAATTCCTTACAATGACTTACACCAAATCCTACCGGCTTTGGCACTTGTCTCTGACCTTTTCCAACCCCTTGTCTAATCTCTGCTCCCTGCATATTACTCACCGATTATTACTCTCCAGCTATACTAGTCTATTTTTCTTTAACAAACAAAGCTCATTTCTACCTCAAGACTTTTATACTTGCTATTCTTCTGCCTAAAACACTTGTTACCTACATTTTTCAAGACCAATTCTTTCTTGTGTTTTAGTCTCATCTTAAACATTTTGGAAGCTATCACTGGTCTCCTTAAAGTAGTCGACTTCTGTCCCCAATTACTCTCTGTATATTTCTTCATAGTATTTGTTGTTATTTTAAGTGATCTTTATTCTTGTGTATTTCCCCTGAATAGGACAAGAATCCCACTAGAGTAGAGACCTGTCAGTCTTGTTTACTGCTGCATTCCTGGTACCTAGCATACAGTAGGCTCCAGATAATATAGGTCACTGAATGAAAGTTAAAACCAACAAAAATGTCATTTAATTAATTATGAATATGTTAAATAGTACGCAATAGTTTAAAACCGCTTTTGCTAATTTTATATTGCCTGATCTGTTGTCACCAGCAGCTCTTAGATAGTTCTGTTCTAAAATTATTCCTCCTCCTACACTCAATTACCTCTCACTGTTCTCGGTATCATAAAGAGTAATATCTCTTTGAGGGAACCTATTTCTAAACAGATACATTTGCATATTAATAGGAAGAATTTTTCTTTAACAATGAACCACCAGTTCTCTATAAAGGTGTATTTGTATGCCTGTAAGATTTAGGTGGGCCTATTTCTTTTGCTTATCAATCTTTTTTTTTCCCTTTATAAACTCCTTTTCCTTCTTCCTAAGAAAGGCTTGTTTCTATTGAAACTTAGAACAAATGAGTGAGAAATACAATTTCTGGGTTTGTTCTGCTTAACTCTTGATAAGCCTCATCGTCAAAGAAAATCTGTGGTAAGTAGAGTGAGGAAGGAAGCAGCTAAATTTCTGATGATTATGTGACTCATGTGCACCAAGGCTTTTTGATTGGTTTGTAACATCAAATACTTACCTCATCTAGAATCTTTCTTTCTTTAATAGACTGGGTCACCCCTAAAGAGATCACAGAAAAGACAGGTCACAATGCAGAACATGCTCTTTTCATGTAGGCGGATGGTGAAATAATTTGCATAAGTGTACAGGAGGAATAACACTGAGTAGAGGTCCCCCTATAAAGCCAGTCCTTAATAAGGCTTGTAGCAGAGATTTCCTTCTGGAGACACAGTTGATGCTTAATCTAAATATTATAAAAGTGCCTGCTGCACATAGATTTCTGCACTATTATTAAATAAATGCCTAGTTCCTATGCTAACATTGCTAGGAGCAGACTAGGTTCCATTAGTTAGTTACAAAAAGAAATCCATTTCCCTAGCATGACCAGCTAGGTTAGTGTTATCATTAAAGACCTTTGGTAATTCAGATTCCACATCACCAAAAACCTTCGGTGTTAAATGTTAGGTGTAAAATTGCAATTCTGAGGTGTTAAAGGAAAGGATAAATACATTGTACTTACAGAAATAGCTAACTACCCACTTTCCTCCTGCAATTCCCAGAAAATATTTCAGCGTCCGTTCACATACAAACTCAGTGTCTGCAGAATGAAAAACATCCAAAGAATTAGTACAAGTCGAAAACAAGGTCAGGAAGTGCTGCCATTGAAGCTAAAGAACTCCAGATCCATGTTACTTGAAATCAACCTGGATGGATGACTCCAACATCCCTGGTGATAGAATCGGAAGCTGGAAGCACCCCTAATTACAACCAGCAGGTGTGGATCTTTGGAGGCCTGGAAAAGGCTGATATAAAGTTAAAACCAGAGGAAATGTATGCCCTATCTTCTGGACGCCCGAACTACCTACAGATGTCCATCACTGTGTTCAAGAAATTATCTACATCAGTAATACCGATATAAGTGTGTGGAGAAGATCTATTTTACTGGATGGCAATATGTGGACGGAGAATAAAACAGTATTGTTGAAATGCTATATCTGAAATGTCAATGTAAGTGACAAATTTTCACCCCCGGAACTTCTACTTGGGGAATTCTAACCCCTTAATTCCTAATTCCCTTGAGCGGGACAGAAAAATACTGAGTATTTTCACAGTTTTTCTCCTTTTCATATACTACTCCAGAAAGCAGTAGTTGAAGAATCACTTATTTCCTAGTGTTTTAAAGACCCCATTGAAGAACTAAGCAAACTGAGGAAAGAACACTTAATTGTAAACAAGAGAAATGTATTTAACTAAATCCTAAACACGGTAGGCCATCTGCCAGTAATAGCAACAGCCACTCCCCGTCACAGAATTTTTCACAAATTATTAAAATATTTTTTCTTTCATCACAATTTTATAGCTTATGTTAACTTCTGTGAGAGCTGATTCAATATATTTTAAACTCAGATATTTTAGCTCAAAAGTGTTGTATTGCCTTTGAGTTAAAAGGTTGAACTACTTTAGGTTTAATTTACATTTTACTTTCCTTTTTATCTTCTAGCAGTTTTGTTCCAAACCTATAGCTTAAGATACATTAAACTTAATGACATTTATGTCTAAAATAGTACTTAGTTCAAGCTACCTTGTTCTGGCACCAGGTTCCTGTATTATTCTGACTCTGTGTTATGACCTGTATGAAGTGGAAACCTAACATCTTAGAGGTTCTAAGGCAATGTGCCTCTGTCAAGGAGGCTGGACCCTCTGCTCAAAGACCTGTGGCAATGTGAACAGAAACATCCTGGAGTGGACCATCATATTCCCAGGGAGTTGATAATCAACTATTAGAAGACTTACATCTATGCTATGCTTAACAAATACTCCTATTTCTTTATGTAATATTATAAAACAGATGCAATATATTCTATAAAGGTTCTTGGTATACCTGTTTTCATAATGACATGAGTAGTCTCTTCAGTAATTAGATTAGTTAAAGTGATGTGGTGTTTTCTGGCAAACTTGTGTACAAGCATCTGAAATCAAATCAAATATTACATTATAATAAATTACCTCTAGTGCACAGCTTACAGTATTAGTTATCCTAGCTCTGAGTTACCATTTTTTCCCTCAGAAAAGATACATTCTTTTTATTCTAAGATGCCTGAAGTCTCAAGATAAATAGCAATTTAATACAAATTATATACAAATCAGAGGAATAAATTCTAAAGTAGTCCATGTTAGCAGACGTGAACTATAACCACGGATTCAAAATAATAATTTTCCCTTTAATAGCAGATATCACTTGGTTCCCTAAGACAACTAGTTTCTTTGTAGTGATACTCTACTATACTATAATTTAGATTTATCAGCCTACACTCTATGAACTGAGAGGTAACTAGCTATACAGAAAATTATGCTACATATATGTGGCTTAAAAATAAGATTCAACCCTCTGATAGTTACAAAACATTCAAGCCAAGAGTGCAAAAACTATCCATTTCTCTTGAGAAGGACTGGAAGAGACTCATATTACTCCCAAAAGAAATCTAAAGCCTTCTAGCTATTATCTATCAATCCAATAAAAAATCAATAGGCAGTAAAGGAAATTAACAAGATCCATTATGGACACAGTTGACATAATTAGTAGCTACTGTTTGGTAAATAACTCTGTTTACCAAGGGCCATCATTTATTAGCCATTGCCACCTAAGCCAATATTTATGTGCTTTACAATACCGCAGTGAAGATCAGGCTATCTTTCTTTCATGCTGCCTTATTCCATACTGCCCACAGGGCATTGAAAAAAGCAGGCTAGTGAAGCTAATGACATCCTTCCCCTTTTGCCACTGCCCTCTGCCAGGATCATTAGCAATTCTGAACTGATTAATTGCTGAAATCCCAGCCTTGAAACAGTGTTCAGTTAGAAAAGCAGCTGATGAAAAGATCATCTTAATATGGGCTTCAGAATTAATCATGTATAATACAGTCAGCAGCTTTCATAATAAATTTATCACACTTCAGCAATTCTGAATAGAGATGAAAAGTTTTCCTCTTTTCTTGTTTAAAGACAATATGTACCCAAGCCACTTATAGTCTAATCTGCTGCTCAGAATTACCCATGGCAAAAATGATTAGATCATTTTAGCCTCCTCTGAAAAGCTGAACTCACAAAACAAAGAAGAAATGCTATTTTTCAGTGAATAAATGGGAATTCCAGATATGTAGGCAAATGATTGAGGGCAACATAAACAGACACAGGTATCAATTTTCAGAGCAAACAGCTGGTCTGGGTACCAGGCTGTGAAATGAGAATTCTAGCATTATTGATGAGAACTTACATTCATTATATCTACTAGGGCAGACATAGCTTACTTTGTCTTTTTAGTACTGGGACACATCTGGCCACAGGGAATGTTATGCTGAGTTGCTACCCATGGAGAAGATGAGAAATGGTTCTTATCCTAGGAAGGATATATCAACAAAGATACTCAAGAATGACACCCACTATTGAATCCATATGATACTCTGGGTGTGTTATCTTATCATGGTTCTTTAAGGAATATTTACTCGATTATTTTATTATGAAGTGATACCAATGGTGATTGATTACAAGGAAGGAAAATTTTCTAAGATGTCTGAAATCTAAGTAGAAACAAGATTTCAGTAGTCTTAATATTGTAATGGGTATTTTTCCAAAGTGTGAAACAATTCCTATTTCTGGCACAAGGGGCCAGGAGATGTCAAAATCCTAATAGGGAAGGGATCCTATAGAGCAGAAATTATGGGGCAGAATGCTGAATAACTGTGTCACAAGCCAGGATAAAGCAAACATACTCTGGAGAAATGTCATTATCTGGCAATGTGCTTGGAACCAGTTTGAATTTAGTTAATCATGCTGGTATGTTCTCTCAGATATGAACCAAGGGGAAAAGATGCCTCCTGGGGAGTAGAGCTATACTTATATGCTTTTTTAGATAAGAAAATTAAAATAAAAATCTCTATATCATACCCAAAACTATAACCAATATTAATATTTAATAATTGTTTTAAGTGAGTATACACAAAATAATCCATGCTTTAGCTTTATCTAGGTCCAAATTTTTCAGAAATCAGTAATGGAAATTAAATTACATAGAATTGTGTCTGTTTCCTAGATTTCTTCCTATAGGTTATTCATTGCTAGTATCTATTTAAAACTATCTGCAGTATGTTAATGAAGTCTTAGCCATTAAGGAGACACATATGGACACACTCACAAATTCTTTATGGGTCAAGCCTGATGCCACCATAGATATTCTTTTGTTAACTCTTTTTGTTGAAGATATCACTTCTGGGTTCTTGCTCACACTTTCTTCTCTCACGTTATACCCAACAGTATTAGTATGAGCAGCAGCTGGACTCTTGGCAGATTCTTCAACTTGAAATTGGGGTAACTTCAATGCAGAGGTTGAAGCTGGCATGCTGCAAACGTAAGCCGGCTCTGGAGCTCTGTCTTCAGAGGGATCAGACTGAGGGTCATCAGAGAAGAGGCTGACTCCAGACTCTAGGTAAGGGGTTCCCTCTGAGAGGAATGGGGGAAGAAGGTTAATCTACATGACAATGAATCTTTAATTACCATGTCAATAGATGAATGGATAAAGAAAATGTGGTAAATATATACAATGGTTTGAAAACGATGAATGGATAGCTTAGAAAAAGAAAATCCTGTCACATGCTACAAGCATGGATGAACCCTAAGGACATTATAAGTGAAAGAAGTCAGTCACTAAAAAAAACCCCAAAAACCGTATGATTCCATTTATATGAGGTGTTCAAAGTAGTCAAATTCTTAGAAAGTAGAATGTTGGTTGCCAGCAGGTAGGGGAGGGGAATAGGGAGTTGCTGTTTAAGGGGTATAGTTTCAATTTTGCAAGATGAACAAGCTCTAGAGATCTGTTGCACAATGGGAACACTAATACTAGTGAACACTTAAACACGTAAGATGGTAAATTTTATGTTATGTTTTTTATCGCGAT
This sequence comes from Rousettus aegyptiacus, assembly GCF_014176215.1. Lineage (NCBI taxonomy): Eukaryota > Metazoa > Chordata > Mammalia > Chiroptera > Pteropodidae > Rousettus > Rousettus aegyptiacus. The sequence continues at coordinate 99,990,834 of NW_023416309.1, forward strand.
TAAAAATAAAAGCAAAATTTAAATGCCACTGATTTTAAGATGCTATTCTATTTCAGAATCTTAAAAAAAATTGTATTTTAGAATCCATCAAATCCAATATTACAAGGCTACTTTCTATAATTTTGGTCATTTATTTCATCTAGTTTAAATCTCTTTTTTATTTCCTACATTCTCCAACTGTTTGGCAATGAACATAGAGTACTTTAGTAAGGAAAGAAAAAAAGGTTGGAAAATGGGAAATACTCAATTTTTGTTTCTTCATTCATGATAACATTACCTTCTTCATCTAATAAGTCATCTGATATCATTACCAAATTAAAAACAGGAGACCATCTTTGAAACATTTCAGAAAATGTCACTCCATCAGGAAGTAAGCACAGCTTAGTAGAATGAGATTCCTAAAATGATCCTAATTAAAATGGCCAAATATCACATTTAGATGCCAAAGAGCACCTTTTATGGTAATGCATTTTTGAGGATTAATTCAAAACTTTCTTTACTAATTAAAACTTTGATTTACAAGCCATAAAACACACCATTCATTTAAAGTGATTTATAAGACAAGAAATGTATAGTCATTCATATTCATTAATTCATAAAATAGGAGCTTACTTTGGAGATTTGACTCATTTTTCAGTAAAGGACAGGGCTAAAACTTTATCCTAGAACTCTTATCTAACAGTTAAAGTGAAGTATCTAGAGCACACCAAGATACACTGTTAGAGTTAAATCAGTATAGACAGATTAACAACTGCAATAAATTTCAATTTGGATTAACATTCGAACCATTTTTTAAAAAATGGGTTTAATTAGAACAGATGCATTCATGATATATTAGTATGCCTGAAAGATAATTACCAGAGTATCTTTAGATAAGATTCAGAGTAAAATAAACGTATTTTCTCCATCAGAAAAGATGAAATATTATCCAGATCTAGACTTGGCAAATAAGACTGCTCATTATACCTTGGGCTTCAGGCTTTGTCAGTTGTTGCTCCAACACATTACCAACTCTATCGAGCTCCTTTTGAGACGGGCAGTTTCTGTTCTGCAGACTCTGTGACTGGCTGTGCACATACCATCTATCATCTAACAACTGGGATTTAGAAGGGGAAGACCTAGAAAGAAGGATAACAGGAGAAAACCATCGCCACAGCTCCTGAAAGGAGGAATCGTACTTCTCGAGCAGCCAAAGCATAAGTGACAGTTCATCGTCGAGAGATCAGGAATGACTAGCAAAAAAGAACCTAAGTGACGGTCTATAAGCCTGGATTCATGATGTCAGCCAACATGTCAGGGTTGACATAGAACATCTCTTACGGTCTGATCTTAGGCACTATATCTCTTAGTTGTTTAAAAGCATGTCAGCAAATTTCAGCAAATTATTCACTGCCATTCAATCAAATTCTATGGTACTATTCTACTTGAGTCCCAATGAGTGTCAGAAGCAGATGTCTCATGAAAATAGAAAGTTGATTAATTTTGACATTGATATACTCATTCTATCCACCCGTTTTCAGCAAAATTTATAGAATCATCCCTATCTCCCGCCTTTTCAATGTCCAAAATAAAATCATTCTAAAAACAAAAGTTAGCTATAAAGTACTGTTAGAAGAGTATAGACACGCAGTAATTCCTCTACTCTTTCAGGTGTTCAGGACTTTGCTGAATAAGTTACTTAAAAAATTTAAAGGATTGCCAAGAGAAGCTAATTAATTCAAATAGTTATTGGGTATTTACTATGAGTCAGGCACTAACACTCGATCCTGTGGATTGAAAATGAGCAAGACCTAAATTGCTGCTCTCAGGTAGTCAAGTAGAGGGAAGAAAATCAATGTGTAGATCTTTAACAGAAGTTTCTTAGGGTGCACTGGGGTGGAGGAGGAGGAGCAGAAATATTTGGTCTGAATATTAAATGGGTTCTCACCTGGATTAGTTAAAGCATGGCAACGAAGCCATTACTTCTAAACATGGGTTTAGCACCTATGGAGGCCGCATCTTTTACTTCTCTGTCATAGCCACAGTGCTAGTACCCTGGCCTCAAAAATACATCCTTAGTGATATCCCAGAAGCTTGGAAAAGATGGTATGATTAGATTATTGACAACTTATCACTATTCCCAGAAAGATAAGTAAATGTATAAATGTATAAAATCTACATAAATTCCGCAGGAACTCAATAAATGATTTCTTCTTCCTCCCTAGAGTGGTTAAGATGTGTGACTCTAATGGCTCTATGACTTTTTCCTCAACAATAAAATAGGAATGATAGTCCAGAACTTGTTCTTTTACCTTCAGTGTTGTTGTGAACATTAAATGAAAAAGTAGGCAAAGTATTTTTGAAAATAAAAAGTACTATACAGTCTTGTCTCACAGCGATTTTCAAAAATACCCTAAAGATACTATGACTATTTCTTGGGGTAAATCAATAGCTCAACTTTTTCTACAAAGGCAAAAACTTCAATTAGGGCAAAGGCTACCTTGGAGAAGTCTACCATCAGCCTCCAGGCTTGTTTAGGTTTTAGTCCTATGCTTTATTCTGACTTTCAGAAGGGACAGATGTACTGTGCATTTCCCATATTGTCACCCATGCCTTGTATAGTCCAAAAAGCCTATAAAAAGTAAGCAAAAGAAGTGTCCTAATGCAATGAGGGGTTAGAAATGTCTGTGTAGAAAAACCCAGAGAAAGTATGATGAAAAACATTTAACAATAAGAGTTCAATATAAGTAAAGGTGTTACTTAGATACCACAATTTGACATTTACTTCTTACCTTTCCATTCCTGGTTCTTTATTTTTATTGGTGGATCTACTCAGAGATTCTTGAAACTTGCTTGCAGAAAGGCTTTCAGGATTCTGCCTTATAGGATATGCACTACTTTTCTCTGAAGTTAATATCGCTTTAAATGGAATGAGAAAACAAAGAAATCGACTGTTTTGTCCTGATGGTGATAATTCAGGTGAGTATATCAATTTTTTCAAAAGCAGCAATCTGTGACAATCAAATTGGTTTTTAAGCAAGTAAATCAGACAGAATTTTATAAACACAAGTGATCCAGCAGCAAATGGAACTAAAATATATAAAATATGATCACTTTAAAACTGCATAAATAAAGATACGTGAGACAAGACTGAAAAAACATGTATTTATATTTTTTGGTCCTAAATGATAAGAAAACAAGAATGGGAAATGATTTTTTTAATCTCTAGAGCAAACTAAATTACACTCAAATCCCCTTAGAAAATAGGAAAAAGAAGTACTGGAAAGCACAAAGCACTTTCCCTTTTCCATTTCTACTGTCTCCACATCAAAGACTGTATAGGATGGGGGTTTGAGCTTTTTCATGTGTTGGAAAATAGAGGAGAAGGGTCAGATGAGAATGAAAAAACAGGTGACATTTTGCTTCACACTTTCAATTACTGAAGAAAAAAACAAGCCAAAAAACCAACACACAAAAAAACAAGGTGCTGACTGATAAGGAACCCCACAGTAATAAATGGAATTAATGATGAAATGGCACAAGAAAAGAAAAACACAAAACAGACCAAAGGCAAAGCTCTGGCATGTTAGTACATCCTTTTTATTTATTAATTCCTCCAAATGTATTATTGTCCCCTGCTTTCTAGGAAGTAGCTTAAAGGCAAAATTTTTTAAAAAGTAAAAACAAATACTTAAAAATTACAAATGTCTTCTATCCATTAAAAAGTCACTGACAACTGTAATTTATTTTGAGCTTTTATCGGAAAAGCTAAAATCCATAAACTGAGGCAGAAAAATTTAAATGAAGGGCTGTATTAATTAAACTGTTTTTTGTTTGTTTGTTTGTTTGTTGTTTTTTTAAAGACACAGGGGGCCTGAGGGGAAATAATGATTGATTTCCTGAGTTAATCCTCAAATGCATTATTTATAGTTTCCTTTGTACTCATCTTTTCTGGACCTGTGGGTGTCTAGGAACATAAGAACTCTCTGCCTGAAGCTAGAGATGCTTAAAACAAGCAGAGTCTCAGTTTAACCATGTAGGTTTTTCTTTCAACTGAGTGTGTAAAGCTTTTTAATAAGGGTATCCTTTCCCCCCCCCCCAAAACAGGGTAATAATTGGTAAATGGTAATGTGCAGTCTATAAGGGATCACACCAAATGGGATTAACCATTTGAAAGGGTTATAAAAAAAAGGAGTGAAAGGGTAGTGGGGAAGCCTCAGACATGAACACAGATATTAGTCACTCCATCACCTGAATATTTAGGGTATGAGCCTGTCTTTTCACTACAACAGGGTCGAGCTAAGAAAATAAGCTATCCTGAATCATTATTCAGTAACTCCACAGTACCTAAAAAATACAGGGCAAAACTTTTCTGTTCTTTTTTCTCAATTCTTATTTCAAAAATGCAGGGATCCACAGCCCAAGTACTGAGACAGTATTCTCCCTTAAATCATTCCCTTATCTGAGTCTTAACATGTTATGTGTTATATTCTTCATTAATAGGCAATATGGGCCAGATCAAACAAACATTCAATAAATTTACTGACTGCCTAGTATGTGCTAAGTACTGTGCAAAGTGTTGGGAGAATCAAAGGAAAAGACATTGAGGAGGAAGAAAAGAGACCTTAAGAAATGATAAACTATAAAATACAGAACCCATAATAAAATGCAGCTTTAAAAAGCACATAACTCATCCACCCAGGTGGTTCAAAATTTCCAGGGGAGGAACCTAGGAATTTTTAACAAGTGCTTCCAGGAATGAACGTACTATGGGACAAAAAAGCTCAGATGTGTTTGAAAACCACTTTTGCTATAATGGACTATGATATTTTAAATGCTGTTTGCTTTATGAATGACAGGTAATCCAGGAGAAAAAAACAGTCAAGTTCCTGATATGAAATAGGTTTACCTGTAGGGGGAGTTACACATAATTTATAATGGATCAGTATACACATTTGCACAAAAATATTATGCACATTTGGGAATGACCCTTAGACAGATATACAGTAGGGCAGATCTATGCTGAGAGCAAGACATTTCATGTAAAAACCCTAGAATAGTAAATAAGTGTATTACCAAGGATAAAGTAAAATTTTCTAACAAAAATGTTTTGTATAGAAGGTCAGAAGAAATTTTCAAAAATGTTCTCAAATCCATGGCAAAACAGTGTATAAAAATATAGCATTTATGAAATTAAAAACAAGACACACAGAAATATTTGTCTACGGATCTTCAGAAAAAAATAAACACCCACCCCCAAAGATGAGATAGATTTATACACATATACAAAACCAGACATTTATAAGTTGTACATTATAACTGAAAGTTTAGTCTGTTTTTTGACTGAACATGGTGAAAACACCTCAAAGAAGAGAATTGTGCTAGGGACTAGACTTTGGGCTTCATTATCTGGGAGATGAACTAAATGAAGATACAGTTACAAAGAAAGCATTTAAGGAAATACATTTGAACCACTGCCATAGCAACAGAGTTCCTACTTTCTCATGTATGAGCTACTGTTTCTCCCTGAACATAAAAATACTGCAAGGCACACTCCTGGCAAGGCCACTGTTCTGAATAATTAAGACTTGGTTCCTAGAAAGATTCAAAGGAAGGTCCTAGGGCCCCCAGGACTAGGGAAGAAAGTGATGAAGAAGGAATTGTAACACTGTTAGCTAGGTATGTATCACTGAGATAGTAGTGAAGAACCCTTGGGAGGGCTCACCACATCTACCTACTCCTAAGCACCAGCACCGGCCCCCCCGCCCCCGGAACCCATGCCATGCCTATCTAAGTATCTGCCCCTAATTAAAAACCTGACTAATGAGCTGTCCTTCATAATGCTCTTTCCAATTAAATATTCAAAATTTCATCTTACTTTCCTTCATTTATGCCACGTTATTCCTCATCTCAGTGCTCACTTCTTACAGGAAGTCAGCTCTGGTAACTCCAACTGCCTGGGTAATCCAAATGCCTCCTCTCAGAGGTCCATCTGGCTTTGTTAATAATTACAACACTGTGATAAAGCATCTGACTCTGGGCTCTCTGTGATTATTCCTGAAGCATAGGATATCTCTTCCTATAAACCAGAAAGCACATGAAATAGGGCTTTGTGATTTGACACCTGTATTACAAGGAATATGTCTGAGTGGTTTTTTTTTTAAGCTATCTAAAATAATGAGGGTTACCTATTTCCAATCTCCCTCATTATACTCAGCAACTTATGGGTTCCCCATAGCATCTACTCATTGTGGGTACTCAGTCAGACAATGACGCTTAATGACTGTCTTGGTCCCTCTGAATGGTAAATTAGTTGCTGGCAGGGACTAGAACCAAAGCTCTAAAATTCTCCTGGAGTGACTTAGCAAATATATACCGAGCAAAGATTATAAAATGTTGAAACTATGCCTACACTTCTCAGGAGATAAAGGCTGAGGGAGGAGAAGAATTTTGCTTAAGAAGAATTTGGTCAATATAACAAACCTTTTTCTGAGGTGTTTTGTTCAGGATTTAGCAGCTCTTCAGGGGCACAAGAATCAGCTATGAGGGGAGGGGACGTGTTAGGCTGGCTCCCATGCTGCTCTAACACCGCTTCCAGTTCGGCCATTTCCTGCTGGAGCTTTATCAGGTTATCTTGCATGGTATCCCTCTGCTGCAAACACAATAAATGACACCAAGAAAGTTACATTCTTTTAGAAACCTGCCAGAATGTAAGAATATGTTACACCATTTAATTTTAGCACAGGAATTAAAAATTATCTAGTATGGAATTATGAGTTCTGGATGAATACCTTTTAATCCAACCATATTCATGCAATTAATGCCCATGAAATTACAGAATGTTTGAGGGGAAAAAATTTCCTCAAACTCTCCCAAATAGACTGCTTTATTGTAATGTCCTTTTTAAGTTGTTTTTTTTAAAGCTTGAAAGTAAAAAAAATTAAAGTGCTTAAACACTTCTGATATTTAAAATTAGCATGACTCTGTTAACATTTTACATAGGCTGTGTTGCAAAGATTCGATATTGTGAGACTTACAAGAGATTTGAGTTAGTCCATATAAAAACGTCTGATTTCTGGCTTGTGAGGACTTAGTTTTCTGGGATTCTTTGAACGGTTAGTTTCAAACAGAAACAGCAAAGAGCTAATTCATTAATTTATCTATTTGTTCATTCAACAACTATTTGTTGACCATCTATTTTATGTCAGACACTGTGCTGGTGCTACAAATATAGCCCACATGGTGCTGCCATTCTAGATGGGGACAGGGCACCTAAAGTAAGTCACGGAAGGACCTGTTAGAGGGCACAATCCAACAGAAAGAGCGTGAGGAAAGCCTATAAAGACAGTTACTGTTTTCAACTCAGAAAGGCTTTCCCGCTTATAGGGCTCTCAATGTTTATTTTTCCATTTCAAAAAGAAATCTGTTAAGTCTAAGGTTTTTGATAAGCAAAGTATCTGGTAAGATTACCAGAATATTCATTTCGTCATTACTTTTTAGCAGGAACATCAATGGTTGCCAGCAACCCCTGGGGAAACAAATTGTTTCACCCTCCATTTCTTCTTCTCATCCTTGAAAATGACTTTGCGACTTTGCCCTCTACTCAAAACTAGTCATCTACTCTCTCTTGCTACACTAAGTTTTCAGGAGCTTTTTATGACCAGAAAATGCATTCACAATGGCTTCCAGTGCGGCCCTGAGACTGTCTGGCTGCCCACGTCCGCAGCAGCGCCATTGCCACCACGTGGTGCTCATGAGTAGTTTCATCACTGATCAAAAAGGGCTGGCTGGCCTCAGCCAATTTGGACGGAAATCATACAGACATCATAAGCTTCAGAAGCTGTACTAGTCACTGCTGCCACAACCATCACCACTAACCTCTATGTGGCCATTAAACAGGTTAGAGAAATCAGAAAAAATAGTAAATGAAAGAATTATAGTTAGATAAGTTTCCTTTGGGTTTTCTCAAAGAAATTACTTTATAACTTAAATGATTCCCTGTAAGCAATTGGCCAGATACATTTGGGAGACCAAAACCAAATTGCTTACCAAGTTTTCTTGATTCCAATTCTTAAGTGTTTCTAAAATTAGCCCTACTCTTGTTTCCCAATATGCTATTCAGAATTCTACTTTTCATACAGCTACCTTACTGTGGAAGTTCCTTAAAAGCCACATTTATCATGTCTCTTTCTTTCATAAAGACCTCAATGATACACCACAGCTCAGATAAATTACTTTCTGAAATTTATATAATTAATACTCATTATTGCCTTCAGGACAAAGTTCAAATTCCTAAGCTGTATAACATTCAAAATGCCCGTTATACTCTGATCTTATTATCTCTTATTTTCCTCCCAAACCACCCATGTGCCATTTTCTAGTGAAACAGTACAACTCTGTCTCTCCTGGGCATTTCATGCCTCTGTTCCTTTGCCTCTATTACTGCCTCCCTTCTCTTTCCACTTAGAAAACTTGTCATCTTTCAAGGCCCAGCTTGAATGTCTCCTTCGGAATCCCCACCAATAACGCATCCCCTATCAGGAACAGGTGATTTCTCACTATCTCACTCATACTGCTAATGCATTAGTATACCAAAGTGGAATACGTGACCCTCCTTTGATACAGCAGTGCTTTCATATGTCCTTGCTATAGGACAAATAAGTTTTGAAGGTTTAGCTTATTCACTAAATCCAGTTTTTAGTGTCGCAGTGAGCTAAATGTTATGCATGTATGTGCGTATATGAAATAAAAAGTAGCATGAGCTCATGCATGAGTTCTATCCAGTTGATGACAATCTAATTTGAGGAGACAAGGTACCGAACACGCAACTGTTATACCATTGATTCTACAGGATGATATAACCAAATGTAAGAACGTGGGATGTATACTACTGAATGCAGAGGACACCACACACACCAACACATGCTTTTTACCTGAGTGGTTAAAATATCGCTCTGAGAGGACAGCCTTGAACATTCTCCAGAGAGGCTAGTTTCATTCTCATACTCAGATGGTGCTTCATCTTTAACGATAATAAAAATAGAGATACAGATGTAAATACAGACAGTAAATACTGCAACTTACTGTATCTGGTTATTCTCATTGGCAGGACAAATATCACTTTCATGTTATGCAAAATGATTACATTCCATGTTTTGGGACACCCAGATGTCCTCTATATATCATAACAATGAAAACTAGAAGCAAGTTCACCAGCCATTAGGGCATTAAATTGCGTTCGAATAGAGATGTTCTGGCTAGGTAAAAAACTTTTAAGGAAAAGCACCTTAGGAGGAACATGTATAAAGTTTAAGAAGCAGTTACTTTAATTGTACTTGGAAACTCACAAAATGTACTTCCCCAAAGACAGAAATATTTAGTGCATTTCTATAAAACAGATGGTTCCAATACCTAAGTTTGAATCCACACTCTGCTCTTCTTGATTATACTCTTCTAGGCCAGTTTCCCTTTCATCATCATCTGAAACCAATTCCTTGTCACTCAGAAGGTCCTGGTTTTCAGACTGTCTCACTTGTTTGGAAGGAGGATCAAACATCAAGAAAGGATCCTGGGTGTTCGGATTAGCAATCAAGTCTTCTGATGCACTGTGTTGTGAGGAAAATAAGCTACTAGAACATCTCGCCTCCTCACTAAGGTGAGGTTCCTGGGATGCCTTTGCTGATGCTATCCGGTTACTGCCGTCATTTAAACTATTCTTCAATGATACCAGGTTCTCTTCTGTTTTCTTAGACAGACCATCTGTGGCAACAGCATTATGTCTGGTAGATGAAGATGGTGTTTTTGTGACTTTACCAAATAATAAGTGTTGAAAGCAGGGAAGCTCTTCATCCTCACTAGACACATCCTCTTCTGAGGACTCTAATTTCCTAGCCCCTCTTCGGCGACCTTGCAACAAACTTGTACGGGCTAAGGGACTAGGGCTCCTTCTGAATTCTCCTTTCTGGACACTTTTGCTAAAAACAGCAGATCTTTCCTTAATGCCACCTTCATCAAAGCCGATATTCTCCTTTATTTTGTCATCATTTAACATGTCATCCGGTGTCTCAGAACAAACCTGAGAAGCATTACTGTTTCCCATAGGTTGCTCTAAGTTATCTGAAATCTGACGTTGAGAGACATCTGCATTAACAGCCTGAACTACTACTTCATTTTCTCCTTGCCTTTTTATTTCAGGATGTTTACAAGGAAGGCTTTGCTTATAGACTTCAGGCTGCATGAGACCCAACTGAAGCACAGCATTTAATTTTGGTCCTCTGTTTCTACTTAGTTCTGCTTGAATGTTTTCACCACTGGAACCTACTTCATTGACACTAGAGCCTAGTTCGTTAGTACTGGAACCTGCTTCATAAATACTGCTTGAGCTGCCTTCTTTAAAAGTGCTTTCTCTAATGTTATTTTGGCTGCTTGTGCCCACTGTACTTTGAATGATGGTCTCATTTCCTATTGTTCTTTCAGGGGATATTGAACGTTCTTCAAACTTATCCTCTGACAGATTTTTCTTACATGTAGTTTTAACAGATGACTTGATGGGAGAAATGGATGGCATATGATATGGGTTTTGTGAAATTCTAAGTTTATTTGCAATAGTGAGTTCCATTTCATTTCCTCTGAACTGAAATGACTGACAAAGCCTAGAGACTTCTTTTATGCCATATTTGGCATAATCTCCTGGCTTTCTGTCTTTCTCGCAAACCACAGGAAAACCTACAGTTGTATAAACTGCCTGCACATGCTTGACGTCAGACTCTTTCTTTCCCTGATTTTCTTTTCGGTCACATTCAAGAGTGACTTTTGGACTTTGTTTCCTCAAGGACCTGGAGTGGGCATAGCCTGTTGCACATTCTTTTTCTAGATTTTCTGGGTTTGAAAACAAAGCAAATGACTGACGCTTGGAAACTTTGAATGTATTCTGTAAATACTGCGTATCAAGTTCATTCTCTTCTATTTCAATGTTTGTCTTCTGAGTGTAGTTAACTTCATGTCTCAATGGATCTTTAAAGCGCTCTGTGTCATTTCTAGTATCTTCAGAACAACCATGAATAAGTTCTCTGGGGTTTTCAATTGCTGCACACAGACCTGCATGTTGGTTTGGTGCTGTCTTTGCCCTCCCTGGGATGTCAGGTTCCAGTAATGAGATACTATCTTGAGTGCCATAATCTGTTTCAGGTACCAATAAAATACCGGTACTCTCTGTAGATCGATCAGTTTGTGAACCTCTTCCTTCACCAAAGATCAGAATTTTGGGGTCTTTGGTACTATTAGACACTTGAACTGTTCCTAGGTTCTCTTTTATTTCTTCTCTTTGAAGGCTAGGATTGTCAAACTCTGGAAGTTTATTAGAACTTGAACCATTAGTAAAAAAACCAGGTATATTTGTTATATTTAATTCTGGAAAAGCATCACTGGCAAGTCTTTTATTTATCGTCTCATGTGGCTTGTTATTCTTCTTGGCTCCAGTTGCAGATTCTTTATCTTCTACGAATTGAAGTTTTTTGCTGTGTCTGACTGGCATTTGGTCAGAATTTTTTTCCTTCAGCTCTTCACTGCTAGAACAACTATCAATTTGTAGTTCAGTATGATTAGGTGGGCTTGGATTTCTATTGACTACTAGTTCAAGTGCATGAATATGCCTGGTAGAGGACTTCCTCCTCAGCCTATTCTTCTTAAGTGCTTTTGAACTGTGGATATTTAATTCTAGTTCCATATTGCTTATGCTGCTGCGTATAGGTTCAGCTTTAGTTTTGAAAGCAGATTCTTTTTCCAATGATTCTGTTAGGTTTGTATTTTTCTCATGACCATTATTAGTACTATTCATCACATGACCATTCTGCTCTATTTGGTCAGTTCCTTCAATTATGTTTTCAGGAGTTTTTTGAACAATTGCCAAATCTATTTTTTTGATAAAATCCTCAGGATGAAGGCCTGATGTAGTTCTCCTTTTACGCTTTAGTTTATTTGTGAGGGGATACTCTTGTGTTATCTGAGGTTCTATAGCAGATGCTCCTGTAATTAGATTTTCAGTTATGTGGCTCAAGTTAGGGAGGCTTGCTTTCCTGTGATATGTTTTCCCAAATATTTTATCTTCAATACTACTTTCTACCAGTTTGGAGTGGACTCTTTCACATATTAAAGCACTATGAGGATCATTGGCCTTTAAAGCTATTTTCTCTGAAGCATCAGAGTCTCCATCTACTTCATTTGGAACTTCTACCACATTTGATTCAGACCTCCCATCAGGTGAGACATCAGAAGTTAATATTTCATCGCGTCTGGAAAACCACTCATTAACTTTCTGTATGCTACTATTCCGTGTTATCCAAGAAATATCTTGGGAATCTCTAGGACTGTCAGAGCATGGAGGTTTCTGCTTATTTAGTTCTATTCTCCCATTCAGGGGATCAGCATTCAGAACTACCTTTTTCTCTGTGCTGGAAGTCTGCCTATCATTATATGTTTCCTTAGTTTCAACCCATCTGTTCTGTTGGCTCCTTACTAAGCCAGGCTGTTTGCTTTTATTACAGAAGTCAGTCTTTTCTACATTCATTCTGTCTTTAGTGTATAATAAACTGTTCTCATGCTGCAATGAGCTGGCATGAGCATTTGTGCCACATGGCTCCACATGCAAGTTTGAAACAGAACTACCCTGATATTTTTCTGGATGCTTCTCAGCTGCATGCTTCTCAGTGGTAGTCAAATCGTTATTATTGGCTTTACGATGTTCAATATTTGTTATATCCTCAGAAAACTCACAAGCATCTGATGATACACAAAAACAACAGATTATTAACAACTGAATTATCATGAAAAAAGTGCACTTAATACAACTTAGGAGTGGAAATGAAACTGGCTAATTTTAGAGAAACTAACCTCTTAAACAACCAAGTATACAAAAGATGTAGCCCATACTCTTATACTTAATTCCTATTTCTCTAGATTCTCATTAGTTCCACCTGAGACAATTGAAATTTTAATTTCAGAATGTCCCCTACTCATAAACCACACCTCCTATTTCCCTAACCTCTAACAGTGAATTAAAAGCAGACTGTTTGGACATCATACAGTGCTCTGTTTTATCTTCAGACTCATATTTCTTTATATAGGGAACTATCATAATCATATCAGTCTAATACAACTGAAATAGATCAGGCTGTACCATAACATCTGAGAAAGAACGATATTCTAACTCTACCAAGAGATGCTGTAAATTATAAATGTCCCAAATGGCCTTCAGATTAATCTAATTACAGTTCTGTATCTACCCATTCTCTCTCAGTGACCGTTATGTTGAGAAGACTTGCCATTATCCTTTTTTGCAGGATTCAGACTGGCTTCAGCCCTGGCTCCTTGAGGTGTGATCTGTAACAATTCGTGTTCTCCCACACTACAGAGAAAAGACAGAAGCCTTAATAAGAAACACTAATTATACACTCAACGAGTTGTCAAATGAGCAAGATCAAGTATTTTAGCTCCTCTGGGTAGGGTTGCAGTAAGTTGATCAATTTGATTCACTTAGACTGAGGATACATAGTCACAAAAATCAGAGCAGGAGTACAGAGCATTTGTTTTATGGACATGCCGATGAAAGCCAAAAACTTAAAAGATAGCCTATTTAAATGACAAACAACAGTCAAAAAGACAGCAAAGCAAAAAAACACAAAACTTAAAAGTATGTCTTAATGAACAAGAACAAAGATCTAAACAAAGGGAGCATTAGAGTGGAGCAGACATCCCAACAGAATGTAAAGAATGTGCCATTCTCTCTAACTCTGCCTTCTGTGCTTCTTTACGGAATAAAAACCATTTCCTCCCAATTGAGAGATTAGGAAAAAGTCATTTGCAAACAAAGTCTGATTGGCAAGGACACCATCATAATTCAGACAAGCCATCACAGATACTAAGGTCAAGCAATAATTCCTAAGGAAAGCAATTTGACAGGTAACACAGTTAAGGGCTGCTTGTAGGTTATTGCATAATTTATGCAGACAAAGTTTGAGGAATAGATGGAATTAAGGAACAGAGAAAGGAAAGAACTGAAAATGGAGTCCTTGAATATTTTCATCAGCCACAATTACCACATTGTTGATACTACTGTACATGAGGAACCAAGCTAGAACACAGCAGAACCCTCTGGTGGAGGCGAGTCTCTGCAGATTTCTGTTATTTTAAAGTTTTGGACTCTTTACTAAGAATCAAACAAAAAAGGTATTTTCTCAGCTATAAAATGAGATTTAATACACAACAGAATATACAGATGTCAAATTATGATGTACACCTGAAAATTATATAATTGTATTAACCAATGTTACCCCAATGAACAATTTTTAAAAATGAGATTTAAATAAATGGTCTATTTCAATGCCATAATTCTAAAGAAATAGCGATCTTTAATATTAACTAAATACAAAAATGCTAGCTTCATAGACAAAGGTTCTCTAACTCACCTGCAATAACTTGCTTTATTAACTGTATCTTCAGAAGAATCGGATCCTAAAAAATTTCCCCAGATACCCCCAAATAACAAGTTAATAAAAGGACTTTTATTGAAAGGGTTAAACTCAAAAAAACATACTTTTTACAAAACAGATATTCATTCAAGAAATATTTACTGAGCTCCTACTATATGGCAGGCACAACGATACATAAGTCAGGCAATACAGAGAAGTGGCTATAGCACTGGCTCTGAAGCCTGGATTCCTAGGTTTGAATCATGGCTCTGCCACTTACTAGTTTTACAACCTTGGCAAAATTTCTTAACCTCTCTGTGCCTTAATTTCCTCAGCTGGAAAATAAGTATAATAATAGTAACAATCTCTGAGGTTTGTCATGCATTTAAATCAGTTATACAAGTAAAGTACAGCAGTGTCAAGACTGCATTAAGTACTCAAAAATATTTGCTATTATAGTCATTTTGATTGTTTTTATGATACAGTCTAGGAACTTAACGACAGTAGGAGGGGACAAGACATACAAATAATTTCAAGAAAATCTGGTAAGTGCTATGGTAAACATATGGTGGTGCTTGTGAGGCCAAAGAAGGGCCTCTCTCTCCACTTGTTAATATATTCTTAAGACAAAATGATTAGAGGAAACTGTCTAAACTGAGCTCAGCTTTTCTTAAAAGTCTTCTAGTCTAGTATAATTTATCTTGGATCCTTTCAAATGCTGTAGCCAACCCATCATGTTCTTTCTTAGCCCAAATCTCCATCTTTCCCATGTGGAGTGAGTCCTCACTTTATGTCGTCAAAAGGTTCTGCAACTTTAAGCAGAACAAAACATATCCGAAATCAATTTTACTATAGACTAACTGATATTAAAAAGAGTTAAGTCCAATAGCATCTCAACATCATAATAAAAACAAAGGAATTATTTGAGGAACTGCTGTATATTATTTATTTACTCATACTTATAACTGGACATTTTTTTTTTTTTTGCTCTCTTTATAAAGAAAGGTTCTTCAAGTGAGAGCTGCATCTTTTACGTTATTTATAAACATACCATAAAGCTAGCAAAATTACTTTTTTCCACTTTCCAAAGCTCTCTGCCACTGTGTAAATTATGACCAAGGTTTTTGGTAAAACTGTAAGACAAAGAATCCAACAACTATTGCTCTAAACTTACTAAATCTGGGACTCTTACCCAATTCAATGTAGACAAACTTATTCTGAGGTTGTATCTGTTGCTTTGTCCTCAGAGATCTCACAATTCCAAGGTTAGAGAGTTGGACGCTAAGACTGGTTTCCTGCTAAGCAGTAAAGAATGATTGACTAATTATTGGCTAGTTCTTTGATTTTCCTTTTTTTTTTAAACCTGGAGAGAAACTCAAGGTCATGGACAAAACAAATAGACTATAGTTAATTAGCTAAAATTTATGATACCTGGAAAACACACTTGGCAAACTACACGCCAACATGTGTAAGTTCTGTGTGGTTGGAATATTTTTTCTTCTCTGTTGTTTTAAATTTTTCTAAGAAATGTATATTTTGAAGCTAATACTTTATTTTATAGAAAAGGAATAAGATTCATTTAGTACCCATTTCTAATCATATCTGATAACAGAGTTGGCAACTAAGATAAAATAAATTTTTTTTAAAAAATAAAAATACTAAAAATCCAGAAGTCCTAAGAACATTCAGTACAAGAAAGAATATTTAAAAAAGCAACATTACTCTAATAATACTTTCCCTCTTCTTTTTGAGCCCTTCAGCATCTACTGAAAAATGAATGCTGGTACTATGAGAATTATCATCTTTGAGATCTCTATTGTCCATTCACATATGAGTAACAACAGCGCAAATCACTGCCTTTTTGTGTGTGACAATTACACCTTTTAAATTGAAGCAATTTTCAAATGTTAAAACTGATTTTCTTTTCAGGCATCTTTCAGAAGAAATAAAATAGAAGATACTTCCTCATGCCTGGAGAATTGCCATAAGATGATTATTTTAAAAACTAGCAAGCTTAAAACCATCAGTGACCTTGTGGCTATTTTAGACAAGCATGAGAATGGATAAAGTACTAAAGTAGAGGAAGGGCCTGGCCTGTAAGATCTTTTGCCCATTCTAGGCACATAGACCTTCTCTCAATTCCTCTAATCCTTCTTCATTAGAACATTTGCCCAAGCACTTAATTTACCATCTTACCTTGTTTACTGACTTTTTATATAAATCACTAACTCACTAATTCACAATGCTCAATAAAGAGATGTTATTAGAATAAATGAAAATGGCTTTACCAAGGTAGAATTTTCAAGTTCACTTTGTCGAAGTCTTTTGGCACGGTTTCGGTAGCCCAAACTTTGGATGATAGAAACTTCTTCATTTAGATGCTCAGGAGAGTTATTTTCCTTTTTTGAAAAGTTGTAACTGTTTGCAACTGTGAATTACAAGGAAAAACATTATTTTCAGAGTTAAAAAATGTATTAATTGCAATAAAAAAAAAAAAACAAGAGAAATCCTGTGTATGCTCTTAGTTGTATTAAAAAAAAATGCATTAAAGTTTACCTAAAAAACTTTTTTTGAAGTTTGGCTTATGACAGAAATGGTGTACTGGCAGAGAAAAGACTCTGTTCTATGTTGCATAAATATTTTGTTTTACTAATCTTTATGCCCAGTTCTGTCACCTGCTCCAGGTGAGTACAGAAAACAAATGCCATCATTTTGTCCTGGAAGGGCTCGCAATAGAGCCAGGAATGCCAGTTCTATAGAAAACTGTTAAGAAATCAGTGGGTCTACTTGACTAAACATTCATCATCTCCCTGATCAGCTGTGGGGCCTGGATCCCTTTAGAGACTCCTGGTTACACCAGGCTTCAGCCAAGAAAGTCTCCATAATAACCAGAAACATGACAGCCAGACCCAGTTAGATGAGGTTAACCTTGCTATAATTCCTCTATGTAGAACCTGGGGAAACCACAATTACGGGGGTGCAAGGCCAAGAAAGGAGTCCTTGTCTGATGGCAGACACAGCTGTGGTTCCCAGTGTTACTGAGAGTCATTTTCCGAAGGGAGACATCCACCCACTTTCTTTCTAGTTTCTGGTGCTGCATGGGCCTTCTAGTACTTATTTTCTGTGGAATAAACATCACATCCTCAAGTATACTGTCTGGCCTATGGCACTGCAGGGTCATATTTCTTCCTGGGGTCATGTTATACCTTGTGAGAGTCTGAAGGAAAGGTTTGGGTAAACTTCCTATAAGAGGTCACTTCCTATAAGAGAAGGGCCAACCTATATTTTCTAAATCAACTTTGGAAATTCTGCTCCCAGGAAACAAATACATAGACCATCAAAGTTACTTCTACTCCTTTTTCCTCACCTCAGTACTAAAAAGTTTGCCTATTAAATTGCATTTCACTGACTCTAAGATACCAACAATGTAAGAAGTACCATTATTTTCTACACCACCAATAAAAAACACTAAATTAAACAACGACACAACATTGATGGTAAGTTGCCCCCAATGTGAAAAATGTGAATCTTTTGATCAATAAAGTGTAAGACCAGTGGGCATAATTTAAAAGATAGATTACAGATAAAGAGCTAAAATTAAACTAGATCAAAAGGTCTTATCACCCATTCAGAGAAAATAATTGTGTAAACTTCCTCCTGAGTTTTAATGGACAGGCACTTGAGCACTGGCCCCTGGAGCTAAACAACACTTACACTGCAATCCCGTGTCAAGCTCAAAAGCATGAATGATTTTCAATAGCTCTTCAACAAGTTGACTAAATCTTGTACTTTCTTGTAGGCTTCTGAAATTAAATTGTTTGAGAGATATACTTAGCAAGTAGCTATCAACTCTTTAAGAACAAAATAAGGAAAGACATGTAAACAATTAAAGAAGATGCAGCAAAAAGAGAAAAACTATATTCAAAGAAGAGCTTTCAGTGCCATTACACTATAATCAAAACATCATTGATATTAAGTACTGATTTTTATAATTTTTTTTTTTTGCCATTCAAATCTACCGAAAGCCTACAGCTATCTAAAATAATGGCACTCTGAATCCATAGTAGGTATAAATCCAGTGCACCGAGAACTTATTATTCTTAACATCTGAACCCTATCTACCCAACCTCCCACTAGCTCTCAAGAATTTCTGTCAAACGACAGACAATGCCCAAAAATTTTCACTTAATAAAGCTGTAGGGCAATATTATTCATTTATTCCTTTAAATATCTAAGCAACTACTATGTGTCAAATACTGGGAAAAGCGTTGATTGAGACAGACCAAAGCCAATGCCCTAATAGAACTTAGGTCCTGGCCGGAGAGATGCATGGTATGTAAATACGTTGTGTGTATGTAAATAATTAAGTAGAAATAAATTCAAGGAAGAAAAATAAAAGGAAGATCAGAAGATGGGGGTAGGGTGGTACAGTCCTACTTTAGATAAGACTGCAAGTTCCAGCATTGACCAGAACCATTAGAAAAAGGGAGTGAATTGCTAATACTTGTCTAAGGCAGATGTACCATAAAACTTTCAAGAAAATGCCTTAAGAAATAATTTACTCTGTCAGCTAAACACTTTTTAAAACATTTTCTACTGAGGAATGGTGTGATAGAAACACCAGCTACATTATTCAGGAATTTCTACTTTTTACTGCTGTTGTTGCTTCCATCCTCCCATCACTACCCAAATTATATACCTTTTGGTTATATCATTCTTACACAAAGGACACTGTGATGGCCCTTTCTTCTGGTTGAGAAGTTTCAGCATACAAAATCTATAAATTATAAAGAATGAGAAGAACAATTCAAGTTACTTTTTTTTTTTTGTAGAGAATATTCAAAGGCAAATAGCCATGAAAAGATAATCTCACAACTGCCCTAAAAAGCCATTTTAAAGGTAATGGCAGGTAAATTACAACCAATGGCTTTAATTATTTTTGGATGCTGCATTAGCAAAAAACCAAACTACATAAGCAATGATCTATGAAAACTGAACTTAAATGCATATGGATAACTGTTATGATCAAATAAAACTTATTAAAGAGTTACTATGGCATATTTAATGATAATTATGCTGCATCATCAGATGTAAATGGTAAATAGTTCAAGTAAAAAGATTATAATTAGTTTAAAAACTCAGCACCTCACTACAAACTACAGTAACCAAGACAGTATGGTACTGGCCTAAAAATAGACATACACATCAATGGAATAGAATTGAGAGTACAAAAATAAACCCACACATCTATGGTCAATTGATTTTAAACACCAAGATAATTAAATAGAAAAAGAATAATCTTATCAACAAATAGTGCTGGGACAAACTAGATACTTACTTGTAAAAAATGAAGCTAGACTCCTATCTCACACAACACCAAAAATTTAATTTAAAATGGATCATAGAACTAAATATAAGAACTAAAACCAAATCTCTGTAACCTTGGGTTAAGCAGTAATTTCTTAAATAAACACCGAAAAAACAAGCAAGCAAAGGAAAAAATAGAAGCACTGGACTACATCAAACTTAAAAACTTTTGTGCTACAATAATACCATTAAGAAAGTGAAAGGACAATCCATAGAATGGGAAAAATATGTACAAATCATGTATCTGATGAGGGATTTGCATCCAGAATATATAAAGAATGCTTATAACTCAACAATAAACAAAGAAATAACCCAATTGAAAAAGAGTGAAGGTTTTGAATAGACATTTTCTCCAAAGGAGATATACAAATGTTCAACAAGCCCATGAAAAGATGTTCAATATAATTAGTCATTAGGAAAATGCGAATCGAAGCCACAATGAGATGCCACTTTACATCCACTGGGATAACTATAATAAAAAAAAACTGGTATTAGGGAAGATGCAGATAAACTGAAATCCTTATTCATTGTTGGTAGAAATATAAAACAATGCAGCCACTTTGGACAACGGCTATTTTGGAAAACAATTTGGTAGTTCTTCAAAATACTAAACAGAAAGTTATCATTTGACTCTGTAATTCTTCTAGATTTTTTCCCAGGAGAAATGAAAACATAAGTACATGTAAAACGTGTACACAAATATTCATAGCAGCATTATTCCTAATAGCCAAAAAGCAGAAACAATCCAAATGTCCACTAATTATGACTAGAAAGACAAAATATGGTATATCCACAACAGAATATTATTCAACCATAAAAAAGAATGAAGTACTGACATAAGCTGCAATATTGGATGAACTCTGAAAACTTTATGCTAAATGAAAGAAGCCAGACACAAAAGGCCATGTATTGCATGATTCCATTTATATGAAATGTCCAGAACAGGCAAATCTGGAGACAGAAAGATTTGTGCTTGTCTAAGGAGGTGGGAATGGGGAGTAGCTGCTAATGGATAAGGGTTTCCTTTGGGGTGACTAAATGTTTAAACTTAGATTGTGGTGATGGCTGTACAACTCTGAATATGTTTTAAAAAACTGAAATGTATACTTTAAATTGGTGAATTTCACAGCATGCAAATTATGTCACAATAAAAATGTTAAATAAAAACCTCAAGGCAGGGAGAAAATGAGCCCGTTTTAACATTCGCAATGCCTGACATAGTGTCTAGCAAACCTAAGCTGCTCACTAGAAGTCTAAGGAAGTCTTCTGGGACACTTAGGCTTTTAGAATGGCTCTGGATGTAGAACAATTTTGTTGGTGGCCTCAGACGATGAATATGGCTAAGAAGACTTGAAGAATACATATAATAATACTGCTTCTATTGGCTGGAAATGTTTATAAAGCTCAATGTTCCCTTAGGAAGAAGACAAAAGAAGATTCAAGAAAAAATAAAAGTAGAAAGGTAAAATGGGAAGAGAGCAGTAGAGATAGCCATGGTGATCATTAAAAGGAGCAATTCACTCATACAACCAATATTTACTGTATGTCTGGCACTGTTCCAGATGTAAGGGATTCAGTGGAAAAGCAGAAAAAAATCACTGCCATTATAAAGGACATATAATTCTGGCTAGGGAGGTGACTAGGGAAGGAAGTGTAGAACAGATATGGACATTGAAGAGAGCCAAGAAAGGAAAAAGGGTACTGAAAAGGCAGTGGGACTGGTAAACCAGTTAGGGAATGCTTTCTACTGGCCAGGTCCTTTAACATGCACTGCCCTCTCTTAATTCACACAAAGACCCTAAGTATTATCTTCATTTTATAGGAGAGACTTGTCTCAGATCCACAGTAATCAAGTGGCAAAGGTGATACTGGATCTGAAGTTGAACTGCAGCAAAGTTCGTGGTCTTCCTACTGGAGCAAGTGAATATAGGTAGGTATAGTCAAGGAGGCTCAGGGGATCTTCTTTCCCTATACAGATGCTTTAACTACCAGCAACAACTCCATAGTTTACAGAAAAAGGGTATCAAGAAACTACCTGTATTGTATGTAAATTTTATTTAAAGAGCCACAGAATACAGGGTACTACTCCTTGAGAAGAAACAAATACTATCTGTACTCTCTATCATAAAGGCTCTAGGAGGCATCAACGCATTACACTGACGAATGGTACAATTCAACAATTCGAAGTGGGGATAGGCAGAAAATTCCATGAGCATAGTACTGGAGAACACAGTAGCTAAACAACAGTGTTGTAGCCTGTACAATAATTACATAAATAACACAAGGGAACTAGATATGTAGAAATCAACCAAGATATGGGTCCCAATCTCTCTTTATGCAAGAAAAAGAACAGATGCATAAAGGTTATTAACTAAATTCAAGAGAAGATGTACTTGTACATGACTTGAAAAGACTGAACTAAGAAAAATATTGACAGATCAAAAGAACATTGGCATATCCTTTGGGGCTGAGAAGAAAAAAATTTTTTAATTGTTTTAGAGTTTTGGGAAATCTATATGATATACCAATTAAATAAGAACACATGTATAAGTTCTACACAAGGTTCTCAGTGAAAAGATCTAAGACAAGTTTTGGGCTTGGATTTCTAATGCTTAAGGCAAGGTAACACATTTTTTAAGCAAATGCAGTATGTTTTCTGAAGGGCGTCTTCAATTTTTTAAGAAAAAGCTGATATAAAATAGTAAAATCACAGTGCTACAAACTAATTTGAGAGATTTTTCAGAGAGTACTCATTTTTGAGCATATCTATTATACCCGGAGCAGTTTAACAATGTCATAGAAACTCATCTAATTTTGAGCTGTTTGTTCAAGTCTATCCTGGCAGGAAGCAATAAATTAATAGTTCTAAGTCTAGGCAAAAATAAAGGCAGGCTGGCTCTTGATTACCTTTGATTATTTTGGGTGGCCTGGATTCCTGTCAACAAAACTAAGATTATGGACCAATATGATCCCTAGTTAAAGGAAATACCCAGAGAGTCCCACAGCTCAGTGTCTCAACATCTTTATGTTGTTGGTCTCACCAAACCCTGTCAGTTTCTATTAGAAGACTCTATTTTCTTAATCAAACCTCTTGTTTGCACTTTAGTTTCAACTATTAAGAATCTATCCTGAGCCTGTTATCTGGGAGAGTGTGCCTAGGCTCCATGCCTGGTATCCCAGTCCCATGGGTCAAGGCCTGTCTCCTAGGGATAGGTCTTACCCCTAACCCTTAGCCTCCTATGGCTGAATCCCTGCTCCTTTTTGTCTCTTATACCCAACCACCGCCCTGAACTTCTGCTGCTACACTCCTGAGAGACTATGTATGTTCAATCTACTTGCTAGACTATCCATTTCTTGCCTATTTCTGGACTACTGATATATCAACTCATTGCTAGGCTCCAAAATCCCCTGATATTATGATCTAATGTATCTAGCTATCAAACATCCCTGACATTGATTCACCACTTACCTGGATCTCCTCAGTCGGCTGACCCCAAGACTTGCCTTACTTGGTCTATTTGCTTCTCGCACCTCAGCCATCCCTGGTCTGGTCCCTCTTACTATCTCAGTATCCTCCAAATAAGTGTTTGGAGAGGTCATCATTCCAGAATACTGCTTATCAAACTTTAATGTGTACAAGAATTTTCTGGAAAATCTTGTTAAAATGCAGATTCTGATTCAGAAAGTTTGGAATAGAGCTGAGATTCTAGAAAGTGCCAATGTAACATGGTTGCTGCAGGTCCACGAGTCCCACTATGAGTAGTAAGTTCCTAGAGCTGCGCCACATAATACAGCAGCTACTAGCCACACGTGGCTAGTGAGCACTGAAATATGGCTAGTCTGAACTGAGGTGTACTGTAAGTATGGAAAAACACAGGCTTTTAGAAACTTACTACAAAAAAAAAGAATGTCAAAAAAAAATCTCATTAATATTTTCATATTATGGGTGGAGGGGGAAAATATTTTTATATTGATTATATTTTGAAATGGCAAAATTCTGGTCATAGTTGGGTTTAAAAATATAAATATATAACTGTAATTAAAATTTTTTTATTTTACTTTTTGGTAATGTGGCTACCAGGAAATTTAAGTTATACCTACAACTCATATCTCTTTGGATAATATGGTTCTATATTTTCCAAGTAGTAGTATACATTTCATTTGTTATTTAGAAACTGTAAGCTAATGCACGAATGGCCTAACTATTTTTTTCTAGACTGGTATTATCTTTTTTATATATCTCATAAAAGATTTCAGAACTATAGGCTTACCCCAGTCTATAAAGCTATTTTATCGTTAGTAATTAGAATTCATCCTGAGAAAATACAATTAATGCTTGGGTATTTTCTCCAGCTTTTTCACCATACAGATCCAAGTGGAATTCAGATTATAAAAATATTACAACAGAAGAGATGTCATGAAAAAGTTGATCTATTACTTGGGTATTATACGCTACTTATAATTCTAATATATTATTTGAAATATGGCTGGTTCTTCTGCTTATCATATTCTCTATATTAGCAGTTGCAAGCCCTTCTCATTCTCCCCCAGTTGCCAACTTTAACCCTTTCTATCTCAACAAATGTCTGTACCTCCAACTTCACTGAGCTCAAACTACAACTCCCCCAACTCTCCACAAAAATTTTCTGTAGACTTATTCTCCCTTTCCTTCATTACTGCTTATGAATAATGACTATTTCTCTCTCTTATATTCATTTTCTATTTCCAATCCCTTCTACTTCTTCCTGGACCTTCTCTGTCTTGCAAATGTCATCACCCCTCCGAGGGCTTCTTCCTCTTCTAACACAACTTCTTAACATATAGGCAAAGTTAGTATCTTCTTCTTAGGACATATTCTACTTTCTTCTCTTCTTATCCTTGATCATATCATTTCCTCTGCCTGTAATTTCCTTCTTCCACAAGCTCTGAAAGTAATGAATGTTAATAATTTAATCTCTTCTTTACTCACTAGAAAACTATGTATTCATCACTCAACAGAAAAGCATACATCTCAGGAAGATTCTCATCAAGAAATAATGTAAGTCTCACATATAAAAAGTCAATCTGTAGCTCTCTGTAACCTTTTAAATACTGGTACTTTTAAATTTTATTTTACAAAAGTATTGATCTACAAAGAAACTGGTCCAACATTGAACCTCAGAAGGAGGAAAGCAGGACATGCGAAATGAACAGAGAAACTGGCAAGATTAAAACCCAATTTACTGATTTCACAATTGCTTGCAATCTGCTTCCACGTATGAATACAAAAAAACCTCACATAACTATTCAAAGTCATTTCATATCCCACTAGATAAATATGCCAATATTTTATCAGGAACTACAGCTACAACCAACGTATGATGACAAAGTACTCAATGAGGCAGAATGAAACAGACTTAGAATTTCCTTTCACTGAATTGAAGAAGCTAAAGCTTCTATAGTTAGGTGTTTTCTGTATTATGAAGGATAAGCACAAAAGTTAATAATGGAGCCACATAAAACATTCAAACTTACTTGCAAAATATGTGGTCACATTTTGTGGAAACAGGCTCTTTGATCAGCTCCAGACTAGAAGGGTAGGGGAAAAAAAACATGGTTCAATAATTCATTTAAAAATAAATATATTCTTAGTAAAGAAGTTCAACTTTAAGTGGCTATAAGTGAGTCAAGGTAGGGTTTTAAGTTCATTCAATAACTATTTATTAAATGTCTGCTGTGCTGGAAGCCAAAAATACAGCAGAGAATGTGATCCTTTGCTGAGCTTTCAGACACCAAAACACAATATTATTCTTTTCAATACTCTATACTATCTATAGCATTTAAAAGATTAGCTGATATTACTTCACATTAGTTTTCACCAATCTATTTTTTTGAGCTATCATAGGACACCATAAGACATCCTATATCTTAACTAAATTTTAAGCTCCACAAAGACAAAAATTTCTTCTATTTCTTTTGGATTCCCTCACAAAACTTTTGTGTATGTGTGATTACTTAATTTCTTAATATGGAAAATTTGAAGCATTTACACAAATAAAATAGTGAAATGAACTCCCAGTTTCAACAATTACCAACTCATAGCCAGTCTTATTCCGTTCATGGCCAACATCCGCCCAAAGCCTAGGTTATTTTAAAATGAATCCCAGCCTTCCTATCATTTCATCTATCACTATTTCAAAATATATCTTTAAAAGAGACTTTTTTTAGCATAACCATGAAAACATTACTCCTAAAAAATAATTTTGCTAATATCGTCTAATATACAATAAATGTTCTAATATTCCTGTCTCATAAAAATTTAATGATAAAATCTAGGTAAATCAGGATCTAAACAAGATCTACAAATTGCACTTGACTGATATGTCTTAAGCCTCGTTTAATCTATAGCTTTTCCCCACCTTTGTCATTTATTTAAATACTAGCTCATTTGACCTGCAGAAGTTCCCACATTCTGGACTTTGCTGGTTGTAATCCTATTGTGCAGTTTAATATGTTCCTCTAACCTCTATTTCCTGTAAACTAGACCTACAGGCTTGATCAAATTAAGGTTAAATTCTTTTTGGCAAGAACAATTTTTGGTACTGTGTACTTTTATTACTTTACTTCAGAAGGTACATGATATTTGCTTTGTGATTACTTTGTAAAAACAATGTAATAAATACTAACTGAAGAAAGTAATAAAATAAACTCAAAAAAATATTAAACTTTCAAGAAAATACCTCACCCGAATTCTTATCCCTACCCACCTATCCACAAAATCTTAAGCCCTTCCTGAGATGAATTCATTTACTAATACAAAGAACATTTACTGAGCATCTACTATATGCATGCCATGTTATAGAGATAGAAATACAGTAGTGAACAACAAACATAAAGACTGCCCTCACAGAACTTACTTTTTAGTTGCAGTCGACAGTTGATTGAGAAATGAGCAAGAACATATGGGAATAGTGCTAAAAAGAAAAATAAATAAGGGCAAGGGGGATAGGGAGTACAACGTGTGTGTGGGAGTATATAGAGGTCAGAAAAGGCCTCACAGAAGGTGGCAGACAGCTGAATAATGTGAAGAAACAAGCTGTGCAACAATTGAGGGAAGAACATTCCATCAGAGGAGGCAGATAAGACAGACTCTGACCAGGACCATGCCTGGTGTTTTGAAGTACAGAGAGTAGGTAGGGTGCTAGGATGGAATGATCAAGTGGGTAACTACCAGAAGAGGTCAGAGAGGTAGCTGGGAACCTGAGCAGGTAGGAACTTACAGGCTATTTTAAGTCTTTAGCTTTTATTCTGAATGAGAGCTTTAGAAACTGATTTTTTGGTAAAGTTCAGGAAGGACATCAAACAATAGGTAACTTGTGTGTGATAGGAATTTGGTCCTTTTCATTACATGTTAAACTTTTTAGAAAAGGATCACAAGAAAAACTGGGGGACAACAGCCTCATTGTGAAGGATTTGGTAACACAACTCTTGTAATCATGGGGTTTCTGACGCAGCACAGGGGAAGAAAAAGAAAAATACTGGAGTAAGGTTAGAAAGCAAGGTTTCTTTTTATTAGCAGAGTGACCTCAGGTCAAGCATTCTACCTGACAAAACCTCAGTTTCCTGTAAAGAAACTATCCCCCATTCTACCAGTCTCTTCAGGCTACTGTGAGAATAAAATTAAGAGCTACTTGGGAAAATGTTCACAACCTGAGGTAACCTGTACCAATGTTTGTGATTAAAAAAACAAATAAACAACCCAACAAAGAGAACTCTGATTTGTTACCAAATCACACTATTCCTCAGATAAGCTAGATATCAAAGACATTCTCAGTAAAAGAGAAATTGGATTCAGCTATGATACCAGATGGCTTTCATTCTCACCACTGACTCAGTTCTGAAATGATTATATTTCAGTATGGTAATTATAAGCCAAACTATACAAACATACTGTAAACAAACTTCAAACAGATGAAAACTCCAATATGTAAAAGGATAATGACTGCTGAAGAAAAAACTTGGAGAATGAGAATGAAAAGAAAAAAATAAAATGTTCCTTTTCTAAGTCCTGATGAGAGTGCTTACTATAAAAGTGACTCAAATATTTTTAAACGCTTTTCAAATCAGGCCTACTGCACATCTGCATTTTGAGCTTTCAAATGGGTAAGTCTTGGAAAAAGAAGCTAGGTTAGGTTCTAAAAACAACCACTAGCCCCACCAGGACACTATTTTCAAGAACTCTTCTGAAAGTTAAAATTTTTATATAGTCATGCATAAAAAGTTAAAAAGAATGATCAATTATCAGAAATTGTGACTTTGAGGCCAACAGAAGGAATTGCAGCTCTAGAGACCTCAAAGAAACTGGAAACCTACTCTATAGCTACCATAAGCAACACTGTTTCCAGTCACAATTAGGAATCATTTAAGACATAACAGCAAATTGCACTGTTTTGGGCACTGTTAGAAAAAAAAAAAGGAAGATATGATTCCCATCCTAAAACTTTCCATTAAATGAGTTTAGGTTTAGCAATGACTGGGATGCAGTTTTAGTTTAAAAACCTATTTCTAATAAAAAACAGATTTAAAAAAATAAGCTATAAAATATAAAATACTTGACTGAAATAAAAATTTAACATTAACACTTGCCTTGCATATTTAACTTTTATGTGTCTGAGTTTTCTGATGGTTTAATTTGCCAGAATGAGGAAAAAAAAAACATTTTTGAGTTCTATGGAAATGTAAAATAAATGGACCTAAATGCCACGTTATTGAGGACTTTTTGATCATTCTATGTAATTATCATGAGTAAGTTTTATGTTTTTTCAAAAGCAATTTTTTCCCCCAATTGCCATTTCCTGCTTTTCTGGCCTTGATGTTTCACGTATCAGGCTGTAAATCTCATTTAGCTCTTATTTTGGTTTGGCTGAAATGTTGAGAAGGGAGAGGAAGGTTACTTATAAATCTTCTATCTCTCTGAAAATACAACTTCCATTTTCTTTAATCTTATTTACTTGACTCCAAATATGAAAAACAACTTTCATGAAGCACAAAGAAAATTTTACTTAAATTTATTCTCCTTTATAGAAATAAGCAAAAAGGTGCAGCTTTCCAATTTATTTTTTGAATGAAACCCACCATTAAACATCACCATATTAAAAACAACTATCAAAGAAC
The DNA here is from genome assembly GCF_014176215.1 of Rousettus aegyptiacus. Taxonomy (NCBI): domain Eukaryota; kingdom Metazoa; phylum Chordata; class Mammalia; order Chiroptera; family Pteropodidae; genus Rousettus; species Rousettus aegyptiacus. The sequence goes on from NW_023416309.1 coordinate 100,019,798, forward strand.
CAATACTGTTTATTATTTAATACCTTTGACAAATATTTACCAAGTGGTTACTATGCCCCTGAGGATACGGAAGTAAGCAATACAAACAAAAACCTCTGCTATCATGGGGTTTATATTGTGGGAGTAGAGGAAAGGGATAAATTACATATACAGAATGTCAGTTATAGAGAAAAATAAAACAGGAAAATGAGATAAGGAGTGTGTTGAGGTGAAGTTGTTAGAATTTTAAATAAGATTGTCTGAAAATGACTCTTTGAGAAGGTGGTATTTCAATCAAGACTTACAAGCCATGTAATTATCAAGGGAAGAAGACTCCAGGCAGAGAAAACAGCAAGCATGAAAGCTCAGAGGCAGAAGAATGTTACAAGTCTGAAGAACAGTTAAGAGGTCAAAATGACCAGAGTAAAGAAAATAAGGAGGCAGAGGGTAGGTAACAATTGTTCTAAATTTCTTTTCTGGCTTTTCACAGAAGAGATTGAAGTATGGCTAATTTATTTTGTAGATTTAAGAGATACCATAGAGATCACCTACTGACTCCTTGATAAGGTTCATAACCTTTGTTGTGCCATGGACCCCCTTTGGCAGCTGGTGAAGCTCACGACTCCCTTTCTCGAAGTAAAGCTTTTAAATGCATACAATAAAAATATGTAAAATTATATAAGAAACTAATTATATTGAAATACAGGTCTATTCAGAGGCCTCCGGGATCGTGGAGGGCCGGCAAGAGGTCCTGAATATACACAAGAACTTGCCGGGGTGATGGGAATGTTCTATATCTTGACTGGGTTAATCAGATATATATACACTTGTCAAAACTCATAGACTTGTACACATAAGATCTTTGCATTTCACTATATATAAATTATACCTCAATTAAAAAAAAAACTTGAATATTTTAGTCCCCTCTCTAAGATTAACACAAACAAAGGCTCACACAAAAAGTCAGAGACTTCCTAAAGGCTTTGAGGCCTTATAGTATTATTTAAATATACAGGGCTAGTTTCAGTCAAAGATTCTCCCACAGAACTACCCACAGACACAAATCATTCCTAATTTTATTTTGCCATCATTAAGTATATCCATTCCAAGTGATCAAGCTGGTTTTAGAGTTGAATGAAAAGTTCAAGTGCCACTAATCCGAACCAGATCCCCGCCCCAATGTAGAACCAATCAAGGTAGTTGGTAGACCAGGAAAGATAGGGAGCTATGTGTGTTGAGATGGTAAAGGTAGAAGCAGAGGGGAGGAAAAAGGAGTAATTTTCTATATTCTTAAAGTTCTTCAGTTAAGAAAAGCAGCAACTTTAATAGCATAATCTTAACAAACATAATTTTTTCTTGTTACTACATAGGTCAATTCTATTGATTTACATAGGACATAATCTAAGAGGAAGAATCTCAAATTATTAAATTCTTCTTTTGACTTACCAGATTGGACACTCTAGGATTTTCTGCATAGCATTAAGGACATTTTGTACTTCTTCAACGCGATCCGCACATAAATCCATTTCTTCCTGTTACAATGAACTTGAACACATAAGCTTAAATGTATGCTTTAAAATGTTTATAAAAAACAACTTAATTTCATTGTCATTTTAAATAAGAGAAATTTACAATTGAAGTGCTTTAGAATTACAGCAACCATAGGACTAATGACAAACGCCTTTGTTAAAACTCTAAACTGTTTTATAGCCTCCAACCACCTCCTTTTGGTCTTTCCCTTTCTCCAAGCAAGGAAAAGGTACAGTGGGGTGACTGACTGGGTGAGTGGTGGTTGCCTCGGATTTCTCCAAACGTCCTGGCTGTTTTCTCTTGCTTAAAACAAGAATCAACAAAAACAAAACCAACGCCAACCAAGGCTCTCCGCCTTTGGTCTTTCCCAGTGTTTTCCAATTGCCTGCAATCATCTCAGGATCCTCAGGCACATCCATACCAGTGGCATCTGTGACTGACGCCCCTCTACTATCCTCTTGTCCCTTCTCAGAAACGCGTTTGAATACAGTTCTTAAAGGTTCTCTCTCCCCACAAAATCCTGTCTCCTCCTCTTTCCAAACACGGTCCTGTCTCTAGTTCTTCCTCCGAGTCCCCTTTTCACATAAACCAGCCTATTATGTTGTCAAGACACATTCCAGTTCCTATCATCAGTATTCCTCTTCTGCCACACCCAGTCCCCTCCCGCATCCTTGGCTTTTCCCCCGACTCTGCAACCCACAAAGTGCACCTCTCCCCCACAATTTTCCAAGTCAACGTCTTAGGCTTCCCTGGTTCCACCCTCAGCCCGCCGCGGCCAGACACCATCCATCTTGCTCTCCTTCATAAGTTCCCTCTCCCCACTCTCACCATACCTGTTCTCACCTGTCCTCCGAAGTACCCCTGAGGCCCCTCTCCCTTCTCCAGGGCCCTCTCACCATTACACAAAACAAAGCATCTGAGCCTGCCAGTTTCAGGGGCCAACTTATCCAAAAATCCCCCGCGAACCGTCCTCGGTCCAGAAGCTTCAACGAGCTTACGCCGCGCAGTCGCAGTTTCAATTTATCTGTAATTCCCGCACTTTTCCGTTGCCACGGAAACTGGCCTCAGCTGCTGAGCAAGAGCCTCTCAGAATACGATACTGAAACACGTTACGGAAGGGCGGAACAGAAAGAGCCGAGAGTGTCTCAGGGCTCCGGATTGGTCATCCATTCTTTCCCTGCATTACGTAATTAGAAAGAGACGGAAGAGAAAGAATTCTGAGTTTTCTATGAGGCGCCCGCCTCCTCTCCTCCACGCTTCCAAGGGCGTCTTATTACGTCACAGTGGTTGCTGTACCCAAGTCGGAATCCTTGAGGCCCGAATATGAGCGAAAGATAGTGTCTACAACACTCGCCAGAAGAGGCCCCGTTCCCTCACACTTTCCGCCCCAATGGAAGTCTCCAGTTTAGGTAAATAAAAGGATTGCGGGCAAAAAAACTACGACTTCCAGCATGCATTGCGGATCAAAAGGCCTTCGTCACTGTGTTCCTTGGAAATTGTAGTCTTATGGAGAGGAACTTCCGACCCTGGAAGTGGGCACGATTCTCACGGCAACCCAGCTGATAAACTAAAAAGCTCCGCACGCTTATGCACGTCCACAGACATGGATTGGAGTATTATGTTTTCGTATCTTGAGAGTGGAGAATAGGCTAAAGAACTTACAAGTCCTAGGAAGACTCCAATTCCCAGCAAGCCCCGCGAGTCTCGGGTAAGTAGTCCTCTAAGGTCAATGATCTAAGGGAACGCAGTGGGCGCCGAATTAACTGGGAAGGGGAAATGGGCTCCGACCCACGGCTGCGCACTCATAGTTCCGCCCCTCAGCCCCAATGTTTGTTATTGTTGTGAGGTTCAGGCTGCTCTTGTCCCGCCCCCGCCAGCGCATCTTCGACCAATCAATAGGGTGGTAGTTATGAGGGACAACTGGTAAGAGCCAATCATCTTGTCGGAAACTCAGAACCAGAGGACTAGGCCCTGTCTCTATCCGCCATGTTAGATTCACCCTGCAGGGAAAGCAGAGGATCTAGTAGCAACCGGTCTCCGCACTGGCCTCCGGCAGGCGCCCCCCGGGGGCGAGAAGCTGGTAAGGAAGCTGCTGCGGTTACCCAGGGGTGAGGTCATATCGCACAGAGAGGATTTGGGGAAGTTCAAAGGAGCAACCCTGTAAAGAGGGGCGACTTTTTCCATGTCTAGGGGCAGCTGATCTTTTCAGTGATCGGATAGGAGAGCCGTTCATCTTCTAGGGGCTGACAGGGCAGATACTCCCGGAGGGATGTTGGGGGTCGGTGGCTCGGAACGCTTGCTTCTCCAGATGGAGGGCTGAGACTCCCCGGCAAAAAGGGCCTAGGCAAAGGAAACAAAGTCCTTAAGGGATGATGACAGTATTTGGGGGACGTAAGAGTGCTAGGAAACGATACCTGGAAGACTAGTATGAAGTCTGCAAGGGGAAAAAAAATGACACTTCCCACCCAGTCTCCTCATCCCATCCCCCTCCGTTTTTTGAGAATCTCATCCAAGTCTCCTTGGTCAGGGACCTTAGGTACTAGAAAGGCATCGTTTTTCCTTTTAGTCAAACACCTAGCTTTCTGGTCACACATTTTTAACACCCAGAATACCTTACACAGGCCTCTGGCGGACTCAGTAATCGAAAGCTCAGGTTCTCCGGTCAGCTTCATTAAAGGAATTTTTGGTATCCTTAACCGACAGGGGAAAAGCTGACTTGTGCCAAGCAAAAGTGAGTCAATGGCATGAACTAACAATAATGCCAGTTTTGAAAGCTGAAGGCCTAGGCCCCAGCTTCCTAACTCTACTGGCTTCAAACTTATAGGGACAGATGGGCCTAACCATAGCTTTGGTGTTTCCACAAGTTCAAGATTAATGCTCTTGCGAAAAGAATTTTCATATATAAGCCAAACGGAAGCAGGCAGTTCTTTATGAAGATCTGGCTATTATTCAGCTAAGTTTGCCTCCCCCACTTCCTGTTTTCTCCTCATCAGCCTACCAGCTGGATGAGCTCCAAAGTATCTAAATTTCCAGTTGTGTAATTTGAGAAAAAGAGAGGAAGATTAGTTTCCTCTGGACTCTGAAAAGTGTGGAAGTGTTTCTCCGAAGTTGAAAAGTGAGACTTTCGGAGTACCCACTTTGGGCTAATAGTCACTTAATTTCCTTGATTTTTTTTTTTTTTGGTCCAAGATTTTAGGGAGTTGACGGGAATCCTGTCCAAGTTTTAAGGGCCCCCAAAATTGCATTCCATATGAATGAATACTAGATGTCAGCAGGATTGGTGCTAGAAACCAGTATTATTTGGTGATGAACTTGGCTTTAGATGGAGATAAAGAATGGGAAAATTTGGGAGATAATTGTTTTTGAATTTTAAAAAAGATAGCTAATCCTCAGATCTTCAAGTTCTTTTTTAATGACAGTTTCTTTTGTGTTGTTTCTATATTAAGTAACATTTTTGAAGAACTTGCACACATTTTTATTTGATCCTTATGATAACATTGTTAGGTAGTGAAAGCAGAAATATTAGATCTATTTTACAGATTAAGAAACTAAAGCTCAAGGGTTAAATTACTTGCTCAGTTATATGGCTAGTAATGTAGCAGGGCTATGTCGAACCCAGCTCTTTCAACCCTGTGCTTCCTTCCCCATTACACTACAAACCCCTGGGACTTAATCTTGTTCATCTATTCCTGTGCTTAGATCAGAATCTGGTCTTTATAGATGCTTATTAAAAATTTGTCAATATATTTAAAAGCTGACATTTTTCATTACAACTTAGATTTAAACTATCTTTTCATACTCATAAAACCAAACCAACCTCTAACAACTCATCAGTAAACAAAATTCTTAGTTAAAAATAGACCTTCAGTTAAAGAATTGTTAACTTCTCAGGCATCATAGTGATGTTGTGATTGTGTTTTTTAAAATTCTTATCCTTTAAAGGTACATACTCAATTATTTTATGGATAAAATGATGGCTGTCTGTCAAAATAATCCAGTAGGAAAGGGTATTGCTGTTAACAAGATTAGTCCTCAGTTGATGCTAATTATGGAAGATAGCTGATGGATCCAGTGAGATTTATTAAATATTAGTCTCTTTCGTATAAGTTTAAATTTTACCATAATCATTTTTTTAAAAATTAGACTACTATAGTTTGGTTAAAACAGCTGACTATAGTCTCTCCACATGGGGGAGTTGGGAGGTATGTAGGGGCATAGATGAAGTGAGGGTAGCATGTTCATTACTCTCCACTTTTATATATGTTTGAAATTCTCCATATAAGAAAAAGAAGTAGACTACAAAGCAGATGAACTTGAATGAATGGTGTTGAATGCTACCCCTGTGTAGTTTCTTGACTAGTGCTTTGGACTCTAAGTTGTTAAAAGTGATCTTATAGAAAACCTAGGTTGCTCAATTTGGAAAAAGGCTGCTTTTCCCAGAAAATGTAGAATGTTACTTTGAAGTGATAAGAATGTAAATTCCCTGGGGTAGAGACCTAATCTGATTGATCTGGTATCCTGCTACTAGGTATCTGTTTAGTTAACCAATCATTATAAAGTTCCAGAAAATTCTAAAGGATTTAACCGATGTTAGATGATTTCTGTGGGCTTGGACAAAATTTACATTTTCTTAGCTAACATTTAACTGTGAGATTTGTTTTAAACCACCCACTAGATTGATAAGAGCAAAGATGTTGCTTTATTCACTGCTGTGTCCTCTTAGCCTAGCCCAAACCCTTTCTAATGTGTTTTCTCTCTCATCCTCTCAGCTCTAGCCCCACAGTATGGAACCACAGGTTACTCTAAATGTGACTTTTAAAAATGAAACTCAAAGCTTTCTGGTTTCCGATCCAGAAAATACAACGTGGGCTGATGTCGAAGCTATGGTGAGTGTTAACTTTGTTTTGTTGCTCCATCCTTTAAGCATAGATCTTTTTCCCTAAAGGTAGCTATTTTTAGCAGTGTTGTTTCATAGCTGCAGAGTCCATCATATTAACCTTTTGGAAAATTATTTTTGCCAAGGGTTCAGTATTCATATAGGAGGTGTGCCCCAGTAAAGAGAACAAATAAATTCCTTTTGAGGAGTTTAGAAAGGAAAGTAAGGCTTATTTTTTTTTAAGTGAGATAGGACTTAGAAAACATTAATTTTAGAAATAATCTAAAGAACGAATTAGTGTGTGGGCCCCACCCTAACCAGGCCCCAGAAGAATGTGCTCTTGCCTGAGAGCAAATATGTGACTGTGGTTTGTGACCCATCAAGGATATAACTTGTGTTTTGCAAGAACCGATTGATTGTTTTTATTGCTAGGTCAGAGGTTGAATAAGTTGAGCGCCAAAAAAAAAAAAAAAAAGAAAGAAGAAAAGAAGAACAACCCTACAGGTGTTTAGGCAGAAATTCATCTTTATTTTTCTTCTTGGTTTGCCCTTTGTACTCTTGTTTGATTTGTAGTAGTAAATGTTTTACTTCATGTATCACTCTTTGTCTAACAAAACCCTTTGATAAAAACTTACTTATACCTGGTTAGTAAAAATCTTTTATCTGGTTATGTGTTTTGATAACTAAAAAGGAAAAGAAATGGTAGAGAGATTACAAAAGATGGTATGATCTGGTCTTCTGTCTTCCAGCAGATACTACTTTATACCATTCTAGACTGTCAGTTATCTAGAAAGTCAGATCTTGTTTGTCAAATGATCTGAAAATCAAACACAATTACCTTTTTTCCTAGTAGTTAAATGAGCTGAAAGCTTACCTTTTTTCTTTTTTGTAAATTTTAAATTATAAAAGTGTCATATGTGCCCATTACAAGTGAAACACTCCAAACATGTATAAAGAAAAAGTTAATATTCCTCCACTCACCCCTCCCTCCATCCACTATTTCAGCCTCTGTGAGGTAATCAGTGTTAACCATCTTGTATGTACTTAGATGTATTTCCCATGTTCATACAGATATCATATTAGGATTATACTATAAACATTCTTCAGCTTACCCAACAGTATATTATATACATAGTTCTGAATGAATAGGTAAGGATCCAAGCTCATTCTTTTTAAAGTAATAGATTGTCCACAGTATTATTGGTATTGTACCATCGTGGTTATCTCTTATTCCAAGATTGTTTCCAGTGTTTTTGATTGAGGTATAATTGACATATTAGTTTCAGATACACAACATAATGTTTCTATGTTTATATATTGTGAAGTGATTACCACAATAAGTCTAGTTAACTTTCATCACTATACAATTTTTCTCTTGAGAACTTAAGAGATTTACTCTCTTACCAACTTTCACATATATGATACAGTATTATTAACTGTAATCACCATGCTGTTTATTACATCCCCAGGACTTATTTATTTTATAACCAGAAATTTGTACCTTTTAACGACCTTCAACTATTTCACCCACTTCCCACCCCTTCTTCTGGTAACCACTAGTGTATTCACTGTATCTCTGAGTTTGTTGTTTGTTTTTTTTTTTTGTTTTTTTTTTTGAGTCCACATATAAGTGAAATCATATAATATTTGTCTTTCTCTGTCTGACTTCACTTAGCATAATGCCCTCAAGGGCAAAAGGTTTTTTTTTTTTTCTAATTGTATTTTTTTAAATTAATTTTTAAAATTTATTTTGACTGGTAGATAATTCAAAAGTTATAATTATGACAAATTTGAATTTCATTTATGTATAGAAGTATAATCATTATAACAAAATATTATAGGAAAGAACATTTCAGTTTGCCTGAAGTGTCTGGAATAGCTTATATAAGTCCAGTTACATTCTTTAAGATCAAGGAGTTCTAGTTGGGAGGGACCTTTGACTCTGTCACTGATTTAACTTAGACCTTTTATTAAAGTCTGGCAAATGCTTTGAACCTCGGGTTTCATAATTTATATAATGGGAAGAGAGATAGTCAAGGTCAAAAGGTTTTGGGGTTTTTTTAACCACTATAAAATAAACTGTGGGGGATAACTGTTTGTATACATAACTTATGTACTCTTCTATAGGATAAAGTTTTCCAAAGTGAGATTAATGGGTCACAAGAAATGTGATTTTAAATTTTAGTGAATAATACCAGGTCCTTTGCAGAAGAATTATAGCACCTTACAGAAAGACACGATAGCGCCCTAAAGTTTTGACAGCATTGGAAGTTAATGGCTTTAATTTTTTTTTTGCCATTCTGTTGAGAGAACATCTCAGTGCTTTAACTTGCATTTTTCTGACTACTATTGAGTTGAACATCTTTTCATATATCTGTTAGGCATAATCTTATGATTAGCAGTTTTGTAGATGGTCTTCGTGTCTTGTAGATATTAACCCTTTGTCTATTCTGAGTTGCACATATTTTCCCCAGTCCATTGTTTGTCTTTTGCATTTGTTTATGGTATGGGGTGTTTTTTTTTTTTTTTTTATCATATAGAATGTTTAATTTTACATAATAAAATATGCCTATTCTTTATAACTTCTAGATTTATGTTACAAACTACCTTTTTGGTATCTTGATCATATATTGTATACATTTCATTTGCAGGTAAAAGTTTCATTTGACCTGTATACTATTCAAATAAAATATCTGGATGAGGAAAATGAAGAGGTAAAGTATATAATGGTACCCTTGGCCAGGTATATGGAATAAGGATCTTATTTCTAAAGACTGGTATGGGGCTTTAAAAGTTCAAAATAGTGTTTATCTCATTTGTGTAGTGGTTTAAATATGTTTGATTGCATGTTCTATGCTGACTTGTAACATCTGAGATGGAGTTGGAAAATAGGGAAGCAACATTAAAGAAGAAAATGTGGGAGAGAACTTTTAAAACTATATAGTGACCTTAAGTTCAAATATATTACAAAGTTCCATTTAGTTTATAATAAAATAATAACAACAAACCTTTATCAAGTGGTTACAGTGTGTTAGTCTAACAACAATACTGTGTATTTGGTACATTGTTCTCTTTTATTTACCCATCAGGAAACTAAGGCACAGAGAGGTTAAGTAACTTGCCAAAAGGCACAGAAGTTTGCTCCAGAGCCCAGGCTCCTAACCACTGTGTTATGCTCTTGCATAATGTACATGAAATAAAGGAAGATACAGTAGTTAAGCAATAAAATTATGTTATTATTAGTCAATTAGTTCATAATATTGGAAAAGCTGAACACTTACCTGAGATTTTACATTTGTCCTGTGAGGCTCATCCTAGTGACAGAAGTGCTCGTTTGATGATATGTTTATAATTCACTATTGCCTTTTTCTTTTTACAGGTATCCATCAACAGTCAAGGTGTGTTAAAAGCCCTAATCTAATATGAACATATGCATTTCCATTTACACAATCTTGTTGCAATATTCATTTTAGAATGGGATTTTGTGTATAGTAAATTAACGTTGCATTTACTTGTCTATCAGCATTATAAAATAAAAGTAGCATATTTTTATAGCCGTTTTTTGTACATAGGTCACATGCCTTAGAATGGAGTCTAAGGACAACTCTGGTGGGAGGTTCTCTTATATTTAACATGCTAATCTAAAAACATGCCTCCCAATTCAACACATATAACTCGTTCTCCTGGTATGTTGCATCTGTTTCTGATTTGGTATATATGTTAGTGCTAATTTATAAACAAGTGGTGGTCCAGGAGCTTATTTATAAGGTAATTGGTGGTTCAGAGGTTGGAGTACATTTTTACACAGGAACACTGTTGTATTTGAAGTTTAGGTTCCTAGGCTGGCTCCCAAAAGCTTATTTTAACCAGCTAAAATGATAGTATTAACTCTCTTGAGTCCTGAGCTTCTCTAAGCCTAATGTGAGGGAGCTGGGTGGAGGTTTCATAACTGGAAGGCTCCAATAGCACAGAGAGAGGGATTTAAGGGGAGAACAAACCTGCAAGTAGTTTCTTTTTGCAATGGGATGAGAAAGGAATTTGTCAGCAAAATGTTAGTAGCTATTCATGTATAAAGATTGTACGTGGACGTGGTTTCATAGTGTAGCAGTTAGATCATCTGCTTTACATGCATAAAGGTTCTGGGTTTGTGCCCCAGTGGAGCCACGGTTCATGGTCTACGGCCATGCCACCTGAGCAAACCCGATGTCTGATCTCGGAAGCTAAGCAGGGTCAGGCTTGATTAGTACTTGGATGAGAGACCACCTAGGAAGACCAGGTGCTATAGGCGTAAATAATAATAATAAAATAAAATAAAGGATTGTAAACTAAGAATTCTTAAAAGTAAGGATTGGTTTTACTTAACAGAATCTTTTGGGCTGGTGAAGAAATATCACAGTATGTATTTTTTGTCCTTTTAGGAGAATATGAAGAAGCACTTAAGGTAATGGTTATTGCTTCTTTTTTTCTCAAATAATTTTTAAATTATTTATTGACTGAAACTTGAAACTGAATTCCATCATTACACGGGAGAGAAACTAACAAATATAAACACAGCAAAACCTATTTTTAGAGAAACTGAGGAATAGGACATACCACTCAGCAAAAGGCAGCTCCTTATATAAAAGTTCTTTTTATTTACTGTTCTATCTCATTGCTGGTCTTGGTGCCACTGCCCTAGCATTTAAAAATACAAAGAACTCTGGAACGATGCTTTCTGGTTGACATTTTTCATATCTTTCCTTCATCTTGTTCTTTATAGAATGTTTCAGTATAATGTGGGAGAATTTAAGGTATAAAGTATCCAGTTACAAACTCTTGTTTGTTAGTGGCGAATTGAGCATTCCTTGAGGTCACTTCTTTAAGGTGTGTCAGCTGTCCTTTCATTGCCACTTTTGTAATTAAAGATAGTCTTTAAAGTTCGACTATCCTTTATGAACTTCTAGTCCAAGACTAAACTATTTTCCATAATCATTTTTGGTTTAGAGAGGGAGAGGCAAGATTTTTTAGTCAGGAGCTAGATTTACCCTTTTTCGTTTCTGATCAGAATGCTATTTTTGGTGCCATTTGTTTCAATAGTTTAGCCAATGTCTTCTTGGTTTTTACTCAGAAATCCTTAATTACCAGCTAGTCTCTTAGTTTTGGATATTCAGGCCCTTTCCTGGATTCTCTTAGTTGAGATACCCATATCTGTTAATTTCTCATGCTTCATAATTTCCCTCTGCCCCAATTTCATGTGGTCTTTCATTTTCCTCTTTGCTTATGCCATTATTCCCCCATGCCCCTTCACTCCTGTCCAACTCTTCTGGCTTTTTCCTTTCCTTACTCTCAGAAGCTATAATAGTTTGAAAAAGTCTTCTAAGATCTTCAAAACTCTTCTACCTTTTCCCCAGTCACTATTAGTTTTATCTATTCAGTCAGAAGTCTTGGATCTCAGGAGTCCAGAGTGTGTATAAGCCTGTGTTGCCCCACTAAGCAAGACACACACAATTTAATACTTAAGATCCCATGTTTGTTTATATTTTGGCACATTACATTATAGTCATTTATTGAGTAATTTTTTTCACAGACTCTACCACACATTTTACTAAAAGCTTCTTGATTTCTGGTCTAGAATAGGGGTCGGCAAACTATAGCCAGTGGCTGGCCATATATTTTTATAAATAAAATTTTATTGGAACACAGCCATGCCTATTGTGTTGTGTGTGGCTGCCTTAGTGCTACAATAGCAGAATTGAGTAGTTATGACAAACTGTATGGCCTATAAGCCTAAAATTTATGTGGCCCTTTAAAAAGTTTGCTGATCCCTGATTTAAATAATATCTTTCAAACATACTGACCATGGAATGCCATTTTAAAGTGGAATGTTAAGAAATCTAATGTGTGAAGTAGATAAAAGAATAGTTCTTGTCATTGGGTGACAAGTGGGGAGAGCTAGAACTCTGTGGACTTGACTCCTAATCTCTTGGATACCTTCTTGGATACCTCCTAATACCTTTATGAAATCTCAAGTGCTCCTTGAAGTAGAGTTTTTAAAATAGAATTAAGAAGATGCTCTTCAAAAGAAGTGACCAAATACTTTCCAGAATATTATTTTGGAAATGCTTTCCAAAATACTATTGTTAAGTATGCTTTCCTAAATACTATTTTTCACGGGAAAATAAACAATTATATGATATAGCTTTCTTTCTTGGGTTATGGTAGTCTGAGATTGACTTTTTTGAAAACTTGAAATTAGATCCATAAATAGAGTCCTACATAAAAACAAATAAACAGAAAAGTAGTAATCTAGTTAATGAAAACATCTCACCTGGTAAAGTACTGCACTAAAAACCTACTTTTGTGTAACAACAAAACCATTCCTAGTTAACATTCTTGGCAAAGCAGGATGCTGAGTGTTAACATGGTATATGTTATTTGATTTAATAAAACAAACATTTTCCAGCATAATTCACCATACCTCTTTGAATTTTCATTTGAGAAATGAGACATGATATGTTTTTATTTCATAACATATGCTCTCAGATGGCAGTTAAGCAGGGAAACCAACTGCAGATGCAAGTCCATGAAGGCTACTGTGTAGTTGATGAAGCTGCACCCCCAGTTGTAGCAGAAAAACAACCAGTCATGAGGACAGGGAAAAAGCCACTTGCACATTATTCTTCGCTGGTGAGAGTCTTGGGATCAGACATGAAGACCCCTGAGGAGCCTGCAGCAGAGGTATGAAGGGACCATTCCTGTCTACAATTTTTCTAACCTTATGTCTCATTTCTCATATAAGATTCAAGCCCTCCATCAAAAATTACAAGTTTGTGGTGATCATCTCGGTCTGACTTTTTGAAATTGGTAACAGTAGCACTCCTGGAGAGGGGCAAATAGGATGACAGACATTTTATTTTTCTTTTATACTCCTTTATATATATATATATTTTTTTTTTTTTAACCACATATTTACATTTGACAAAAGAAACCTCAAAATAATATATTTCAGGAAAATTATTTTAAGTAGAAATAAAAGTAACCTCCAAGATCTTGGATTGTGTTTTCTTTGCAGCAGTTTCCACTTGCTCCGTGTGACTTAGATCAGCCTCAAGACAAGCCACCAGACTGGTTCACAAGCTACCTGGAGACAGTGAGTGTTTTCTCTGGCTTGAGTTTTAGCAGCAGTGTGTGGAATGTGGAAGAAATAGCCAAACCCAGATGGTTTCTTCCTCTGGTAGCTAATAATCTCCAAACTATAGCAGTCAAACTACAGCTTTCCAGTCAAGAAAGCTCCTGACCTTTTAAATGATGTACCAGAAAAAGTTTAATTCTGAGGATGTAAGGGAAAGGGACAAATCTCTATGCTTGAGAAAGAGGAAGGTGGAAATTAACTCATCGAAAAGATTTCTTGATATTTTTTTGAACCAGTTTAGCTGTGGAAGGAAGACCCTCTTTTGCTATGTTTCCATTCCTTCGTGCAGTAGTTATTAGCTCTCTTATTATATTCTTATGTCAGAGATAGCAGCGTTTCAGGTCTGTTTGATATCTTCATGCCTTTTCCAATGTTGGAACTGAAGGATTTTCCCCCCATCTTCTGCACTACATTTTAGTTTAGAGAGCAAGTGGTTAAAGAAACAGTCGAGAAGCTTGAACAGAAATTGCATGAGAAGCTTGTCCTCCAGAACCCATCCCTGGGTTCCTGTCCCTCAGAAGTCTCAATACCAATTTCAGAGGAAACACTGTTTTTGCCGGAAAACCAGTTCAACTGGCATATTGCTTGCAGCAGCTGCCAAAGGAGGATCTTTGGTGTGCGCTACCAGTGCAGGTAAGCAGTAACTTGGGAATGAACAGCTATTAGTAGACCTTAGAGCAAGCCTTCCTGGCGTTTGGGGTAGGTAAAGGGAAATTGGGTTTACTCTTATCTCTGAGCATCAGATATAATAGCTCTGCTTTGGGAACAAACTATTCTTCACCCTCAACAAAATAACTGTTTGAAAGGTAACTTCAGATTGTTGTGTTCAGATATACTTTTGAATTAACAGAGCCAGACAAAATTATGTTCCCCAGAGCAAAACTAGATCACCAAAAATTCTCTCCCTGTTGTTCCAAATACTTTGATATCTTGCCTTCTCTCATATTGTCCTTTGAAAGAGATACAGGTAAGTATTAGTGTCCTCATTTTATTAATGAGGAAAATTGAGACACGATATGGTCGGGTGGTATGCTCAGATTACCACTTAGCTGTTAGTGGAGCAGATATGCAGGTCTGGCCTCATATCTCCCTACCTCAGGTACTTCCTACTGTACCATTCTTTTCCCCACAGCCTGTGCCCATCCTACAATATCTGTGAAGATTGCGAATCAAGGCCATATGCTCACGACTCCAACCACGTTCTGCTGAAATTGCGGAGACCTGTCGTGGGTCCCTCTGAACCATTCTCTCACTCAAGGCTTTCTGCTCCTCGTCTTCCTGCTGCTCTGGAACAAGCCAGGTAAATCACGTGTACATGGGATCCTTGTTCTCTGATCCGCTTCTTGGTTCTGGTGATGCGCTGTGAATTACAAAACTACAAATAGTCTCCTTAGTTCCTGCTCATCTCTAGTTGATGTGCCATGATGAGGACAAATATTCAAAGCTAATGAAATGGAAATGAGAACTATAGAAGGAGGTTAAGAAACTAAACTGGAAGCTGACACTGATGGAGAGTACAAGTGGCTCAAAATAGCTTCAAAATTAATTTGTGAACTTTGTTTTTAAGACTCATTTGTTATCTCACAGGCTCCAGAAACAGGTTGACAAGAACTTTCTTAAAGCAGAAAAGCAAAGGTTGCGAGCTGAAAAGAAACAGCGTAAAGCAGAGGTCAAGGAACTTAAAAAGCAGCTTAAACTCCACAGGAAGATTCATCTGTGGAATTCGATCCATGGACTTCAGAGCCCCAAGTCTCCCTTGGGCAGGCCTGAGAGCTTGCTGCATTCTAACACTCTGATGTAAGCCCAGGGCCATGGTGGGAGCCAAGACTTAAGGTCCAGCCTCTAAGACTGGACTTTCAGCCAGCACCTCTCTTAGATATTGGCAGCCCCCAACACCCAAATCCTTAAAATGTCTCGTTTTCTTATCCTAGCATTCTTAAGGGTAGTTTGGTAGTTTTGTTTGTTTGTTTGTTTGTTTGTTTGTTTAACACTTGCTTTGTCGTCTTCAGAAAGGTAGAGAAACCAGTAAGGTTCAGAACTGACTAGTATGTATGGCCTCTCTTCACTGGAGGCAGTCTGGATTTGATATAAAAGGAACAAATATTTTAAGAGCGTGATTCTGCTTGTTTTATTTATAGACCCTTTTAGTTATCTTCACCATAGCTTTTTAGCTCAGAAGTCAGCTCTGTTCTCTGTTTTTTAAAGAAGTTTTATTAGTAGTACATCTTTAAGGGTCATAACCTCTTGCACCACAGTCAGTGTTCGATATTCAAAAGCCATCACACCCAACAGCAAGTGACTATCTGAATTTCTGTTTAGGCTCCCTTTGCAGCCCTGTGCCCCAGTTGTGCCAACCCTCAGTGCAGCATTTGTGGATGAGAATTTGCCTGATGGAACTCACCTTCAGCCAGGAACCAAGTTTATCAAACACTGGAGGATGAAAAATACAGGAAATGTAAAGTGGAGTACAGACACAAAGGTATTTTTCCCACAAAAGTGTGAAGATGAAGTGATTCAAAGTGACAGTGTCCAGCTGACAAACATTTTTTCTCTTGTCACTTTTCAGCTCAAGTTCATGTGGGGAAACCTGACTTTGGCTTCTACAGAAAAGAAGGATGCTTTGGTTCCCTGTTTGAAGGCTGGCCATGTTGGAACTGTGTCTGTGGAGTTCATCGCCCCAGCCTTGGAGGGAACGTACACATCCCATTGGCGTCTTTCTCACAAAGGCCAGCAGTTTGGGCCTCGGGTCTGGTGCAGTATCATAGTGGACCCTTTCCCCTCCACAGACAGCTCTGATAACATTGAAAAGGGCATGATCAACTTAAGCAAAACTGATGATCTCACCTGCCAGCAAGAGGTGAGCATTGGAAAGGTGACCAGAACTAAAAGAGCCCACTCACAGAAATTGGAAAGGCTAGCTTCTTCCCCTGCACCCCCTCCCCCCCAAAAAAACGCACATGTACTTATATTGGACTTGTCCTCAGGGGCTTTGTTTGCATGTCCTTAGGATCTGGTGCAGGAACCCCTCAGTACTTTTGTATCTCTTTGTCATGATGTGTGACCAGTCTCTGCTTCTCTGGGGAAAGCAGGGCCGCCTGGCTGGCCTGTGGAACTACTGCACCTAATGGCTTTGCTCCATAACATTCATCCCTCCTGAGTACCCCTCGTGTGTGTGCTCTAAGTACTAGTAAAGTCTTGCCCTGGTTATTACTTGGCGTGCTGTTTTTAGGCACCTTCCTATAGTCAGGCACGTTTTTTTAGTGTTTACTATTTAAATTTATTTACCCATTGTTAATGTCCTGGTTTTGACTATTAATGGTTAATCTAAATTGTCATTATGAAAAGTTAGGTGAAAGGGATAATAATTGAACTCTACTATTTGCAACTTTTCTATAAGTCTGAAAGTATATCAAAACAAGTTTTAAAACATGTAGAGAGGTACAGTGTTTTGTTTTTAGGGAATAACATCTGCTTACCTTTTTTTAGTTCTGTTAAGTGCCTAAAATTTGTCCCAATGGTTTGTCTCTATAGGAAGCTTTTCTTCTAGCTAAAGAAGAAATTCAGCTTGGTGAGGCGACTGAGCAGACAGAAGAGACAGAAACCTGCATCCCACAGAAGACCAAAAATATTGCCAGCGAGAGGGAGCTCTACATCCCATCTGTAGACCTTTTGACTGCCCAGGTGGAAGATTGAGCACTTTAAGGGGCAAGGGACAGAATGCATTAGGGAAAGAGTCCTTAACCTTGTTGAAAAGAAAGTGGTATAGTCATAGATGATGCCCAGAAGCTTGGAGATAAGCCTCCTTTGATTCACTCAGATGTATTGAATGGCAAGGAGATCTGTGGAAGCAAGTTTCTAAACTAAATGATTCCTCTTGAATTGAGAACTCGCTCATATACTTTGCCACATCTTCCCTTTAGTTGCCTTTTCATTTCTGCCAACTGGTTCACCTTCACCCCCACTGCATTTTCTCTTTCCTGCCATTTGGTTATTCGAATAACTAGTTCACATTTAACTCTTCCTGTTCTCACTTGACCGAGGTGAGGTATGAATTTGAACAGAGTTGAATCTAGGCTGGTGTGGAGCTCAATGACCTGCAAGACCCACTGAGACAGAACATGGCTCCAGTGTGTACTGCAGGTAGACTGACATTGCCCCCTTTTCCCCAGGATTTGCTGTCCTTTGAGCTGTTGGATATAAACATTGTTCAAGAGTTGGAAAGAGTGCCCCACAACACCCCCGTAGGTAAGAATGTCACTCAGTCCACCTTGTGTATTTTATTTATAGGCACAAAAGTACTGCAGCCTAGACTGGTAGTATTTTGTTCTGAGGAGATAGATGGCAAAGATTTCTCCCACAATTTCTCCCAAAGCAACACCCATGGGTCTATTTTCCTTCTTTTCTCTGTTGTCTGTCAGGCAACAACGTAAGTTTGTGTAAGGCCTCCCCACTGTAAAGGGGGACCCCCTTCTCCATTTTTCTCTAGATATTTATGTCCCTTTGTTCCTTCACATTCATGGTTCTGTGTCTTAGCCATGGCCTTCCAGGCTAAACACTGTTTATGATCCTTCTTGCATTGATTGATCTGAGATACTTGCGCACCTGATAGTCTGGAGAAATTGTTTACAACAGGTCTTGAAGCCTACTTAGGTTTATTTTAGCCCTGTAGGAGGCAAGAAGCCTGGGAGCTGCTGTTTCTTGACCCTGACTGTTGATGATATGATGCTTTTTCTTGGTTGATGGTTCTTCTGTCTTCATTCTCCAGATATGACTCCCTGCATGTCTCCTCTGCCACATGACAGTCCTTTAATAGAGAAACCAGGCTTGGGGCAGATACAGGAAGAGAGTGAAGGGGCGGGATTTAAAACACTTCCTGGTAAGGGGTTAAATATTTATAAAAGTATTTGCATCCTCACCTTCCATACCACACCCCGTTTTTACACATACCGCCCTGCTAACCTTACCTTATCATGTGAAATGGGTTTTCTATAAAACATTCTTTTGAAGTCTCTACCTTCACATGACACGGATAGCAGCTACTCCATGGCATAGTGTCAGCATGGGTACGTGACTAGAGATAGCTGCTCAACACTTTAAACACCAAGTGTAGATAAGGTTCGTGTCTTTCAGATTCCACAGTGTCAGTAAAGAGGAAAGCTGAGAATGTTGTGTCAGTGGAGGAGGCAGAAGATGACCTGAGTGGGACCCAATTTGTGTGTGAGACTGTAATCCGATCCCTCACCTTGGATGCTGCCCCTGACCACAACCCACCCTGCAGACAGAATTCCCTGCACAGTGAGTGTCCCTGAAATCCCCCGCCCAACAGTGCGGTGCCTGAGTTGTGATTATCAGACCTGAGTAGGTAGGAGTGCTATTCTTCACTGAGAGCAGAGGTCGGTGGTCTTTTTTAGAATTTGGATCATAGTTATTTCTTTAGACTACATACTATACCTGGCTATTTTAATTATAACATCAAGAGCAAAACAGCCACCATAACTCATTTCTGTACTCTGTCATGGGCAGAATTACAGCCGCAGGCCACAGAGGAACAGCAGCCAGTTGTGCTGCCTGGATTCTGTAGTAAGGAGTCTTCCTGTAAGAAGACAGAGCTCCTTAGCAGAGACCCCCAATGACAGCTGAATTGTCTCCTTTCTCCAAAGCCAACAATCCACCATAGTGGGCAGAAGCAGGAGTACCAAACTGAGTTTCTCAAGGTTAAATTCTGCTGTAACAAATTCTTTTGTAACAGAAATTTCAGATTCTACCTTGGGTATCGTTCTACCTAGGTACCAGATAGGTAGAACCAATACTGTGTATTTCAAGAACTATCTAAAAATTCAAATTCTAGTGCATCAAAATAATGTCGGAGATCTCTTGTGTTGTTATGAAGTTTTACCTGTACCTTTAAATGAGATTTTAAACGTGATCTCTTATTTGAAATACACACATATATGTTTTCCCCACACACACTTGTGTACAGATATACAACAAAAAAGGACTTAACACCAAAATGTTCACAGTAGTTATCTTAGGATTATAGATACTGTTTTCCTCTTCATCCATGTTTTGCCAATTTTCTAGAATGGCTACTCGATTTGCAAAAAAGAAGAAAGTAGGCATATCGTCCTACGAAACTTGCCACGTAACATTTTCTTTTTTAAAGTACTGTAAGCTCCCATGGTATATGTTTTGCTTTGACCACTATCTCAGTCTATTAACTGTCGCATGAAGAGGAAAAGAGATGGACCCTCCTCGTTTTAAGATTCATCGTGCTTCTCAGGAGCTGGGATGTTTCTGCCTACCTCTTTTTTTGTGAGCTTTGGTTCTATCCAGCCTTGCATAGGCTTCAGAATTAGAATATGGCCACAACTCTGATTCTAGTAACAGCTCTTCCCTCTTGTTCATCCCTCTCCTCTGGCATTCATAATTGTAGCTCACAGGGTCGGGCCTGGTTAGTACTTGGATGGGAGACCACCTATGAAGACCAGGTGCTTTAGACATAAAAATAATAATAATAATAATAAATAAGGGATTGTAAGCTGACAAGGTCCTTGCAATCTGTGAGGTCAACCAAGGGTTGCCTCACCTAAAATAATAATAATAATAATAATAATAATAGTAGTAGTAGTAGTAGTAGTAGTAGTAGCTCACGACCCACAGTTTTACCAGATAAGGGGCTGCTTTCTGCTGATACATTAAAATTGGTTGCTTTCATCCTTTAGTGAAATGTGCCTTGCCTGAAGAGGGACCACTTGGAGATGAGAGGGCAGAGATTGTCCATATCGCTGAGGAGGAGGAGGAGGAGGAGGAGGAGGAGGAGGAGGAGGAGGAGGAGGATGAACTCAAAGACGAAGTCCAGAGTCAGTCCTCTGCTTCCTCAGAGGATTATATCATCATCCTGCCTGAGTGCTTTGACACCAGCCGCCCCCTGGGGGACTCCATGTACAGCTCCGCACTTTCACAACAAGGCCTGGAGCGAGGGGCTGAAGGCGAGCCTGGGGTTGAGGCTGGGCAGGAACCAGTCGAGGCTGGAGAGAGACCCCCTGGAGGGGAGAACCAGCCTCAGGGGCACAGCATCAACGATATCCTCATGACTTCACAGACTCTGGACACAGTGCCCCTAACCCCAGAAGTGGTGGGGCCTCCACCACAGCTGCCCAGGTACCATCCACATCCCCCTTGGCTGGGCTGTTCTTCAGAGGTGGAATAAAGAGAAACACCTTGATCTCAAAATCTGTTTTTTTGTCAGCATGGAAAGACTATTTCCCGTAGTAAAGTCTGAATTTAGATGAATAAAAGTTCTACTCCCCAGTATTTGTGGATTCTGGATTCAAAAGAAATGGTTATTTTAGTTAATCCTGATTATCTAAATATCATCTATCTACTTATGGTTTGATCGTTGAGAGCCAGTTTTTAAACACAAACGTCCCTGAACCTTCCCTAGACTCATGGGCAAAGGCAGCAGAAACGCATTCTCATATTAATCCAAACAAAGTATAATTAGGAAGTTTAATCTGATATGGAAAAAGCATGCTATAAAACCAGATAGAAGTTATTTTTAATTCTCTACTGGCTATGTGTCACTGCTCTCATAGTATGGAAAATGGTAGAAACTTGACTATAATTTAAACCACTCTCCTCGGGAACTAGACATTTCCCTTGATTAGCACCACTTGATGTGGGGGAGAAGTGACTAGACTGAAGCCAGTTTTTCTAACTTGACTGTGGCCGAAGAGGGAAACCAAAAGGAGAAAGAGCCCTTCTCACCTGATCCCTAATTTCATACATGTGATCTGGATCAGAAGTGTGAAGCCTCTGTAAAGAATTTGGCACTGCCATGCTGTTTACTGTCTCCTCACTGTTACCAGAGGTGCCTTTTCAACTTACTTTGAATATTGTGTCTTTCTGAAGGAGCCCTCCTTGTGCACAGCGTCATGGCTCCCCAGGAATGGATTTACCAGTTACCATACGAGAAGTTTCTTCAATCCCTGATCAGATCAGAGGAGGTAATGACCAGCCTGAGCTTTCTCTCTTTTCCTATGCTCCTTTCTAATGGAAACCCAGGCATTAGTTGTGACCCTTGGACATTTTTAGGAACTTGCCCTTTTCACCCTTTCCGTGCTTCTGTCTCACACTTTTTTTTTCTATTCTCTGGCTTCATATTTATTAAGTGAGACCTCATGGAGGTTGGCATTATGTTGTAGTGGCAAGAACACAGGCTTTGGAGGCAGATCATTCTAGGTTCCAGTCACAGCTCCACGTTTCCTCACTATGTGAGGTTTATAACACTTGCAGGTCTATTTTCTCATCTACGAAATAAAGAGATGAGGACCTTGAAGTAGTGAGTAGACCCTCAAAGTAACTTTCCACTCTTCCTTAAAACCTAAAAGTACTAAAAAAGTAATGTCGGTATGATAGGATTATAGAATTAACTTTTCAGACTCTGTAAGTCACCTTGCATTGCCTTCTGGACAGTTTTATTTAAACCACCTAAAATTTTTTTCAAGTACTTAATAAAAAAGACTTTATAAAACACCGATTAGATTGCCACCTGCCGTAATAGTAGCCTTGCCATGAGGTAGGAAACACTAGGGACTTGTGGACGCTGCATCTAACCAACAGCTCTTTTGCTTTTAGAGCCCAGAGGCTCATCAGGACTTGTAAACAGCAGACAGAAGAGCTATGACCACTCAAGGTAACTGGACCTTGTGTAGCCTCTTCCTCAGAAGCAGGTGGATATCTTCGTGTTGCTTCTGCTTAAAGAAGCCTCTCAGAGCATATGCCATTCCAGAGAGCAGAGGAGAGCCGTCATTCCTTCTTGTTCTTATTTCTCCTAGAACTTGTGAGCGACACTGAACACAGGGCTAAAGTTGATGTTTAAGAGTGTTCACATTCCAGATCAGAAAGGAGTGTTCTCAAGTTCAACTCACCCTTAGTACCAGAGGAGAAGGCAGGAAGGTCAAGCCCGCTGTGCATCTTAGTAACTTAGACACACGTGCCTCTCTGTTCCTAATCATCTCACGAGCATTGTCAAGGTGGGCTCCTCCCTACAGTGTCCAGTAAATAATATTTCCTTTGGGAGGTGTTTCCTCTGAGATGATAATTGAGCAGAGAGACTACTAGTACCCCACTATGCCCTTGACCACATTAATTTTCAGCTGGGACTGAAATTTGGCATGGTAACCAGAGTGGTGTGTTTTCTGCAGAGCACATATCTTGCAGCAGTAAACCGGGCCCTACATCAACCAAGATTTGTAGCTATAAAACTGATGAAAACAGTTACATTCTCTTTTTACATCTAGTTTCTTTCTCAAGGAAATGTCATTTTCTTTTAAGAATTAGAGCCTAGATTATCTCACAGGAAGATAATGGTTTGTGTTTCTTTAGGGAGGTAATTTGGTTTTCCTCCACAGACACCACCACCATGGGAGCAGCATTGCTGGAGGACTGGTGAAGGGGGCTTTGTCTGTCGCTGCCTCTGCATACAAGGCCTTGTTTGCTGGGCCACCAGTCACTGCACAGGTCAGTGTATGCTTCGTTTTCCTGACCCAAATCCAAGTCGTTAGTGAAAATGATTGCATCTCTCCGGCTTTGAGAGTAGCTTGGCATAATAGAAAGTATAAACTTTAGGTTTAGTTTTTCATCAACACATGACTGCACCACTTTCTTAGCTGTATGACTCTGGCCAAATTTCTTAAGGGAGAAAAGGAAGAAGACTTAATGTTTGTTGAAGACCTGCTATGTGTGGGGAGCTATCCAGGTGCCAGCACTGCCAAATGAGTAAGGCACTAGTCCTTGCCTGTAGACAGTATGAAACAAGCCAGGTAAACAGACATGTATAGTAGAGTGTAAGATCCTATGCCCATATTTTTGACAGATGGAACACCCCAGCCTGGTGTGGGCCTCTGGGTGGGGCCAGGAAGGGCTTCCTGGTAGATGATACCTGAACTAAGTTCTTAAGGACAAAATAAGTGTTTGCCAGGGAAAAAGGATAGAAAGGGCATTGTTGACAGAGTGTAGCCAGTAAATAGACTTGGAAATGTGAGTCTGGAAGATGAATTTGGGCTGAGAAGAGCAAGAAAAGATCTTAACAGTAGGATGCTGTTGTTAAGTGGGTTGGATTTTATTTTACAGCTAGTGGGAGGAGCCATTGAAGGGTTTTAGGGCAATAATTAACATCAGATTTGTTCGGAGGAGGCTGGTAGAGCTGGTAAAGAAATCCACTTGAGAATCCATGTGTAGGTAGAAAAGAAGGTAAGAGAAATAAAGAGACAGAAATGGCAGAACTTGGAAACCATGATTAAATAAATAGCTAGAAAGAAGTCAAGGATAAATTCCAAGTTTCTGGCTTAGGCAAACAATAGTAGCATCCATTAAGAAGATATTCAGGAAGAGGGATATGTTTGGGCAGGAGGAGAAGAAAATTAGGTCAGTTTGGGATAGTGTTGAATTTGAGGCACATCCAGGTAAAGTTATCTAGAGTGCAGTTGGATATTTATTTTTCATGCAAGAGATTTGGCCTGGAGATGAAGTTGCTTATGTATAGGTTATATCAGAAGCCATGTGATTGGACGAGATTTTCCAGGAAGAATGGATAAAGCAAGAAGCAGCCTTTAAGGATCATGGAAAGAAGGAGATCCCTGCAAAGAAGACAGAGAACTTGGAGGCAAATGAGCTCTGTGCTGGAGCTTATTGACGGGAATTTTAAATGAGGACATGGCCAACAGTGTCAGATGCTACAGAGAAGTGTGAATGGGCGGAGAGGACTTTGAGGGTGCAAGTATGTCTCAGGTTCAAATAGCTGGATACAAAGGGGAAAAAAAAGGGAAAGCTTGGGATACATAAGGCAGAAAGAGACATATTTAAAGATGAGTGAGCCAGCCAGTAGCAAAGGAGATTAACAATCAAGATGAGAGAGGATAATTAATAGAAATAACTGAGGTGGCAAGAGGTAATGAGATAGAGCAAAATGCATGTGGAAAGATAATTTATTCTGAAATAAGAGCGAAGAAAGGAACAGTGGAATTGGGTGTAGAGGGAAATGCCAGACTGGGCTCAGAGCATTTACATACATTCTCTCATCTTAATCCTCACAACAGTCCTGCAAAGTAAGAGGTATTCTGTGTCTCCATTTTCATAAATAAGGGAATTGATACTCGACACAGTTGATAAGTAAACGGTAAGACAGGGTATTCCAAGTGTTAGGATTTAGGTAGGTTATGTGTCCACCAAAAGGCTTGGCCCAAAGAGGAAGGTAAATAAATGTCAGCTCCCTCTTTCCCGAATCACTTTTATTCTTTAAAAAAAAAAAAAAAAAAAAAAAATCCAAGGTCTCCCAGGATATAATTTTCCAAGCAGTTTTTTTTGTCCAGCTTCTTTGCATATCTGATTGAATATCTAGTGCTAACTTCCAGTAACAGCCTCTCCTCTTGCTCTGTCATCATGAGTGCCTTTATCTTCATAGGATTTCCAGAGCTTGTTTGCATCTTTCTTCATCTGGCCAAAGAATACTTCTGAAAGTCCCCTTTAAAGCATTCTTTTAGTTCTAAGGACAATTCATCAGTTGCCAGGTTTTAGGTACAAACCATATCTAATCCAAAACAGAGCCTTCTGTGTCCTCCCCTCAGATGACCTGTTACTATCAGTTGGATGGGAGTGCTGTACCCTTGCATCTAACTGCCTAATATTTTGAATAATTTATATCTTATTATAATGTATATCTTATTATACATGTAAATTATATAGAGAATGGTTTGCTTTTCTTGACTCTATACAGCCAATAGTTTCTGAAGATCAGACAGCAGCCCTGATGGCCCATCTCTTTGAAATGGGATTCTGTGACAGGCAGCTGAACCTGAGGCTGTTGAAGAAACACAATTACAACATCCTGCAGGTTGTGACAGAACTCCTTCACATCAACAACAACGACTGGTACAGCCACCGCTATTGAGGAGTGACCATGTGTATTAAATAACTTTGCTGCTCAGAGATCATCTTTATTCTGTCATTGGGCTGTGGGGTAGAAGCCCTTGCTTACCTTTTAATCTGATGAATCTGTATAGAGTTCATCACTGAATTGTCAAGACAATACCTGTATTACAGTATTTTTTGGAGCAAATCAAAGACCAGAGCGTAAATTTTCACTTTAGACATTGGATGAGTAGTAGGAAGACAGCTTTTCAATTGATATGGATAAAATTCCTTTCTCCATTTTAGTGCATCGAAGACTATAACTTGAACTTCCTATACAGCCTTTTTTCTTTCTGCTTGATTTGAAGTTGAGTATTTTTCTGGGTTAATGTGGATATTTTTATGGGGTTGTGTGTTGTCAGTTTTTAAAAGAAATTAACCCTGAAAGTTGTTTTCAAGAATTAACTCTCATATAATTTCTCTACCCTACCCCAAGCCTCCTAGCAAGGTGGTATTGAAATGGCACCCAGAGCATGATAGGAATGTTGTTGTTCTTCCTTTCTCAAGGAGAAAATCATTTCCCTGCAAGACTTAGTAATTGGCACTGCTATTTCTGAGGAGCCCATTAATGCATTTAAGAATATCTAGCTTCTGGGTCTCTGCACTTCGGTGAAAGGAAGGGGCAGTGTGCTAATTAGACCACCAGCACCTATTTAGCAGTGTCTACTGTAGTAATTTTGCATCCGTTTTTCTTCTATTTAAGGGAAAAATTTTAGGTAGTGAGATATTTTGCTAATCTTGTAGAGAAGGAAATAAAACTCTTCAAGGGAAAAGTAAATTTAACAGTTACCTTTTTTCTTATGTCGGGGCACATCTTACAGTAGGGTGGGGGAAAATAGAAACATGAGACAAATAAAAGGCAGGCTCCTGTGTTAATCTCAGGAAAGTTCAGGGACAGGCAGTTGAGTATAGTGAGACACGGGAAAGCCTGATGGCTTCCTACATGTCTGAAGTCTCTTCTGGGCTGTCTAGCCCTAGAGTGTAGAATAGGAAGAAGGCTGGTGTTTTACAAAACTTGGATGGGGGCAAACACTAAAAATGTTTTAACCCCAGAATGAGTTGGGGAGAGCTTGCTTCCAGGGGTGCATGTCCTCGCTTTGTTTACAGAAGGGAATTTGGGTACAATTGAAGAGGTTACAAAAAAACACTAAAATATATTCATGAAAATGACTTCCAGAAAAAGAATCGGACCCCCAGCTCGAAGGGGGAAGGATAGCAAAATAGTATTATTAACCCGGTTGGTATTTATAATGAATGATTTTAACTACTTATTAGCCATAATGATGTTTATTTACAGTATAACTCTCAAATGCTATTAAGCCAGGAGTCACAGTATAAGACAACCAGGCTGTTCATTATTTAAAACGTTTTTATCTGGGCTTCTGCGTAGAGGCTGAGCGGCAGGCTGTGTGTAATTAATTGGGTTGATGTCAGACGGGACCTGTCTTGACCATCTAAGTCATATTGTAGGGGTCCAGGAGGGCCCTGGAGTCCGGTCGTCCGTCCTGTTGTACATAACCGCTGAAAGAATGGTAAAATAAAGATTCTTTGAAACTCCTGCTTGGATTGGCTCGTCTTTGCTTAAGCCTCGTTGGGGGTTTGGAGGACCCTTGGAGAACCGCGAACGTCTGGCCCCGGTATCTGGAGGGGCGGGCCCTTGGGAGAGCGAGGGTGGGGCCGGAGGAGCTGGGGCGGAGCTTTCCAAGGCACCGAGTCAAAGGTCGGGGCGATGCCCTGCCTCCAGCACTTCCGATTATTCTTCCTGCCGTTTCTGTCGCCGTCACCTGGGGGTAAGGCTGTCCCGGAACCCTTCTTTCCCTTTGGGAGGCAAGGGCCAAGGCACCTACAGTGTCTCCTAGCCCAACACGCAGGTACACGCGGCTACCAAGCTCCACTAACTGCCTCTCGGGGTGTTTGGTGGGATGAATTTCCGACCTCTCCGTCTGCTCCCACCTCCCACCCCCAACCCTGGCCCATGGTCTTGCCCCAGAGGAGGGCCGGAAGCAGCTTGGCCCTCCGTGGAGGCCAAGGTCGTTGCTTTCCCACTTCTTCCAACGCGACGTATTTGCTCCCCCAGAACTCTGTTGAAGGGCCGGTTGCCCGGGCCGGCCCCAGCCCGCAGCCCTTCCCATAGATGCACTCCCAAATCTCTGCTCTCGCAGCTGAGAGGAGCCCCGGATCCCAGACCTGAACCAGGTGAGGCGGCTCCCTTTATTTCAGCCCAGGAAGGTCTGAGTGTGGCTCAACTTGCCCACTCTGCCACCACTCGAGTTCAGGGGCAAGAAGCTGGAGTTTAGCCTTGGTCTTCCTAGTGAAGGACAGACTTTGACATTGCTACAACCATCCATCCCCCAGGCATTTTTTCCTACCCCACCTCAGAAAGCAGTGAGGAAGAGGTTTGCTCCCTTCCAGGATTATTTTAAGGTTCTTGGCCACACCTGTAATCAGCCTAGCTTCCTTTTTCTTGTTTCAAAGAATCCCTGCCTTCCTATTAAAGCCTGCACCTGTCTGGGCTCAGGAATGGAAGCTTGCCTTCCACACCTGGGCTGGGAGACCTCAGGTATTTCTAAAGACCCCTGCAGAGTCATTGCACAAAAAGAAGGAGCTCTCCAGGGCTCCTGCCTCACCCTATACAACTTCCTTTAAGTAAGTGACTGCTCAGCAACTTTTCCAGAAAAAAAACCCTGCTCTGCCATTCACTTGTGGAAGTCCCTCATGTGAACCAAAATAACTTCTGCTTTTCTCTTCTCTCTCATAGGCAGATTAAGCGCTCGTACAATAATGAAAAGAGTTGAAATGCATCATGATTTCTGACCCAAGAGTCCTGTGTAACTGCTCGATTTTCCATACTCAAGCTTCCTTAGGCTTGAACTTTGCTGAAATTGTGCTGGGACTCCTGCCAGGCTTGAAAACATAAAATCGAAGTGCATTCAGCATCAGTGCTAACAAGCTTAGCACTGAACTTTGTTCTTTTGTCAGTGAAAAAGCCTCCTGAACGATGGGTGAGACATTCTCCCAGCTGGGCTCTCAGGAGGATGAAAACAAGTTAATCCTGCCCACCGACCCCGCCACTGGCAGCAAGGCTGCCCGCTATGCCAGCAACGGTAGTAGCAAGTCTTTGTCTTCCTGTGCACCTTGTGAAAGGGCCGCTGGTGCCAGTTTTGTGACTTGTCTCACCTGCCAGGGCAGTGGAGAGATTCCTCAAGGTGAGTGGCCCAGGGCTCTGGAAATAGCCTGAATTGAGGAGAAACTCTTAGCAGCCAGCTGGCCCAGGGCCAGGCCCTCTGAATCTCTTTAAATGTGGTGGGTCTCCCAGTTCTTGGTCCCCCAGTTTCGGGCTGGTCAGGGAGACACTAAGCCCTCCTGCCCTGGTTGTATTCTCCAGCACCAGGGGGTTTCCAGTCTCTCCACTCCCTTAGCAACACTGTGCATTAGGAGTCAGGAAATTACAAATAACTTCTCCAAAGAAGCTAGGCTCTGATTTGCTGGGGATTTGTAGAGTCACAGCTGTCAATTCTTCACATTTGTTGATTCTTCACATCTGTTGATGAAAATCTCACTTCCATTCTAGAGATGGCAAAGCTGAGCTGCCAACTTCAATAGCATAGCCTAGTGCTCCCAGCCCTGCTCTGGGGCAGAGGCAGCATGCTTCTGACATAGCTCTGTGGAGTGGAGGGCTACTTCTGGCAGGCTGGCACAGGAAACATTTGTCATGGACACTTCTTGGCCCTTCTTCTCACTTCTTTCTCTTTACAGAGCTAGAGAAGCAGCTGGTGGCCCTCATTCCCTATGGGGACCAGAGGCTGAAGCCCAGACACACGTAAGCCCCTCTTCCTACCCCAGGTCCACAGGCCATCGCTCCTGGGGGATGTCCCTCTAAGTCTCCCTCGTTTTGCCTCCTCCTGCCCCCACCAAGTTTTCTCCATTGGTTCTCCCCTAGAAAGCCTGAGCCTCACTGGGCTCAGATGTACTAGCCCCGTTTCTGAGAATCTTCCTGGTTTAAGAAACCTGGGGCATAGCTACCTGAGGCCACATAGTGTCCTTCTCCTGAGCATCACTGTCTCCAATAAGCATGGTTCCCTTTTGAAGACAGAGAAGACCTCTTGACTCCGCGGGTCCTTTCAGGAGGGAGGGAGTAGCCCTGGCTGCAAGTTATTTTTCCATCAAGCTTCTCTTGCTGTGGTAGTTCAGACCTGCTTGTTCTCATCCCAGTAGAGATGGAAAACTATCTGCTCCCTGTTCTGAGGCACTTCAGTACCTCAGAGGGAGCCCTGAGTTTCACTGAAGGGCCTGTGACCCTGTTTGTCATCTGGGTCCATTTCACATGATCCTTACAACCTCCTCCCAAGGTCCTGAGCTTCAGCCTGGGAGCCACCACCCAGCCCTCCCCACCGCTACACCAGAATCTGAATCTGACAGTGCCCCTCGTCAGATACACTTACAAGGTGCTGTCTCTTTAACGCCCATCTCAGTTTTTAATTAGGTGGACAGATGATGTCCTGTTCTGAATATTAAAACTCAGAAGTCTCAAATTTCATGTGGGCTGACTTTTTTCCAGTAATGATAGCTAGCATTTATTCAGCTTTAGCTATGTGCCAGGACCTGGAATTAGTGCTTTTTCATGCATCAGCCCATAACAAATACTATGAGGTAGGTACAATTATCTCCATTTTACAAGAAAACTGAGACTTAGGGTTGCTCAGAGTTACTGGGCCAGTGGGTATGGAGAACAGGGAATGAAAGCCAGGCTGCCTGCCTCCCAGTCCTATGCTCCTACCTGCTCTGGGCCACATCAGAGTGTAGGCTGGTTCTCCACATCCAGGGGGCTAAATGTAAAGTTGTGAGGTGGGGTGCAAAGGAGAAGAGTGTCTGAACACCCCCTGCCTGAGTGTGCTTGGTGTTCAGACTTCTCTACTCTCCTGCTTTGGGTCCTGCTTTCCCACAGGAAGCTCTCCGTGTTCCTGGCAGTGCTTGTCTGTCTGGTGATTTCCTCCCTCTCCGTCTTTTTCCTGTTTCCCCGGTCCATCACCGTGCAGCCTGCAGGCCTCAACTCCTCCAGCGTGGCCTTTGACAAGGCTGATATCCATCTCAATATAACGGTGGGTGGGCACCTGTACCCCTGTGCCCAGCAGTACTCCTCTATAGCCCTTATCCAGTGTTGTGACCCTGGCACCCAGAGGATGTCAGAAACCCTGGGGGGAAGCAGGAGCAGCCATGAGCCCCATAACCAATTGTGTAGTGTTGGGACTTTTCACAGTGAGGGGTCAAAACCATGGCCCAAGAAGTAAATCACAGGGTGTAATAGGGGTGGCAGGCATGCTTGAGGCTCCGTGGGTGGGCAGGGAGAGACTGGATCCTAAGCCAGCTTGGTGTTTTAGTTAAAGATGAGCCCCTCACCATTAAGAGCCCCTGTGAGGGGCTTCTGCCACTGGTCCTCAGCAGCTGAGGCTGGGGGTTTTTGAAACTTTGATATTTCTTTTCCAAGGTGGCCAACCTCCCCTTTCCCTTTCCTTGTCTTCATCCCTAGAATATCTTGAACATCTCCAATAGCAACTACTACCCCATCACTGTGACCCAGCTGACCATCGAGGTTCTGCACCTGTCCCTCGTGGTAGGGCAGGTCTCCAACAGCCTCCTCCTACACGTCAGCCCTTTGGCCAGAAAACAGGTGACTCCCCCTCCCTGTCCAGCCCTGCCCACAGGTGTGTGGATGTGTGTAGTGGTGGGAAGGGGGCAGCTGGAGTTGGGGCTAACTCTGTACCCATTTGGTTGACAGATGGTTTATGCAGTAGCCAACAGGATCTGGGATGAAAACACATAGTGAGTATCCCTTGATCTCTTCTCCCTCAGCCTCTTTCCTGGTTAGAAACCCAGTTTTAATCCCCACCAGATTTCCTGATTGCTTAGCAAACCCTGCCGCCAGCATCTTGCCTGCACTCATGGCTGAGACTGAAATGTGCAAGGGTTCATGGTCCCAGCCTCTGCCTGTTTGGACATAGATTGGAGTGAAAAACAAGCTAGAATATGGTTAATCCTTACAATACGTGACCTTGCGCTCCTCAGCTTGGATTGCTGAGAAGGATAGATGTCTTGTTTTCTGCCGAGGGATGTGCCTGGGCCAAGCTGATAGAGATTGGAAGACTGATGTTCCAGCAAGGGTGACATACCTTAGGGAGAGAAAGAGAGAGAGAGAAAAAGAGTGGGAGAGGGGCCCTGATGGACAGGGGCCCACGGGGGAGGATGCTGGGACCTGTAGGTCTCTAAGCCTTCTGACAGGCTTCTTAGTGTGAAACGTGTTCCCATATTTGTGCTCTCTCTCTCAGTAAAATCTGTACCTGGCTGAAAATCAAAGTTCACCACGTGCTTTTGCACATCCAGTAAGTACAGCTTGGAGCCCTGGTATCTCCCACTGACTCCAGTGTCTTCTCAGCTCCTCCTTGCGGGAACAGAGTCCCTCAAACTGACCCCATGAATCTGTTCTTGGGAGTAGCAGATACAGCTCCTTCTCTAGGTCTTGCCTTGCTTATAAGTTATTAGTGTGACAGCCACAGAGCGGTCTGGAACACAGGTGGGGCAGCAGTCCCAGGTACCTTAGCAGAGTGGGGAGCCAAAGGAGGGGGGATTCTAAGGGAGCCAAGCCTCCCCAAAGAGCAGAACAGGGCCCAAGCTTCCCTCTTCCTCCTGGACCTAACAACAAAGCCTGCTTCCTTTCCAGGGGCACCCTGACCTATTCTTACCTGAGCCATTCAGAGCAGGCCGTCTTCCAGAGCTACGAATACGTGGACTGCCGGGGAAACATGTCGGGGGCCCACTTGCTGGACTCTCACCCGCCGTGACCTCTCTGCTGTCTCCAAACTCCAGGCACCTACCAGCCTGGTCTCTCTCTCTCACAACTCCTTGGTGATCAAGGAAGGACTCTGGTGACTTTGCCAAAGGAAAATCACTGCTTTATCATACCCTCTACCTGTACCACACATGCAAATGCACACGCACACACTTAGCACAGGAAGCTTCCTGTGGAAGTTCACACACGTTCACATGCACACACACACACACCTGATTTCCACAGGAATGGAAGGCTGGCTCTTCTAGTAGGGGGCACCAGGCTTTTCCCTTGGTCTGTCTTGAGGGAAGTCTGACCTGACATTTCCTCAGAGATACCTGAGTCCCTGGAGTGGACGTTGCCCTGTCTGTTCTAAATGCTTTGGTTGCCCAGCTCCTCAGGGCTTCTTGAATGGGGAGAAAGCTTTGGTTTTATCTGGCTTTAAAAACATGAGTCCTTTTCAAATTTTCCACCCAGTGATAGGAAAGCGACTTGGAAGACATCCAGTGCTGTCTCTGTGGCCTTTTTTGG
The DNA here is from genome assembly GCF_014176215.1 of Rousettus aegyptiacus. Taxonomy (NCBI): domain Eukaryota; kingdom Metazoa; phylum Chordata; class Mammalia; order Chiroptera; family Pteropodidae; genus Rousettus; species Rousettus aegyptiacus. The sequence continues at coordinate 100,052,678 of NW_023416309.1, forward strand.
GTACATAGATGCTCTCCTGTGCCTTCCTGCTTAGTTTGTGTGACAAAATGATGGTCTGCTTCTCTCCTGGTAACTTTCCCCTTGCCCATCTTCCAGCGGGATTGGCCAAGGCCCTTTGGCTCTCTATCCTTCCTAATTAAAGATTGTCCTGGTTCCTAGGAAGACCGAGTTGTTCTCCAGCTCAAGCTTCTCTCCGTAGAAGTTTTATTATTCTCTTTACAGCTGAAGCCAAAGTAATAGAGGAGGGGAGGAAGGCACCAGGCACCCTTTGGGCCTCCACAGGAAAAACAGACTAAGCCAGAGTCATTTTAAAGGATGTTTATTGAAGGAGAGCTTCGGGCTGGTGGTGAGCCCACAATCCTGAGTCCAACCCTGAGTGGACATAGGCAGCAGGTCAAACAGTGGGCCCAGCTGCTCTCCCCGTGAAAGCCTGCAGATGTGAAGTGATCAGTACACAGCCACGCTGCTGGGCTCTGCTGCACCAGGGCCCATCCTCTGCTCCCAGAGGCCTCTGTTTTCCTTCAGGCATTGACAGCATGGAGCAGCACATCAAGTAAGGACTGATCTAGCCCCTCGCCTCTTTGCTGTCACTTAGATGAAGCTAAGCCCCAGGTATTCCAGGTGCCACTGGCTCCACATGGAGGCAGTTACTGTTGTTCTTCAGCCAAATGGGAATGGTATGTGCTCACTAAAGGTGGCTAAGGTTTTTATCACTCAGACAAGCAGAGACATGAGCTTAGGTGGTGGGGAAAGCTGAACTTTGAAGCAGGATGGATGGAGAGGGGGAGAGTGATGACAGAACCTGGTGACGAGCTGGCTGGGGAACAAGAAGAAGGAAGGAGATTATGCTGTCTCCACACTTCATGTCTGGGTAACTGGGGACAAGGTGGTGCTGGCAAGAGCTCAGAAGTTCAGGAAGCCCAGGCTAGAGCTTCTGCTGTGCGTAGGTCACCAAGTGTAAAGAATTTATATTGCATTCAATAAACTAGTCAACAAAGTTTAAAAAAAAAAAAAGTCTCCTTGTGAGTAGGGAGGGAGCTGGTGGACATGTCCCGTCTCACAGCCTGCTTTTTAATGTCCGAGTGCATGTCAAATTCTCTTCCCCAGGCCGAGCCCCTGGATAATGTGTCCTGCCTTTCTGGATTCTGAGAGATGGCTCCCGAGGAGCTTGATCTCTCCCTTTCTCTCATTGTGTATCTCTAAGGTCCCTCCCAATTTTATTTCTGTTCCATGCCTCAGCCCCGATGCTTCCCTTGGGAAACACTGCACGAAGGCGTGCCTTCAGTCTGACCCAAGGCGAGGTTGTGGGGACTACAGTGACGGGACCCAGGTACCCCACGAGTCCAGGTGAAAGAGGCAGCCTGGCTGGGGGACCCTGGTGTCAGCTTCAAGAAATGGTGAGGGGGATGCTCAGGCCTTTGGAGCCTCTTGGCTGTCTCTGCTCCATGGAATGTCTGAGATCCAGGAAGGAAGAGGCCTGTGGATTTTTCTGGGCCAGTCTTCCTCCTCTTCTCAGGACCAGGTGTCCTGCGCCTGAGAGGTTGTATGTCCCCTTTACTCCGAGCTCTTTCTCTCCATTCCTGCCTCCTATCATCCATTCAACAGTTGGGTGCCCACTGTGGGCCAGGCGTTACACTGAACTTGGAGGGGGAGGGGTGCCCCTGCCTGCCATCTATTCCTACTTCTCCCCCAGGCCTACTCTGGTGGGAGGCAGCCCCTCTGTCCCCAGCTGAATCTCAGTAAGCATGTGCTAGGAGGAAGAGATGATGGCTCCTATGAGTGTCATAAACCTGAAGCCCCCAACAGAACTATCATTGCTAAAATGGCAAGTAGTGAAGCCGTAGACTTGAGTGTCCAAGGCCAAGTCCTCCCACTGGCTTAGCCTAGAGAAACAGGGAATTTCACTTTCTTTTCCCACCCTCTCCAACCCCTTCATGGGTCTTCCTGCCTCCTTCCCCTCATTCCAGTCTCGCAGAGCTGACCAGTCTCACTTCTTTCCAGGAAGAAAATCACATTTTATTCCTGGCTAGCCTCTTCTTCTAGAGTGGATCAGGAGAGGGTGGTTTTTGGAGTGCAGATGTTGCTGGGTGGTGAGAAGGTGGGCTTGCTCATCTGTTTTTTACTGATGGCCAGTAGGGTCTTGGGGGTCTATCTCTGGATCACCACTGCTGTATGTAATTCTTTGACTGAGAAGAAGGAAAAGACAGGAGGCAAAACAGGTTAGGTAGCGTTTTCTGGGCCTGCTGGTTTCAGAAGATTTTATTAAGCCTTTTGAGGCCAGAGGAATCGAAGTGAAATGCCAGAGCCCAGTCCTCATCCTAATAGAGCTAGGAATGAGCCCAGCTCTAAGCTAAGTGCTTTCGATGCCTTCTCTTGTAATTGCCATGAACAGCCCTCATGATATCTCTATTAAGGAGGTGGCATGATTCTCATGTTATGGGTGAGGCAGCTGAGGCTCAGGGATTAAATCGCGCTGCCAGGGAGTGGTGATCCTGACTGAGACCAACGACCTCTGACTTCAGGTCTTGCCTTCCTCCTGCTCCAGCTCTACCCCAATCAGTGCTTGAAACAACTCCTTTATTTTGCTTCTCTGGCACCTGTCCTATCTTTCCAAAAAAAGATTGTTAACCCTTCAACTTATGCTTAGTGCTGAGCAACAGGCCCTACAGAGACATTTTTAGGGAGCAAGGAACAGAGGAATGGGCCCCTTCCCCCACTCCTGCCAAGGAAGCCTCTCTGGATTCCAACACACACTCACACATAAGCACACACTCACAGACACGCAGCCGGAATTGGCCTTCACACTGTCTCACCGTGAATCGCGTGTACTTGGTGTATTTATCTGAGCTAACTTGGTCTGATTTCCTGAAACCTGATGATAAAACAAAGCACATGTTACTTATTTTGTAATTTCTGAGACTGGAACAGGTCAGAGCTGGACTGTTTACTATGTGACTGGGGAACAGGTGAGGGCCCTACCTGGGCACTACGCAGACTGAGCCCACCTTGAAAACTCTCAACTAGGAAACTGCATTGTGACTCCCTGTTCCAGGCTTCACAGGTCTTGATATATCTGTTGTTAAGCTCATACCCAACCCTCTGACCACCCTCATCCCCTCTGTCACCCTTGCCCTAGAGCAGCGGTCTCCAACCTTTTTGGTGCCAGCAACCAGTGCTCCTATGAGAATCTAATGCCTGATGATTTGAGGTGGAGCTGAGGCGGTGATGCTAAATACAGAAGCTTTGCTCGCTCACCCACCCACCGTTCATCTCCTGCTGTGTGGCCCGGTTCCTAACAGGCCATGGATGAGTACTAGTCTGTGGCCCAGAGGTTTGGGGCCCCCTTCCCTAGAGAGGAAGGGCTGACAACTTCTCAGCTATTCCCTGCAGAAGTTTGCAGCCGCCTTTGCAGCTCTAGGTTGCAAACAGGCTCAAAGAGAGTAGTCCCCAAGTAAAGGCCAAGGGTGCTAGGGAGAGGCAGAAAGGGGGTGGTGACAGATGTACATTCTGGACTATAGGGCTAGGATGGAAGCACAGGGCTCTCTCCTTGAACACCTCCCCTTCCCAGGCCTCTCACTTACCAGTGTCTTGAGAGATTTTAGGCCCTGTCTGGAATTCGTCGTCAAAGTAGTTACACTCCCTTTCATTTCGATGAGTCCCCACTGAGCCAAGCTGGGGACCAGGTTTTTGGGAATCCTGGAGATTGTGCTTGCAGGTGTACCAAGTAAGAGGGACTTGGGCATTTTGTTGCCTTGGCTGAGGTGGTGGCTGTGGTGGCGGTGGTGGGGCTTGTGGCTGCAGTGGCTGAGCCTCCGCGTCTGGCAGCTCTGCTAGCTTCAACGGGAGCGGCTGCGGTTGTGCCGGGGGCGGCTGTGCTTGTGCTGGGGGCGGCTGTGATTCCATCATTGATGACTGTGGCTCCTGCTGTGATCCCTGAGAAGCCTGGGGTTTTTTCTCACTTTGGCATTCCTCCCTTTTGAGTTTCTTCAGTTCCTGGCAAGAGGCCCCAGGCAAGTGACATCCTCCTCCCTCTCACCCAGTTATCCGTCCGCCAGATACCACAAATGAATCCATAGGTTGAAATGGCTGGAGGGTCTCTCCGTTCCCTGGAGTTGGAGGCTGAGGCTAGAGAGAGGACTATGGCCCTTCACGCACCACAACATCCAAGGGCTGTTTCCCTGGTGACAGAGTCCCCTGGCTCAGCCCCTGCCCAGGAAACAGCCATCTCTGAGCACCTACCTCCTAGCTTGGGAGTTTTACGCTGAAACAGTTTGCAGTACAGAAAGATAAAGAATAATTTCTTGCAAGTGCTTTGAAACAGCACTGTCCAATAGAAATAAAATGCATGTCACATGTAATTTTAAATTTTCTAGTAGCCACATAAAGAATCAGGTGAAAATAATTTTAATAATATATTTTATTTAATCCAGTATATCCAAAACATGTAATCAATATGAAAATATTACATAATTTATATTCTTTGGTCTTGTACTAAGATCTCAAAACCCAACATGCGTTTTACACTTAACAGCACATCTTATTCTGGACATAACATTTTCAGTAAAAATAATCAGATTCAGATTTCATAAAATTACAATTGAAAAAGTAGACTCATATTTAAGTTGTTCCAAACATAGTTTTCCAATATATAAACTGAGTTTAGTTTTAAATTTTACATTTAAATGAATTAAGTGTATATAAAATCTTAAATTCAGTTCCTCAGTCTCACTGGCCATATTTCAAGGGCTTGATAGCACACAGGCTGGTGGCCACCCTATTGGACAGTGCAGCTTTAAAATCTCCCAGGACTGAGTCCCCTCACTAAGTCTCAACCTAGCACAACAGCAAAGCTGAGTCACCCCAATACATGCACAGTCCATCCAAGAGAAGGTCGAAGGACATTGCTTGCCTCCTATCCCCAGCAAAACAACATTCACCAGATAATAGCTTCCTAGGGGTCTGTCTGCCCTCCCCACTCCCTTCCTGGCCCTGGAAGGCCCCCGGTGAACCTGGCCCCTCATGCACCTGCTCTTGCTGTTGTTCCTGCTCTTGCTGGGCCATCAGCCACCTCCTCCGATCCAAAGCCATCTGCCGGCGGCGGGCCTCCCAGTGGTAAGCACTACCCATGATGGTGGGGGTGGCAGAAGGCCCCAGGCAGAGCTCAGGACACTGCCACTGCCCCCACCACCTCTGTCTCCTCTCACCCCAACCCCACTGCCTATCACCAGAACCACCTCACAATGTGGCCACTACCAAGGCAACTGGCTAGGACCCCCTGCCTTGGGGAGGAGGGAGGTGTTTCTCCTAAGCCTTCTAGTGAACATCTGTAATATATCTTTCTCTCCAGGCCCCTGAACGGGTAGAAGACACCTTCCCACCTAGTTCTGAGTCTCAGTGGGCCCTAGGGACAATTCTGAAGTCAACTGGCTTTTCTTTTTGGTTTCTTCTTCCCACCCATCCTCCTCTGGTCCTCTACTGATCTCCCTCCCCCAAAGGTATCTGGAGTTAACTTTCCTACAGTCCTCCATCTCCTCCCCCTGTGCTGAGTCAGGAGGAAAGGAAATACAAAATACATGTAACTCCCAGAGGCTTGAGCCCTGTGAAGGCAAGGTGGCTAACTGTAAAGTGACCTAGTCCTGAGATTTATAATGCAGGCCACAAGCCAAGTGTCTACCTCTACTTCTGACCCTGCAGACCCTACCTCACCTCTGGGGGCTTCGGTTTCCTTGCCTGCATAACCAGAAGGGTATTACCTCTTCAGAGGACTGGTATCAGAACCAAATGGATCAATGGATGAGAAATGTACAAGATGAAAGTTGTTGAGTTACACAGTATTATTGTCCCGCCTGACTTGTGTCCCGAATAGGTAGAGTGGCCGGTGTGTGTTTGGGAGCAGGGTGGGGGTGGGGGTGGAGGGAGTGGGAGGGATCATTTCTTCCTGCCCAGGAAGCTTCTGGGGTCAGGGTCTGGGGAGACTATTGACCTACCTCCTACATATATACATGTCTTTAACCACAGATATAAATCTTTTTGGAAGGAGCAGAGACTGACTCCAGCTTTAGGACTAAGGGCAGGGAAAAGGTATAGGTGAAAAAGAGACTTTATAGTCAGCCCCAGCCTGTACGGAGGGAGGGTGCAGGGAGACCTCGAACTAGAGAACAGGTGCCTGGAGAGCCTGTGGATTCAGACAGCTGGTATTGGGTATCAACTTGGGCTTTGAAGTAAAACACAGACTCAGATTCAGATTCAAAAGTAGTCGTTCACCTACTAGCTGAGGGGACTTAGGCAGGTCACTCAGTGTCTCTGAGCCTTTCCTCTGAAGGTTGTTGGAAGACCCCAGGGAATGCATGAAAAGTGCCTGCCCTCACAATGGGCACCTGGCTATGGCCAGCTGGTAGGGATGCCCCAACTCTGCTGAGGGCCAGTGGGGGCATTGAGCCTTTCTGGATTTCTTTCCTCCTTTGCTAGTTCTTTCTCCTCCTCCTCCTAGCACCCAGGGGTATCATCTGCAACAATAAATGACAGGAGTTTCCAGATGCAAAAGATGAAATTGAGGCTTGTCACTGGACATTTATCTTCATATAAACTAATTTGAAAAATATTTAGATGGAAACAATAATAAGAGAAAGAGAAAGGCATTTGACCTCCCAATAATTAAATGTGCAAAGGAGGAAGTGGCTTCTTGCTTGCATCTCTTCCTCTCACTTCCCTCCTACTCTTCTCCTACCCTAGAAAGAACAGGGATCAATCGGATGGGGAGATGCTCAGGGTGGGGGAGGTGGACTGGGCTGAATTTGGGGAAGTGTTCCCAACTCTCTGAGCCAGTCCCCATGCCAGAGGAGGCGTTTTCAGGGCGAATCTGCCAACATTGTGCCCTTTCCCTTCCTGCTGCCCCTGTGCACACTACCTTTCCCAGCCCCACCTCTGACTTCAGACTTCCCTCCAGCTCCAGGATGCTACTCCACATTCCATTCTACCCCTTCCAATCTGGATTTTAACTGATATTGGCCCTCAGGCACTGGATTGTGGCGACTTGCATTTTTTTGAATGATTAGAAATTTTTATTTGGCCACTTGCATTTTTAAAGTAAGCTTGTTATTATTCAAGACCCATAATCTTTTGTTATGGAAGGAATAAAGTACAGTTAGAAGCAATGGGCCAGGTAAGTCCTATGAAATACCAACTAGGTGTTACTAGGTATGCAAATGTGGTCTAGTGCCTCTATCTCTCTGGTCAGTTTCTTACCTGCAAAGTAAGGGTAATAATAATACCTCCATCCTGGAGGTGTTGTGATGATTAAAGGAAATAATCCATGTCACGCACTTGGTTCAATAAACAGAGGCCATTATTACTGTAGTATTCCACAAATTTGAGATATCATTTGTGAGAGGCACCATTGTCCTGTTAGCCTGAGCAAGAAAGGAAGAGAAGGAGAAGAAAGACACGCTGCTGTGTAAACAGCAGCAGTGCTTTCTCTCGGCATCGAATGTGTGATGCATCCTAGTTTCTGAGATGTAAAGATGTGAAAAAGATGTGCATCTTCGAATGGGTAAAATCAGGCACCATTATGGAGTGTGACCATCACCACCTGAATGGTTCTCAGCAGGAAGCCTGGGCCCTAGGCCCCTGTCTGTCCCACCTGGATGACCTTGAACTTTCCATCTGGGTCTGGGTTTCCCTGTCCGCCAGGTATGCACAGGATGGATGACTTTGCGACTGCCGGGAGGCCCTTACATGCTGAGGGGTAGTGCCTGCCTTTGCTTCCCTCTGCCGGCCCCCGCCCCCCGCCCCGCTCCCCCCTCACCTGGCCCTGCTGCCGCGAAGAGGGAATCAATCAATCGGGTCTTGGCTGATACGATGACACAGCGCCCCTAGGGGTGATGAAGTGCAGGTAAAGGAGAGAGATGGCCCCCAATCCGGGTGGGATTGTAAACGCGGGACCAGGCTCCTTACGTTGAGCCCTCAGCTGCCCACCTCACACCTGAGACTGCTTCCAGAAGGCCTGGTTGGCTCGAATATCCTTTCTGAAGCTCAGTTTTCTCATTTGTTAAGTGGGAATCATAAACCCTGACCATCTTTCCTCACAACGTGTATGGGTAAAAGGATCCACTGATAATAAAGATGTAAAACCTGCAGCCAAGAGCAAGGGGACCCTTAATTCTGTGGGAGGAAGAAGAGGAAGGAGGCTGAGGACTTTGGGAAATTGGCCTTGGCAGCCTCAGTTTCTTGAGATGTAAAATAGGATAAATAACCCTTTTGGCTTAGGATTGTTGAAAGAAAATGTGGGGATTTGCTGGCACACAGTGGGCACTCAATAATGGCAGGCAAGTTTGGAAACCCAGTTCTTGGTTGAGTCTAACTAGTTGTATGGATCCAGTCTAGCTGGCCATGAAACTTGCTCTCCAGCACACGAACTCTTGTTTTAGACCCAGGATCCTGAGCACACTGGGGCTGAGGGGAGCGTGGGGCAGGCACTCCACTGGCCCAGGCATCCATCCCCTCACCCCCATCATATGTAACTCTTGGGAAGTCAAACACCCAGGTTCTCAGGCCTGGAGTAGCAATGCCTGTCAAAGAAATATAGTGTAGTAGCCTCAAGCCTCTGTTTAAAAAGATTCCATTCTTTGCTCACACCTCAAGAAATAATAAAGGGAACCCCATTAATAATCCTTGGCAACCTAGGGTCTCCTATGCTTTTTTATTATCCCATCCACAGCTCTCCTCTCATCCCATAGTTCTTGGAGCCTCCTGGTCAGTAACAATTCAAAAAGAAAAAACAAAAATTCAGCGCACATGTTATGGGTGTCTCCTTCCTTTTCTCTCTCAACCAGAAGATCCTAGAAACTGCTTTGCGTACTCTCCTCAGGAACTTAGAAGGTTAGGGTGAGGGAAGAGTGGTGAGAAATTGGGTTTCAGCTACTGGTAGTGGGAGTTGATATCCTGAAAAATATAACATTTGCTTAATACAATATTTGCTTAATGTATTATTTGCTTCATAAAATACAATATTGGCTTCACAGTAAAAACTGTGAAGGAGGACTGTACCAGGGCCAGAAAAAACAGATACGTGGGAGCCTGGACTCGAAGAAACTATCCTACCCCTGCTTCAGTCTCTCCTTCAGTCTCAAGTCCTGTAGAGGAATACTTCTCAAACTTTAAAATGGATGTGAATTCTACAAGTTTTGTTAAAAATCAGACTCTGATTCGGTAAGTGTAAGGCCCGTAGTTCTGCATTTGTAACACTCCTAAGTGATGTCAATGCTGCTGGTCAATACCACCACTTGGAGCTACAAAGCTGTGGCAAAATGTCCCACCCTGACACCTTTTAAAAACAGGGCATAGGTATCCCTAACTTTGCTGGCTGTTGCTAGAAAAACTCTCCCCTAACAGCAGCAGAGTCGGACAGACTGACCTACTTCTGCCGGTACTCATAGCGATACAGGCTTTTGAAGTAAACACTTCTGTTTTGTAACTGAGGAAAAGGGGGGAATAGAGGAGAAGAAAAAGAAGGGGGAGAGGGAGAGTCAGAGAGAAGGGAGAGGTCAGGGAAAACAAGTTGATACCTTTCTACAATCGGGTCTCTTCAAATAGTTGTGAAGATGAAAACTGGATGGAGCTGTCCAAGAGGACAGAGTAAAAACGGTGAAGGCAGGAATGCACCAGGGCCAGAAAAAACAGATACACAGGGGCCTGGACTTGAAGAAGCTGTCCTAGCCCGCTGGCAGGGGACCCAGCAGCCCGCTGATGCCCAAAGGACAGAACGCCTAGGAGCGCCTGGAGATGGCAGCCTTGGCACGGGCAGACATTCCCTGGTTGCGCGCAGGCCTCCCCGGCGGCGACATGGGCAGAGGATGTGGCTGAGTGGCAGCTGGAAGAGGAATGGAAGAGCATGGCAGATGCCCCCTGCTGACCACAGGGGCAAGGTCGCGTTCACCTCTGTGATCCCAGGACCCACGCACGCACGCAGTGACAGGCACCGAGTAGGCGTGACTCCAAAGAATCGGCTGAATCGAAAAAATGTTTCCAGGTCAGGACATCAGAAGATTTTTTTGAGAGAAAAGCCCAGAAATAGACCTAAACACACACTTGCGTGTGTGTGCTTTTTCACACGATGAAGGTGGCATCTGAAACTGACGAGGAGATGGGCTATCCCCTGTGCGGTGCTGAGACCACCGGGTAGCCGCCCGGAAGAAATAAAGTCAGCTCTAAAGCGGAACCCACGTACCAGGACACACACAGAGTGGGAAAGAGACGGAACGCGAAGAAGACCAACGATTCGAAGGACAACGGGCAAAGGACACGAACACTCAGCTCACGGAAAGTAAAGAGCAGCGGATCTCCGGCGCAGGGAAAGATGCACAGCCTTGCTCACAGTAAGAGACGGCAGGGGCTGTCGTGCAGAAGTTCGATAACACGACGGTTGGGCCGGGCTGCAGGCAACAGGCACTGGTCGAGAAGGCTAGGCGCGCTCCTCGAGTCACCACCCTTGGCAGCGACGGTGACTGGGTCCACGGTGAGACCGTGGGACGCTTGGACAGGGACTCGCCAGACAGCCACGCCCTGGCGTCGCCCTAACCTTCGCAAGCACTTTGGTCCGTGCACATGGACGTGAGCCAGCTGAGGGGGGACCGAGTCACGTTAACGAAACTCACAAGGAGACGGCGCGTGAACCAGAACGCTCGATCGTTCGTTTAGAACAGGAGCTACTCCTCTGCAACGACGGAACACGCGTGTCTGCAATCCAAGGCACCCGGGCAACTCAACCGGTGAGCGCAAGATGGCCCGATACACGTGGGAGCGAGCAGAAAGGCAGGGAAACACAGTGAGGGTCGTGATAATCACCACAGGCCGGGAGGTCTGCTGATCACTTTCTACACGTACGAATTGCATTATTTGATGTCTATATTCATTCACTTATTCATTCGACCAAAAACCGCTAAGTTATCTAGCATATATGCCAGGCACATGAACGGGGACAAGACAAAGATCCCCGCCCTGGAGCTTACACGCCATTAGGCGAAAAGGCAATAAACGAGTAAATGTATAAAACGTCAGGTGATACGGGCCACGGAGTAAAATAAAGCCAGGTGACGGAGAACGGGGTCCTGAGTGGGTGAGGGAGGACGGAGCACAGGACTCTAGTATTCTCGCATTCTCTAGATGAAGAGGCGAAGCTACGGAGAAGTGGCCAGCCCGAGGTCGCTTCCCTTGGGTTTGGTTCTTTCAGGCATACTGCGTGCCAGACGTGTCCCACTATTCCTAATAATTATGTCTAATGAGTTCTCACCTCATTCTCTCCCAATTTAGAGACGGTATGTGGAAGGCAGAGAGTTAAACGAGGAGGCCGAGTCAAGCTCTAGGTAAGTCCCACGGTCAGAGCCCAGGTCTTCCAAGTCAATGCTCTCAGCCGCCGCACCAGTGGGCTTGGCTCCTATCTCTGCAGACGGGAGACGCGCGTGGGGAGCTCAGCAATGCTCGGTCTCAGAGCGGGCTGGGCGCACGAGGACATGGTCTTCTCTTTCTTCTGGTGCTCTTTTCTAGACCCTGCGGTCTCGGTTTCCTAGGGGGATTCGGCCTCTTCCACTAAGCCAAGGGTTGGCGTTAGGGCGAGTTGCCTAACCTCTGGGTCTCAACTACACCTGTAGGTAAACTTTGCAAGTCTGGCATGAGGCAAGCACTTGGCACAGAGCCTGGCCCAAACAACCGATGTTTCCTACTGTATCCGTCTACAGGTAACGAGATGCAGTACAGGCTCAGCTGTTTCAGTGTCACAGCCATGATCCTTTCAACCGGAACCTCATGGGACGGATGCTAGGACCCACACCCTAGACCAGGGGTCCCCCGACGCGACGCCGACCGGTGGGGGTCGCGTCAGAAACAGGGGTGGGGAGGCACAGCAGGAGGTGAGCGGTGGGCGAGCCGGGAAGCTTCGGTCTGTATTTGCAGCCGCTCCCCAGCGCTAGCGTCCACCCACCGCCTCAGCTCCACCTCAGAGCATCATCAGGCATGAGATTCTCATAAGAGCACGGGTCCCTGGTGTCAAAAAGGGTGGGGACCGCTGCTCTAGCCGACTAAACCAAGGTGGCGTCGCTAACTCCATTTATGCTCCCTCAATCGCACAAGGTAGACATGAAGGTTTCCAATTCTCAGCTGGGGACACGATGAGGCTGGGGAGGTGAAGGAGTCTGCCCAAGTGAGGGGCGGACAGGGCAGGGCGGGAATCCTGAGCACCAGGGAAGGAGTCGGCCCTCTCAGGGCGGGATCTCGGGTACCAACTTTTTTCTCCGCAACCCCTGCCCCGCGACCCCGGAGGGACGCTTCTCCCCTGAGTCCTCCACCTGGGCGGAGCCAGCCCCGGGGACCCTCTTGACCTCACAACAACTCGCGTCCACCGACGGTTCAATTCGGTTCGCAGGGGCCCAATTCCCCCTAGGTTCTGTCTTTTCGCGAGCGCTTATACCAACGAAAAGCTCGGCCGCAGCCCAGTTTTCGCTCATGCGCACAGAAGTCCCGAGGAGCGGCCGGGAGGGGTTGACGGACCCGCGCCGAGCCGCCTAGCGGTGCGGAAAAGGCGGGACATGCAAATTACCGGCGCTTTAGCCAGTTCCAAGCAGTATAGAAATTCACTCGAAAACGTAGAGAATTAAAAAAAATCCGCACCGAATCTAATGTAGTCTATATATGTGTCAAGATACGAGGCAGGTGAGACTTCGATTGGTCGTGACCCCGCTCACCGTGAGTTGAATATGAGTGACAGGCGAAGGATAGCGGCCAAGGCGAAGACGCAGGTATCGCTTCTCGGCCTTTTGGCTAAGATCAAGTGTAGTATCTGTTCTTATCAGTTTAATATCTGATACGTCCTCTATCCGAGGACAATATATTAAATGGATTTTTGGAGCTGGGAGTTGGAATAGGAGCTTGCTCCGTCCACTCCACGCATCGACCCGGTATTGCAGTACTTCCGGGAACGGTGCACCTTCCCCTCCGGGGACAAAATTGCAGTTTAAGAGAAGACGCAAACGTTTTCTTACTCCTGCAGGAGGTGGTGGTTGGGGGTTTTATGAGTCTACGTAACGCTGTCGGCATTGGGTAGCGGGGATATGAAACTGTGGCCTATAATCTCTAGGACGATCCACATCTCGGCAACTCGCAGTGGGCGGACTCACCCAACCTTCCTCTGGAGAACGGGTCTGAGCAGGCGGCCCGCCGGGTCCTGCAGCAAACTCGTTGGCGAGGACAAGAGTTGAGGGTTTGAGGGTGGGAAATAATGCATCTCAGTGTACTTTCTATTTCATATGTCTGCTTAAGAACCTCTTTTTATATTCTATTCTGGGAATGGTCTGTGCCTAGCCTTTACCCATTTTGTTCCTACTCTGTGGTTGGTCTTTTATGAAGTTATTTCCAGAAGCGATTTTTATATGTATGTACGTACGTACTTCTTTCTGTGTTTTGGGTCGCAAGTATTTATTAGTTTATTTGTCTTGTCATTAGTTGCTTGGAACATGATGTGACCCACCTGGGCAGGTGCCGAGAGTAGAGAGGGGGCCAGACATCGTTCCAGCCCTCCCGGCGCATCCAACCCAGGATGAGGACTCAGACACCTGTCCAAACGGCGGAAATACCAGGCAGGACGAGGAGGAGGCCAGTGAGAGGTGGACAAACGGAGTGTTCAGCCCATAGCTAGCAATCCCCTCCTAAGGGAAACCAAATTAGTGAGCAGAAGATGATCTGACACACACAGATCTGAACAGAGATCATGGGATATGAAAGCCCCGAAGAGTCGTGGCTTCGACAAGATACAGCACCCAGTTATGATCAAAACACTTAACAAAATCAGTACAGAAGGAAAGTACCTTAACACGATAAAGGCCATACATGACAAGCCCTCAGCCAACATTATACTTAATGGTGATAAACTAAAAACAAAAACCCTCCCTCTAAGATCAGGAACAAGGCAAGGCCGTCCACTATCACCACTGTTTGTTATGCAATATAACATCGGAGGTCCTAGCGAAACCCTAAAGACGCCACAAGAACACTACTAGAAACAATAAGCAAATATAATAAAGTCTCTGGATACAAAAACGATGTTCAAAAATCCATAGCGTTCCTATACTCTAATAACGAAGCGTCAGAAAAAGAAGTGGAGAAAATAACTCCTTTTGCAAGTGTAACGAAAAATAAAATGCCTAGGAACAAACCTAACGAAACATGTGAAGGATCCATATAATGAAACTGACAAGCCCCTGGGGTGGTTCCTTAGAGTAGTGTTTATTTAGCACGTCTGCTTTACACGCAGAAGGTCCCGGGTTCCAGCCCCGGGGGCGCCAGGCCCCAGGCGTGCACTGCGTGGCAACAAACGTAGGTCGGGGGCCGGGCGGTGAGAATCAAAAAAGAAAACTATAAGACCTTATTAAAAGAAACAGAAGAAGATACAAAGAAATGGAAAGATATTCCGTATAGTTAAAATGACCTTATTTACCCAAGGCATCATACGGATTTAATGCAATCCCCATCAAAGTCCCATCAGCATTTTTCAAAGAAATAGTACAAAAAATCATCGGATTTGTATGGCAGCGCAAGGATCCCAAATTGCCAAAGCCCTCCTGAGAAAAATGAATGAGGCTGGAGGCATCACTCTGCCTGACTTCGAATTATACTATAAAGCAACAGTAATCAAAACGGCATGGTATTGTCAGAAAAATAGACACATGGACCAGTGTGGAACAGAATCGAGAGTCTAGAACTAAACCCATATTTATATGGGCAAATAATTTTCAACAAAAACACCAAAAATATACAGTGGAGAAAGGAAAGCCTCTTCAATAAGTGGTGCTGGGAAAACTGGAAAGCCACCTGCAAAAGAATGAAACTAGGCTGTTGTCTATCACCGCACACCAAAATTAACTCAAAATGGATCAAGGACCTGAATATAAGACCTGGAACAATAAAATGCGTAGAAGAAAACATAGGAACTAAACTCAAGGACCTTGGGCTTATAGAGGATTTTATGAATTTGACCTCAAAGGCAAGGGAGGTAAGAGCAAAAATAAATGAATGGGACTACATCCAACTAAAAAGCTTCTGCTCAGCAAAAGAAACCGTCGACAAGGTAAAGAGACAATCATCCGAATGGGAAAATATATTTGCAAGCAACACCTCCGATAAGGGCCTCGTATCCAAAATCTACAAAGAACTCATACGACTCAATAACAACAAAATAACAAACAATCCAATCAAAAAATGGGCAGAGGACCCGAACAGACACCTCTCCAAAGAGGACATACAAATGGCCAACAAATATATGAAAAGATGCTCAACATCGCTATCTATTAGGGAAATGCAAATCAAAGCCACAATGAGCTACCATCTCACGCCTGTTAGAATGGCTATAATCAATGGGACAAGCAATGACAAATGTTGGAGAGGATGTAGAGAAATAGGAACCCTCTTACACTGCTGGTGGGACTACAAATTGGTACGGCCACTGTGGAAAGCGGTATGGAGATTCCTCAAAAAAAACTAAGAATTGACCTACCATATGATCCAGCAATCCCTCTACTGGGTGTTTACCCCAAAGACTTGAAAACTCATATCTATAAAGATATTTGCACACCGATGTTCATAGCAGCATTATTCACGGTGGCCAGGACATGAAAGCAACCGAAGTGTCCTACAACAGACGATTGGCTAAAGAAGCTGTGGTACATATATACGACGGAATATTACTCAGCCATGAGAAGAGATGAAATACTGTCATTTGCAACAACATGGATGGACCTTGAAATAATCATACTAAGTGAAATAAGCCAGACAGAAAAGGTTGAAAATCACATGATATCACATATGTGGGATATAAACCTAAAAGCAACAAATGAACAGTACAAACAGAGACTCATGGACATGGACAATGGACTATTGGTTACCAGAAGGGTGCGGGGGAGGAGGGAAGGGGGAGGGGGAAAATAAAAAAATAAAATGTAAAAAAAAAACAAAAAAAAACACAAAAAACCAAAAAACAACTAAGTATTTAAATAGATAGATAGATAGATAGATAGATAGATAGATAGATAGATAGACAGATAGATAGATAAAGAGTTGTGGCAGGTGCGGACTAAGCACATTCTACGTTCTCCCTCATTCATTCGCTCAACAAGTATTTACCAAGTGCCAGGTACGTGCCAAGCACTGTCCGAGGTGATGAAGATAGAGCAGCAAACAGAAATCCCTACCGTCAACGTGAGAAGCAAATAAGCCACTCGTGTATGTCTATTTGTGACTACACTTCTGTATCTACGTGTCTGTGTGTACGTGTCTATCTCTGTATATCTCCGTCTATGCCATGTGATGATTATGTCCGTCCGTAATGACTTGGCAGCCGGAGGAAAAATAAAGCCAGGTAAAGTGGGATGTGAAGCAGGAGTGCCCAGGATGGGAAGGGAGAGATTGTCCACAACACTATAAAATGGATATTATCTCTTTTACAGATAGGAAGTGATTGTTCCTAGAGTGCACTTATTAAGAGAAACCTATATGCTTGACATTTCCACGTGTAGCTTCCCAAGGACCCTAATCAGAGAGGTGTTATCATTATCCCCATTCTACAGTTTAAAAAGCCTCAGGTCCCACGCAGTTAACAGGCTGCTTGAGTTCAAATGCTGACCTTGCTTCGTATTAGCTGTGTGACCCGACCGACCTTAGGCATACGGCTTAGCCTCTCTGAGCTTCGGTCTAGAACAGTGCTGTCCACTAGAAATATGTGAGTCGCAGATGTACTTTTTAATTTTCCAGTAACCCTACTGAAAAATAAAGAGAAGCCGGTGAAATTCAGTTTAATATTTTATTTAACTCTATCCAAAACATTGCTCCAGAATGTAATCAATATAAAATTATCGAGATAGTCTACGTTTTTCATACTAAGTCTTTAAAATCTCGTGTATTTTTTACACTTCGGACACAACTCAGTCAGGATTAACCACGTTCCCAGTGCTCAGTAGCTGTGTGTGGCTGCAGGCAGGTCAATAGAACGGGGGTGACAATCACACGGTGGGGATTAGAGTGGTGCGAAATGAGTGAGGCACCAGCTTTGGGCAAAAAAAAAAAAAAAACCCCAAAAACAAAACAAAACAAAACAAAACAAAAAACAAAAAACAAAAAACAAACAAACTTAGGGGGCACCAAAAAAGAAAAAAAAACCAGCAATCAAGAATCGAGATAAGATAAATTATAGTAAAATAGTACTTACCTTGATTACTGAAGAGTTTTTTGTGGACACTCCACTAACTGAATCTCCCCCCACCCAGGCGAGAGCACCTCACGGACCTCACCCTAGTCCTGGCCCTAGAACGACGACGACGACGAACCACGACGATGATAAGGGGAGGAGGAGGAGAGCGTTCACCTCTTAGGGTTGGCCAGTGAATTAAATGAGATAGTACAGGTACAGCACTCAGCCCAGGGGCCGCGAGGGGCTGAGTGATCAGGCCTTCTGTGCCGCAGGGTGAAATGACCGATTGGGTTTCAGTCTTACATCCATGATACCTTCCGGCTTTTCTGAGGTCAAATGAGAGAAATGCAAACTCCCAAACTAAACTGCAGTTCTATTAGGAAGAGGGATGGGAAAGGTAAATGCTGACTGGGGAAAGCTGGCAGTCTTTGCCAGAGGGAAACCCGGAGGGATGGGGGTGCTCGAGGCATTGATTGGCCTTGATGCCCAGAGCATCCTCAGCAGTCGCCTCTCTTCTCTGGTGTCCTGACACCCCTGGCCAGATCACCCCCCACCGTTCCCCCGTGGTTCCGGCCAGTAAGTAGCCTCTTAATTGCTGCTTTTCCGAACCAGGCTGGCCTGGGCATCGTTTATTCACTCAGACGTTTCCTGAGCACCGACCGACTACATACATGCTGGCCACCGGGTTAGTGCTGGGATCCAGAGATAAGTACGATGAGGCGACCGGCCACAATGATCTCCGATTTTAGTGGTGGGGACAAAGAAAGGACTGCCCCACAGGGTGGTGGTGAGTGGTGTACTCGAAATGGATTAAGGCAGTGGGATGAAATACACAGATGAGGGGGCTTGACGCGCGGAGCCCAGCATGTGGTTCACTCACAGAAGGGCCGAGAGTCGCGGGTGCTGGAGCTGGAGAGAACCCCTTCCGCTGCCCTGCCGGGCCCTCCCCATCCGACACGCCTCCTCGCCGCCTCGCCGCCTCGCCCCTCCAATGCCTGCCATCAGCCTTCCGCCTTGCGGGGAAGCTCCCCTCCAGACCTTGAGGTCCCCTGACTCCGAAATGAGCCCCTCATCCCACCGGATACGTAGCTCGTCTTTCCGCCGGCGGACGATCACTTGCACACGGTACAGTCTGGGCGTTTCCCGTGCCTGTGCCTTGCCACCTCGTCTTGCTTCAGGAAACCTGTCCGCCAACAGCCCCTTTCTCACCGGCCCCTCTTGCCGCCCAGCCCTAATCCCCTAGGGTTCTGTCCTTTCTCTCCGTTTGTACTGAAGTAGAGCTCGACCTCGCAGCCCGGGCTTCAACGCGCAGAGGCGCGCCCCAGGGGCAGTCTGCCCGCCGTAGCCGCGCCTCCCCGCGGAAATGGGCGGAGTATGCAAATGAGAAGAGGCGTCCCGCCCGGGAACGACGGTGCAACAACAGAGACGCGATTTCTCTTTTAAGAAGCAGAGAATTTAAAAAACAAACGAAAACAGGCACAAGAGCGTACTAGCTAGTGACTCCCATAGTAATTCTAAAGAGGCAAGGGGACGTGAACTCTCGACTGAGCACGACGCGGCTCACCGTGAGTTGAATATGGGTGACAGGAGGAGGGTAGTGGCCAAGGCGCAACGACAAGCATCGCTTCTCGGCCTTTTGGCTAAGATCAAGTGTAGTATCTGTTCTTATCAGTTTAATATCTGATACGTCCTCTATCCGAGGACAATATATTAAATGGATTTTTGGGGCTGGGAGTTGGAATAGGAGCTTGCTCCGTCCACTCCACGCATCGACCCGGTATTGCAGTACTTCCGGGAACGGTGCACCCCCCCCCTCTCGGGGAGAGAATCGCGGTGCGAAAAGCAGGACATCAATGTTTGTTTTCTGACACGCTGAAGAAACGCTGGCAGGTAACGGGCTGCTTGTGGGTGGCAGGATGTAGGAGCAACCCCCGATTTCGGTGGTGTTGAACAGGGCAGACTCTGCGGAGGTACTACTCTACTGCTTCTCTTGCGCGGGCGTGGGCTGTCCCGGATCTCTAGGGTTCGTGGTTTCTCTGTAAACTACTTTGCCCTCTGCCGCTTGGGTCCTGTGACCCTCCCGCGGGATGAGAGCTGTACGTGGAAGATCGAGCAAGCAGTCTGCGCAGCAGCTTCCAGGCCACCTCTGGAGTCCCTGAGACGAGCATGTGAGGGCGTACCTTCCACCTGACATTGTATGCGTCCAGCGCCATGAGTTTGCTGACCTGTCTTGCAGCCAGCAGGACCAATCTCATCACACTGTCCCACGAGATGTCAGTCACTACTGTGGCCCCCACCTCTACGTCCTGCGGTCCCCCAAACCCCTAATCTCCTGAGACGCTCCCGGATGTTTGCCGTCCCTTCTCTCTAGGGGATTTTTCATGTGTCTGCATGTGTCTGCTTTTCCTCGCCCTCCGCCCGAGGTTGGTCCAGGCCGAGGGTTTGGTGACACGCAGTTTCTGGTGGAGATACGTAATGCGGCTGCACGTGTGAACGGGTGGGCGCTGCCTGTCGTTGGGCCTCCGATTTAGATGACTTGGATCTGGTTCCTTCAGGTAGCCCTGCCCTCCTCGCCTCGCTCTGCCGGTCCCCTGCGGTCCTGCACAAAACAGGCAAGTGAGGACCTACCTACCCAGGCAGGCCTTCCCTGCTAGGGAAGGAGAAGCCGTTCTTCTAGATCGAGGGCAGTGTTTAGCCTCCCTCGGCTGCGCCTGGGAACCTCCTGGGGGGGGGGCCCGTTGGAATCACAGTGATACCCCAGCACCATCACACAGCACTGGAATTCCAATCTCTGGTGCGGGGCGGGAGGCTGGCGTACGTCAAAGCTGGCCAGGTGTCTCTGGTGCACAGTGTGACTCCAGAAGCGCTCCTCCGAGTGTCCAGTGAAGATGCCACCGCCAGGCAACTTAATTCCGAAACAGTGAATGGGCCGTGACAATATTCAGTGAGCTCCTGCAGATCCACTCGTGAGTCGGTTTATTGTTGCGGAGACAGTTTGGAAGAAGAGTCGGAGTCTGGAAATGCTTTAACTAACATGGATAAGGGAGAGAGGATGAATGGCAATGCTAGCACTCCCCACCTCCCCACCCCTGTCTCCATGGCTTTTTATTAAGTTTCACTACAATGCTGGCTTTGTAATTTATTAATAGTTACTATCAGGTTAGTAAAATACAAGCTACAGCCAATTCCCAGATCCAGCCTCAAAGCCACCACCGTGTTCTCAGCTATTTCTTCTCATGTAGCTTTTTCTTATGCTCTAAAGTATCCTTTCCTAGTCCCTAGAGCAAGAAGTCTCAGAATCCGTCAGGCGTGCGCGCCCTCCCTGCAATGTGTCCTTGTGTGCAAGTCCACACGTGCTTCGATGTCCTTGTTGCTCCAAGCACCAGGCATCCTGCTAGGACTGCAGGCATCTCTTACAACAGTTTAGGACCATATGGTAGACTGGCTTCGTGTTAACCCACCGTCCGCACCCAGTGCGGACTGAGGGGACAGCGAATTCCCCCGTTCGGTCACAGACGGGAGGCCGCCCAGTCCCGCAGGAAGGCCATTGGGCCCGTATGGGACTAAGTTGAGAGCAAGTCCCTCCCCTCCCCACCGACCCCCCCACCCCCCTCCCCCGCCCCCGCACCTTCTGGGTTGTATTGCCGCTCTGCAGAATCGCATGCAACCCCTCCCCACCCCCAATTTCTTTTGGCCCTCCAGACGGATGGCACCACACATGCACCAAGAGGGTACGAAAAGGTGTGTAACTCCCAGCAGGAGGCTTTCCTGGCAGAGCAGATTCGAAAACGGCCCGAGAGCCTGCAGCAGAGACTGGGCTGATGTCTTGAAAGTGGGAGAGGTGAGGCTGAAAAGCTGTCAGCAGTCAAACGTCCAAAGGAAGTCAGACTCTATTACAAGCTGCGAGCTGCTTTCTCCTCTGTGAAATGGGGAAATGGAGAGCCGCTTTCCATGGGCACCGAACGGATGAAAGGGGACCTCTGTGACCCTGCCTTCTCCTGCGCACAGTCAACAAGCTCCATTGGATCAGAGTCTGATGGCCGACCAGCCGCAGCCGCGTCTTGCTTCTGCAGACCGAACTGCTGGGATCTGATCTAAGGAGGGCTCCAGGCAGAGCGAGGGTGGGGCGAGGAGGGGCTAGGGGTTCCCGTGAGAAGCTGAACCAGCCAGTCGGGTCTGGGGTACAAATGAGTCTGCGAAGGGGACAGACGTGGGTGGGGGTGGGGGGCGATTACGGTAGGAAAGAGCCCACGAGAAGCAAGCGTCCCCTGGGGGCAGTTCCGAGACCCAGACCATAACCTCCAGAAGGCTGGGCAGGTCGGCGGGGTGTAAAGCTGCCCCCTCATTCCCCGATACCTGCCCCCCAACCACAGTTGCTTTACACCCGTGAGTTTTGCCCACGCTCTTGCCTCAGACTCCAGTGCCCCGATTTGAGATGGGAAATGTTCCATTCCAATGAATGTAATCCAGGCCATCCACTCCTCAAGACGGAACCACCGGGGACCCGAATTATTGGGCAGAAGACGGCCCGAAGAACGCGGACGCGAGCGGAGGGGTCCTGAGCAGGGAGGGGCGGGGATGGGGATGGGGGTGGCCGAAGAGCGGTCATAATCGCGATTTGCGGGGCGCTGGCTGAGCATGGAGGAGGCGCGATCTCCTTCATTGATCAGTTGTTGAGCGTGCAGTTCGTGTGGAGGAGAGAGCAGTGAACAGAAGCAAGTTCTTGCTTTCAGGGGCTCCAACCGTGAGAGCTGCCGCCGTGTCAGCTCTTCCCGCAGTCCCCCGGCAACCGCCCCTCGTCCTCGGTCTCGGCGCGCGCGATCCCTACAGGCCGGGAGATTGGCGCCCAACCGGCTTTAGCGGCCACCGCGAGCGGAGGCGGTCGGGAGGGCGGAGTCCGCCCCTGGGGCAAAAGGCGGGGCATGCAGATTAAAATGGCTGTTCCGCGCGTGAAGGAGGGAACAACCAGGAATACAGGATTTCTGGTTAAAAACGTAGAGCACAGAAAAATCTGCAGGAGAGTCTGGTGGCATCCATAGTACTGTGGACGAGGCAAAGAACAAGGAGTGAGGGTTCGGGTTCTCACCGTGACTTGAATGTGCGTGATATGAGGAGTGTGACGGCGAGGGCGCTGTGACAGGTATCGCTTCTCGGCCTTTTGGCTAAGATCAAGTGTAGTATCTGTTCTTATCAGTTTAATATCTGATACGTCCTCTATCCGAGGACAATATATTAAATGGATTTTTGGAGCTGGGAGTTGGAATAGGAGCTTGCTCCGTCCACTCCACGCATCGACCCGGTATTGCAGTACTTCCGGGAACGGTGCACCCCCTTCGGGGGAACTACAATTCTTGTCAAAGGTTAGTTTTGAACGAGGTTCCTGGTGTGCGTCGGGGTTTTTCCCTTTACCCTTCGGTTCTGGCTGTTAGCGCTTGGGGCTTGTGAGATGGTGTTCAACCTCTCGGTTTTTCTCCCTGCCAGGGTCCTTTAAGGGCACCAGGTCCTCGGTCCCCTGAAGCAGATCATGGAGGGTCTCTGATGCGGAGTACCTGGGAGCTTTTTGGCCAAGTTCCTGCGTCTCCTGCTGGGCCTCTGGCGCGCGCGCTTGCGCTTAATTTAAGTTTGGGTTTCATTTCGCAGACGCGGCATGGGGGGGGGAGGGAGGCGTAGTGATCAGATCCCCGTTTTAGAAAAATATTGTACTGGAAAATAGGTTTCTTAACAAGAAAAAGCTCTTGGCCTTCAAGAGAAGTTGAGAAAATAAGTTTAGACGTCACACACGTCATACGGGTAAAAATAAATTTGCATCATTTACAGTAGCCAAGATGCATAAATGGAATATTATTCTGCTATACAAAAAGAATGAAGTCTTGCCGTTGTGACAACATGGACA
This sequence comes from Rousettus aegyptiacus, assembly GCF_014176215.1. Classification (NCBI taxonomy): domain Eukaryota; kingdom Metazoa; phylum Chordata; class Mammalia; order Chiroptera; family Pteropodidae; genus Rousettus; species Rousettus aegyptiacus. Next base: position 100,075,798 of record NW_023416309.1, read on the forward strand.
GACCTCCAGGGCATTATGAAGGGCATTATGCTAAGTAAAATACACCAGGTACGCCAGACAGAGAAATACCGCATGGTCTGTCTCACTTATCCATAAGATCCATAGCCAGGTCCTCCTATTGTTGACAGCTTACGGGAGTGCCCCTATTGTCCAGGATCTTGTCTACAGTTATGGCATGGAACAATGGGTAAGTCTAAAAACAACACTCTGGTGACCAACATTGTTCAGGCCCAGGTGACTCGGTCTGAATGCCATGAATCTCTGTGGCTAACCAGCGTCAGAGAGGTGCCCTGCTTTGGGTTTTGGGGAGGGTTTGGGTGGTGGAAATGGTTAGGTTTTTAAAAAATGAACTAATGTACTTGACAAAGTTTTCCTCTCAGGCAGTAATGCGACTCAAAGCGTCATTTCTTAGTGATCATTTTACTAGTATTCGTTTCATTGTTTCACTTATTATTCCATTTGAGATTTCTGAGGTACTTACTCATCAAGAGGGCAAACAGGAACATAGGGAAGGATTCCCGTTTGAGTTATGGGAGTGAATGAAAAGACAACATGCTGCACTGGCGAGATGAGATCAGCAGCAGCTTATTAGTCAGGTATACTCAGCCTGGGCCTGGAGGACATGGTTCGCCATGCGGGTCCACCCTTGTGTTGCTCTCAGGAACAACACCACGTAAGCAGTAGCTGTGGGCAGCAGGCCTTGCCCCTTTTCTGCCCGTCTATCTGCCCCTGCTATCTGGAAATCTGTCTTTTCTAATGAGGAGAAGGCTAGCAGGCCAGGATAAGAGAAGTCCAAGGGAAGCACCTGTAATTGGAAGCCAGTAAGGGCACAGGCCTCTCCTTTTCCAAGCTGTTTCCCGCCACCTGCCAGCCCATCATGAGGCTCTTTGGGCCTTCACCTGGGGACTAAGAAGGGAAGCCTGTTCTCACCAACCTTCTTCCTCCCACCAGGACCTCCTGGCTCCAACCCAGGCCACCCCGGCGCCCACACCTAAAAGGGGGCTTTGACCTAGATTTCTTCACGTGCCACTCCCCTCAATTCCAAAACCCAGAAGGGCCCACAGAAGACGATGGACCTGGAACCAAGAACAGCTTTGAAGGCCAAATATTTGTTAGGCTAATAATACTCCCTGGATTTCACAGCCGGGGCCAGCGCTGAGCAGTGTGCTAGGGGAAGTCCCCTGCGTTCACAGAAGGACCCCAGAGGATTCTCTGGCTTGCAAAATGGAATACACATGCAGGTATGTATAGTTACATTGTTTTTATAAACAAACATTTAGAATGTAAGTTTCACAGAAAAGTTCCAAAGGTAGTACAGAAAGTTCCTGAACGCTCCCATAAATTTCATAGCCAGTTTCTCCTACTGTTAATAACTTAGATTACAACGGTACATTTATCACAACTAATTAACCAATATTGATACATCATTATAAACTAAATCCCATACTTTATTCGGATTTAATTGATTTTTCCAACATCTTTTTCCTGTGTAGGATCCCATTAGGACCATATATGATAAACCTGTTTCTAATTTTTCATAATTTTTAAAAGCATGTATTATGAACATGTGCCACACTGACAATGGGAACTAAAGTAAACTTTATTTCAGGGAAAGAGAAGGAGGACAAGGAGTTTGAGGAGCTGAGCCTAAAGGCAAAGGGGCGAATAAACAATGAGATCTGGTGCCAACAAGACATCTTAACTGGCCTTACATTTTCCTCTTGACCACCCTCCCATTGACATCGCAAAATTATGACTTAGGCAATAGGTCTGAAGGGAATGTTCCTTCGGGTGGTGGCAGCTGAGACCCGCACATGCTGGACCTTAGCTTTGTCCAGTAGAGCAGTGGTCCCCAACCTTTTTGGCACCAGGACTCAGTGTTCCTATGAGAATCTAATGCCTGATGATCTGAGGTGGAGCTGAGGCAGTGATGCTAAAGCTGGGGAGTGACTGCAACTACAAATGAAGCTTAACTCCCTGGCCCGCCACTCACCTCCTGCTGTGCGGCCCAGTTCCTAAAAGGCCCTGGACCTGTACTGACTGGTACATGGCTCAGGGGTTGGGGACCCCTGCAGTACAGTGCTGTGGACCCCAAAGGTTTGAAAATCACTATTGATTAATGAGAATGATTTGTCTTCTGAAAATGATCATGTTGTCAGCATCAGTAAGATAAGCACAAGGCCAGTTCCGGATGCTTACTGTAGGTCATCCTTTAAAATTATACAACCTCAAATCCGAAAGTAATACTCAGATATGATAATATTTAGAATAAGAAAGTCACAAAAATTATGATTTAAAAAGGCTGCAATTACCAAAAACATTACAAACTCTAGAAACGTGTTTGTATTAATTGACTGACATACTTTTCTAGTATTCTTTTTCATTTGTCTTTGGTTATGTACTCCTTGATACCTCTTCATATGACAGAGCCTTTATATACATATATATCTTTTTGTAGAAAGAAAATATAAAGATAATTCAGTCTTTCCTGAAGCAAGGTGTGTTGCAGGAAGCGACATCTGATGGAGGAAATGTAACGGTCAGACAACTTTGTTAGAGGAAGGAAAACTTGAAGTGCACAGCGATCTTAGAGCTTACATACAAAGTAAATTTCCACAAGGGTAGCTTGCCTAAATGAGAGTAATTCTAAAAATGTATACTTTACTAAAATGGGATGTGAAACTGAAAGAAACTTTTCCAAATTATCAATAAAGATTGTGCTTTGGTCAGGAAAACTTGAAGTGCACAGCGATTTCCTCCATCAGATGTCGCTTCCTGCAACACACCTTGCTTCAGGAAAGACTGAATTATCTTTATATTTTCAAACCTTTGGGGTCCACAGCACTGTACTGCAGGGGTCCCCAACCCCTGAGCCATGTACCAGTCAGTACAGGTCCAGGGCCTTTTAGGAACTGGGCCGCACAGCAGGAGGTGAGTGGCGGGCCAGGGAGTTAAGCTTCATTTGTAGTTGCAGTCACTCCCCAGCTTTAGCATCACTGCCTCAGCTCCACCTCAGATCATCAGGCATTAGATTCTCATAGGAACACTGAGTCCTGGTGCCAAAAAGGTTGGGGACCACTGCTCTACTGGACAAAGCTAAGGTCCAGCATGTGCGGGTCTCAGCTGCCACCACCCGAAGGAACATTCCCTTCAGACCTATTGCCTAAGTCATAATTTTGCGATGTCAATGGGAGGGTGGTCAAGAGGAAAATGTAAGGCCAGTTAAGATGTCTTGTTGGCACCAGATCTCATTGTTTATTCGCCCCTTTGCCTTTAGGCTCAGCTCCTCAAACTCCTTGTCCTCCTTCTCTTTCCCTGAAATAAAGTTTACTTTAGTTCCCATTGTCAGTGTGGCACATGTTCATAATACATGCTTTTAAAAATTATGAAAAATTAGAAACAGGTTTATCATATATGGTCCTAATGGGATCCTACACAGGAAAAAGATGTTGGAAAAATCAATTAAATCCGAATAAAGTATGGGATTTAGTTTATAATGATGTATCAATATTGGTTAATTAGTTGTGATAAATGTACCGTTGTAATCTAAGTTATTAACAGTAGGAGAAACTGGCTATGAAATTTATGGGAGCGTTCAGGAACTTTCTGTACTACCTTTGGAACTTTTCTGTGAAACTTACATTCTAAATGTTTGTTTATAAAAACAATGTAACTATACATACCTGCATGTGTATTCCATTTTGCAAGCCAGAGAATCCTCTGGGGTCCTTCTGTGAACGCAGGGGACTTCCCCTAGCACACTGCTCAGCGCTGGCCCCGGCTGTGAAATCCAGGGAGTATTATTAGCCTAACAAATATTTGGCCTTCAAAGCTGTTCTTGGTTCCAGGTCCATCGTCTTCTGTGGGCCCTTCTGGGTTTTGGAATTGAGGGGAGTGGCACGTGAAGAAATCTAGGTCAAAGCCCCCTTTTAGGTGTGGGCGCCGGGGTGGCCTGGGTTGGAGCCAGGAGGTCCTGGTGGGAGGAAGAAGGTTGGTGAGAACAGGCTTCCCTTCTTAGTCCCCAGGTGAAGGCCCAAAGAGCCTCATGATGGGCTGGCAGGTGGCGGGGAAACAGCTTGGAAAAGGAGAGGCCTGTGCCCTTACTGGCTTCCAATTACAGGTGCTTCCCTTGGACTTCTCTTATCCTGGCCTGCTAGCCTTCTCCTCATTAGAAAAGACAGATTTCCAGATAGCAGGGGCAGATAGACGGGCAGAAAAGGGGCAAGGCCTGCTGCCCACAGCTACTGCTTACGTGGTGTTGTTCCTGAGAGCAACACAAGGGTGGACCCGCATGGCGAACCATGTCCTCCAGGCCCAGGCTGAGTATACCTGACTAATAAGCTGCTGCTGATCTCATCTCGCCAGTGCAGCATGTTGTCTTTTCATTCACTCCCATAACTCAAACGGGAATCCTTCCCTATGTTCCTGTTTGCCCTCTTGATGAGTAAGTACCTCAGAAATCTCAAATGGAATAATAAGTGAAACAATGAAACGAATACTAGTAAAATGATCACTAAGAAATGACGCTTTGAGTCGCATTACTGCCTGAGAGGAAAACTTTGTCAAGTACATTAGTTCATTTTTTAAAAACCTAACCATTTCCACCACCCAAACCCTCCCCAAAACCCAAAGCAGGGCACCTCTCTGACGCTGGTTAGCCACAGAGATTCATGGCATTCAGACCGAGTCACCTGGGCCTGAACAATGTTGGTCACCAGAGTGTTGTTTTTAGACTTACCCATTGTTCCATGCCATAACTGTAGACAAGATCCTGGACAATAGGGGCACTCCCGTAAGCTGTCAACAATAGGAGGACCTGGCTATGGATCTTATGGATAAGTGAGACAGACCATGCGGTATTTCTCTGTCTGGCGTACCTGGTGTATTTTACTTAGCATAATGCCCTTCATAATGCCCTGGAGGTCTGTCCATGTTGTCACAACGGCAAGACTTCATTCTTTTTGTATAGCAGAATAATATTCCATTTATGCATCTTGGCTACTGTAAATGATGCAAATTTATTTTTACCCGTATGACGTGTGTGACGTCTAAACTTATTTTCTCAACTTCTCTTGAAGGCCAAGAGCTTTTTCTTGTTAAGAAACCTATTTTCCAGTACAATATTTTTCTAAAACGGGGATCTGATCACTACGCCTCCCTCCCCCCCCATGCCGCGTCTGCGAAATGAAACCCAAACTTAAATTAAGCGCAAGCGCGCGCGCCAGAGGCCCAGCAGGAGACGCAGGAACTTGGCCAAAAAGCTCCCAGGTACTCCGCATCAGAGACCCTCCTTGATCTGCTTCAGGGGACCGAGGACCTGGTGCCCTTAAAGGACCCTGGCAGGGAGAAAAACCGAGAGGTTGAACACCATCTCACAAGCCCCAAGCGCTAACAGCCAGAACCGAAGGGTAAAGGGAAAAACCCCGACGCACACCAGGAACCTCGTTCAAAACTAACCTTTGACAAGAATTGTAGTTCCCCCGAAGGGGGTGCACCGTTCCCGGAAGTACTGCAATACCGGGTCGATGCGTGGAGTGGACGGAGCAAGCTCCTATTCCAACTCCCAGCTCCAAAAATCCATTTAATATATTGTCCTCGGATAGAGGACGTATCAGATATTAACTGATAAGAACAGATACTACACTTGATCTTAGCCAAAAGGCCGAGAAGCGATACCTGTCACAGCGCCCTCGCCGTCACACTCCTCATATCACGCACATTCAAGTCACGGTGAGAACCCGAACCCTCACTCCTTGTTCTTTGCCTCGTCCACAGTACTATGGATGCCACCAGACTCTCCTGCAGATTTTTCTGTGCTCTACGTTTTTAACCAGAAATCCTGTATTCCTGGTTGTTCCCTCCTTCACGCGCGGAACAGCCATTTTAATCTGTATGCCCCGCCTTTTGCCCCAGGGGCGGACTCCGCCCTCCCGACCGCCTCCGCTCGCGGTGGCCGCTAAAGCCGGTTGGGCGCCAATCTCCCGGCCTGTAGGGATCGCGCGCGCCGAGACCGAGGACGAGGGGCGGTTGCCGGGGGACTGCGGGAAGAGCTGACACGGCGGCAGCTCTCACGGTTGGAGCCCCTGAAAGCAAGAACTTGCTTCTGTTCACTGCTCTCTCCTCCACACGAACTGCACGCTCAACAACTGATCAATGAAGGAGATCGCGCCTCCTCCATGCTCAGCCAGCGCCCCGCAAATCGCGATTATGACCGCTCTTCGGCCACCCCCATCCCCATCCCCGCCCCTCCCTGCTCAGGACCCCTCCGCTCGCGTCCGCGTTCTTCGGGCCGTCTTCTGCCAATAATTCGGGTCCCCGGTGGTTCCGTCTTGAGGATGGTGGATGGCCCTGGATTACATTCATTGGAATGGAACATTTCCCATCTCAAATCGGGGGCACTGGAGTCTGAGGCAAGAGGCGTGGGCAAACTCACGGGTGTAAAGCAACTGTGGTTGGGGGGCAGGTATCGGGGAATGAGGGGGCAGCTTTAACACCCCGCCGACCTGCCCAGCCTTCTGGAGGTTATGGTCTGGTCTCGGAACTGCCCCCAGGGGACGCTTTGCTTCTCGTGGGCTCTTTCCTACCGTAATCGCCCCCCACCCCCACCCACGTCTGTCCCCTTCGCAGACTCATTTGTACCCCAGACCCGACTGGCTGGTTCAGCTTCTCACGGGAACCCCTAGCCCCTCCTCGCCCCACCCTCGCTCTGCCTGGAGCCCTCCTTAGATCAGATCCCAGCAGTTCGGTCTGCAGAAGCAAGACGCGGCTGCGGCTGGTCGGCCATCAGACTCTGATCCAATGGAGCTTGTTGACTGTGCGCAGGAGAAGGCAGGGTCACAGAGGTCCCCTTTCATCCGTTCGGTGCCCATGGAAGCGGCTCTCCATTTCCCCATTTCACAGAGGAGAAAGCAGCTCGCAGCTTGTAATAGAGTCTGACTTCCTTTGGACGTTTGACTGCTGACAGCTTTTCAGCCTCACCTCTCCCACTTTCAAGACATCAGCCCAGTC